>NC_052358.1:49223988-49352830 GCF_009727055.1 Benincasa hispida
GATTACGAAGCTGACACTGAGGTGCCGATCATCTTGGGTCGCCCGTTTCTCGCAACAGGGCAACCGCTGATCGACATACAAAAAGGAAAACTCGCCATAAGAGTCGACAATCAGCAAGCAAAGTTCAACATTCTCAATGCGTTGAAATACCCAGATGATATGGAAAACTGCCAGTATATTATAGAACTGCAAGAAGAACATTGGCACCAGTTTTAAGAAGAATTAGAGGAAGAAGACTTTAAGGTTGGCGCACTGATGGAGGAGAATTGCGACACAATACAGACTGACCCAAATTTTGAAACAATAAAGTTATCTGAATGAACAACACAACGAAGTAAGCCATCTTTGGAAGAACCACCCATGTTGAAGTTCAAGGCGCTACCAGTGCACCTCAAATACGTTTATTTAGGACGCAACGACACTCTACCAGTCATAATCTCTGCCTCACTGAGCAAAGAAAAGGAGAAAGCACTTATTTAGATCCTCAAGAAATACGCGAAAGCCTTGGGATGGACCTTAGCAGACATTCGAGGGATTAGTAATCCCTCATATTGCATGCACAAGATCCGTCTTGAAGAGGGAAAAACAGGATCCATAGAGAGACAACGACGTCTAAACCCTATCGTGAGGGAGGTGGTCAAGAAAGAGATTGTGAAGTGGCTTGATGCAGGTGTCATCTACCCCATATCTGATAGCAACTGGGTAAGCCCAGTGCAGAGCATTCCAAAGAAAGGGGGCATGATAGTCGTCACCAACAACAAATATGAATTAATTCCAACCAGAACAACCACGGGGTGGAGAATATGCATGGATTATCGCAAGTTAAATTTGACCACGAAGAAGGACCATTTTCCACTACCGTTTATTGATCAAATGTTGGATCAGCTTGCAGGAAATGGATTCTTTTTCTTTCTTGACGGCTATTCAGGGTATAACCAGATGCGATTGCACCAGAAGATCAAGGCAAAACAACTTCCACATGCCCATTCGATACATTTACATTCCGTCGCATGCCATTTGGACTCTATAACGCACCAGGCACCTTCCAAAGGGGTATGATGGCCATTTTCTCATATTTTCTAGAGGAGTTAGTCGAGGTGTTCATGGATGACTTTTTGGATTTTGGCAACACCTATGAATCTTATTTATCAAATCTGGAAAAGGTTTTGAAGAGGTGTTGAAATAAATTTTGTTCTGTACTGGGAGAAATGCCATTTTATGGTAGAAGAAGGAATAGTGCAAGGTCACAAGATATCAAAGGCAGGATTGGAAGTGGATCAAGCAAAAATTGACGCAATATCCAATTTACCACCACCAATCAAGGTGAAAACACTTAGGTGTTTTCTAGAACATGCGAGGTTCTATCGAAGATTCATCCCCAACTTTTATCAAATCACAATCCCGACTAGACGCAACCGTTTGAGCTGATGTGTGATGCAAGTGGAAATGCAGTGGGCACAGTCTTGAGCCAATGAATCGACAGAGTTTTGCATCCTTATTATGCCAGTAAGATGCTGAATGATTCACAAGAAAACTATACAATCACAGAAAAAGAAATGCTCGCAGTGGTGTTTTCCCTGGAAAAATTTCGGCAATACCTGATTGAATCAAATGTAGTGGTGTATACTGATCATCCTACGATCAAATACCTCATGACGAAAAAGGACGCAAAACTAAGACTGATTAGGTGGGTATTACTCCTGCAAGAATTTGACCTCGAAATCAAAGACCAGAAGGGCACTGAGAACCAAGTTGCAGATCATTTATCACGATTAGAAAATTGCGAGGTTTAGAAGAAAGAGAAAGAGATTGAAGAGATATTCCCTGACGAGTAACTTATGACGATATGCATAAATGTCCCATGGTATGCAGATATTGTAAACTTCATAGTTTGTGGCCAAGTACCAGAAGACTATTCATACCAGTAGAAGAAGAAGTTGAGACACGAAGTCAAGTTTTATTTCTGGGATGACCCATTCTTGTATCGACTCGAACCTGATCATATTCTGCGCCGATGCATTCCTGAGCACGAAACCAAGCACATTTTAGAACCTTGTCATGAGCCCCTTATGGAGGACATTTTGGGGGGGTAGCGGACTGCCGCAAAATTTCTACAGAGCGACTATTTTTGGCCAATGCTATTCAAGGATGCCCACACCCATGTTGTGCTATGCGACAGGTGCCAGAGAACAGGGAACATGTTCAGGCGGGATGAAATGCCTTTGACTTCGATCTTGGAAATTGAACTATTTGATGTATGGGGAATCGACTTCATGGGCCCATTTTCGCCTTCAGAGGGTCATCAATATATTTTGGTTGCGGTTGATTATGTTTCAAAGTGGGTTGAGGCCATCTCATGTGCTAAAAACAATGCGGCCACGGTGACGAAATTTCTCAAGAAAAACATCTTCACGCGTTATGGAACGCCACGTGCATTGATTAGTGATGAAAGCACACATTTCATCAACCGCATCATCGCCAACCTGTTGATCAAATTTAATGCCAGCTATAGAGTTGCAACTGCGTATCACCCACAAACCAATGGGCAGGCAGAAATCTCCAATAGAGAAATCAAGACCATCTTGGAGAAGGTAGTCAGTACCTCCAGGAAAGATTGGTCACCCAAGCTTGATGAAGCACTATGGGCATACAGGATTGCCTTCAAAACTTAAAACCTGTCTCTTATACACATCTAGATGTGTATAAGAGACAGCCTCTGACCAGCAAAAGTAAAACTTGGCTGAGGATCAAGAGTTGAACTTGAGCTTGGTACACAACCAAAGTTGGATGCTTGCATGACACCCATGGGAGCAAGCCAAAATGAAGGGTGTAACCATGATCAACGTTCTCAATAGGATGATGCAAACCAGGCCACCGCATAAAAGACGCACTTCGTTGTTTTCACAAGAATAGGTAAAACATTCTTTTCAAAGCAAGAAGAGAACTTTGGGCAAAGGTTTGTCTTAGATAAGAATAAAGTAGAGCATGTTGAAGAAATGTCAAAAGATAGATGGAACTTGTAGGGTTGAGAAATTATGTAGAGGTGGAGCATGCGAAGTAGTCGATCGACGCAAAGTTAGGATAAGATTTGAGCTCAATTGCCTTAGTCGAGGATATACTTGAGTATAAGCATATATTAAATTTGGGGGTGTGATAACTTGTAGAAATACAAGTTATTTATACTGTTTTATTTAGATTATGCGGCAAAAAGAAGGAAAAGTTGTGCCGACCGTATAGAAATTGGCTTAGAATCGCGAAAATTGTAAAGTGTCACAAGTACACCCGCTAACCCCATTGCGATGGCAAAATGGAATGTCCAAGTCTTTGTTTTGCAGGAGATAGGTCACCGCATGCGATAGTCGCTCGAGGACAAAAATGAACAACACATTATCACAGCATGCGGCAATCATTCAAGAACAAAGAAAGAACAACATAATTGCAGCGCATGCGACGATCGATCATGGACTCAAACGATCAACGCATTTTCACCGCATGCGGCATCAAAATAATTACATCGCATGAGGCGATCGATCGAAGATGTAAAGAGCAACGCATTCGCAAGGACTTCTGACATTGTACAGCTTTTCTGTTGTACGATTATGACAAATTGAACGTGGAGCGGAGCGGACGTTTCCACTATGGCCATGGCAGGAATTATCAACTTTTCAGAGCGGAACCACTAATACAAAAGGGGCCAAGGTCTATAAATAGCTTCATCAAATTCAAAGAAAGGAGGTTGGTTTGAAGAGAATTTATAGAAACCCGGGGAGAAAAACGAGACAAGACCGAGAGGTAAGTCTCTAGAGCAAGTAATAATTTCTATTCCCGAAGAAGAAGCTCTATGCAAAAGATCACTTTTACCTAGAAATCAAGCCTGAAAAGGAAGCTTTCCACAACATTTCTACCACACGCCGGCAAGCAAATCATCTCCGATCGGGATCCATGTCAAGACATTGACACTCTTTCCGTATTTGTTTTTATTTTCTATTCATCTACTGTGTTCATCTCTAAACTTTCATTCACTATCTATAACAAATGCTTATCCTTAGATTTTAATATCATTATCATAATCATTGTCATTTCTCTGTTCTTCTCCATACATTCATCATCCATTTTCTTCATCATGTGTAACTAATCCCCCATGGGTAAAGGGGAAGGATTAAGCGAGTAAGTTATCTTTGTTGAAGAAATCGATTAAGTTTAGCTAAATCATGTTCGACGGCATCTTCACCTGTGAGAGCAGAAGTGAAGATGTTATTCCGCCTATCGAAAGAAGGTTGAAAGAATGCATTAACTAAAGCGAGAAGTATTTCCAGAGATGGAAACTACCTTGTGTTTATCACGTTCATCCCTGTTTCACCATAGACATAGAAACGCGGCCGATCACCGAAAGGTGTAAGCCAAGGGAAAGTGGAATCTTAGTTGCATCCTCAACAAGATTGACGAACTTGCGATGTCCTTTTCCTCAACCCATTCTCTTTCTGACTCATTTCACAAGACTTGTCACCGCATTCATCAGACACTTTTGCACAACTTCACAGCTAGTCCTCAAACTTGTATATTTAATTGTTCATTCATTTACTTTATTATCGCAATTTACTTTCAACGCAATTTACGTTCACCGCAATTTACTTATCATTGCTTTACTTTTATTATCGCATTCTACTTTTATTGCATTTTACTTTTCAAATCCAATTCATTATTCTTTTTGTTTAAGCGGTCACATATACCACATCAGTATCGCATTAACCACAACAATCCCTGTGTTCGACCTCAGATCACTCTGACAAACTTGCGTTGGAATTATACTTGGTTCCATCGTAAGAAAACTTATGACACGCGCACTACATGAATGCATACTACGAAAGCATCTAAGTATCACCGCATACATCATTTAGGACGTAGTATCACATTATTATTATCGCAAAGTGCTTATACATAGATACGTCGTCAGCAACCTAACAAGTTGTTGGTGATACACAATTAAGAATAATTTATTATCCATTACAGGGTCACTATGGATGTGGCCTACTTTGTATATTGATACAAACGATGTGATCCCAAAGTCGTTCATGTGGAGACATGCAAGTGGAGGCATCCTATGCAAAATATGTTTGCATAAGATCAAACCACGAAATAGTCACTTTTCTTTATAACGACCATTTACTGTTAAAACTGACAATTTTTAAGGTAACTCGATCTCAATTCTAAGCTAACTATGAAGTCCTATTTATTCAAGATTATCCTTTAATTTGAATAGGTGAGAGTGGCTCAACATCACCACTCAATAAGCCTCTCATTTTAGGTGTAAGATTGGATAGATAGTTGGGGACATAGTCCTGCAAGACAGAATTCACTCCTACCTATTTTAGGGTTAGCAGATAGGTTGTTCTCTTAAGTACTAACTCTTGGTCTTGAACAAAGGGGTCCCACCCTCTCTATGGCTGAGAGGGACTTGGTTTATTTTTAGGACCATAAATCAATTGTTCATTAGAGGATTAGTGGAGACTTAAGAACCAAGATATATTACACGGGTAAAATGGTAATTTTGACCCAGATATAAATACGAACAATCTGTGAATGATCGACTTACCAATTATGGTTAAATCAAATGGACAAAAATATATATGCAATGAGGAGAGTGTGGCTATTGAGCTATAATGGAATGTCTCGGTAGTTAACAAACATTGATTAATTCGGTTTAAAGAGTATAACTAATTAATCTCAAATCGTTGGAGCTCATGATTTGTAGGTCCATTAGGCTCCTTTACTAGCTCGTAAAAGGATTAAACCTTAGAATAGTGAGTTGATAGGATTTGAAATGTTCAAATTTGATCTAGGGTTTGGATTATTATATTCGATATAATTAACGTTTAATTAACGAATTAAACAATTTTGGAGAGAGAAAAATATTTAAATATGATTTAAATATTAATTACATGAATAGTGTTTCACGTTTGAATTAGGTGTTTTATTAATTTAGTATTTAATATTAAATTAATTAAATTATATAAAATGTTTAATTAATAAACAATTTATTTATTTAAATTTTGAATTTGTGAAATTCAAAATATAGAATTAATTTAATATGACTAAATTAATTAAGTTATAAATAATTTAAATTTCATTATTATTATTTATGAAATTTTTTGAAATTTCATTAAATAATAATATAAATGAAATTTAGTGGGAAAATTTGGATTGTCCCACTAAATGTTACACCTAATCCACTCCTTTTAGTGGGAAATTGAGTGGCATTTTCCCATTTAATCTCATTGCATGATCTGATTCAATATATATGAAATTCAATTTCAAAGAATTGATTTAAGAAAACTAAAAAATTATGAAGAAAATCAGTTTTCTCTTCAACACTCTCTCTAGCTCAATCTTCACTTCTTATCTCTTTCAATTTGGGTTCCACCACATAATCTAATTTATCATTTTTTATATATTGAAATGGACGATTCCATCGTTTATAGTCGGCATCCTAGGTCTTCCCATTCCTTCATCTAGCTTATGTTCTTCATATAGCATTCAGACATTAATCCTCCCATACCTACTAATTGGTGTACTTGAGATGCATTTCCTTCGATCTTGTACTGACGATACACGGAATACCAACCCAATGTCTGAGAATAGTAGAGAAGGCTTTTATGGTAGTCTACTTCAAAGATTGAAGAAGAAATTTGTGGATATTTGGAGCATTTTGAGGATTCATCAAAGGTTGTATTCTTGAAACCCTATTTCTGTTATTATCACAAGCATGCATGCTAATCCACTAAAATTTTTGTAGTTAGATGCTAAGATCATAATAACTTCCGTTTGTTGAATATCAACTCCATCATCTTCAAGCGTCTTGGACACATAGGAAATAGGATGTATAGGATTTCCCCTCTTCTGACCCAACATTGCTCTAACTACTACATCGATGGCGTTGCACATCAATATGAAAGGTTGCGTCCAATCAGGAGCTACTAATACAAGTGTTATTGTTAACACGTACCTTAAAATTTCAAACACATGTTGTCAGTTTTCTTCAAATACATAGGGTCTATTCAATTCTAACAACACTCGTGGACATGCGATTTAGGAAAAACCTTTGACAAACCTTCGATAGAAACCTACATGCCCCAAAACGCTTCTCAGGGCCTTGACATTTATAGGTGCGGGCAACTTTGCAATCACATCCATCTTTGCTTTATCAACTTCTAAACCTACCTTAGAAACCTTGTGGCCAAGCACAATACCTTTTGTCACTAGAAAGTGACATTTTTTTCCAATTAAGCACTAAGTTAGTTTCCTCGCATTTAGTAAGGACGGTTTCAAGGTTGTCTAGGCAGGTTAGATAAGAATATCTAAAGACTAAAAAATCTTCCATACAGATTGTTCCAAAAAATCAGAAAAGATAGTCGTCATACATCTTTAGAATGTCCCTGGTGCATTATACAACTCAAAGGGCATACATTGGAATGCAAACATTCCAAAAAGACAAGTAAATGTTGTCTTATCCTATTCTTCTGAGATGATAAGGATTTGATTATAGCTAGAATATCCATCCAAAAGCAGTAGAACTCCTTTCTAGCCAATCAGTCAAGCATTTGATTAATGAAGGGGAGTGGAAAATAGTCTTTCTTAGTCGACGCATTCAGTTTTCTGTAGTTGATGTAGACGAGCCATCAAGTAACAGTTTTGGATGGAATCAACTCATTGTTGCTATTAATCACCACAATTGTGCTGCCTTGCTTTGGCACACATTGCACTGGACTTACCCAGCTACTATTAGAAATGGGGTAGATAACCCCTACGTCGAGCCATTTGACGATTTCTTTTTCACTACCTCCTTCATAATGGGATTGAGCCTACATTGGGGCTCAATTGATCCCATTTTCTCTTCTTTTAATCTAATTTTATGGATACAATAAGATGGGTTGATCCCTCTGATATCAACCAGCATCCACCCTGTCGCGCGCATATGCTTCTTGGGTATCTGTAATAAAACTTGTTCATTAATAGGAGAAAGTTTATCTGAGATTATAACGGGTAAAGTATTTTTGTTTCTAAGGAAAGCATATTTAAGATGACCTGGAAGAGGTTTAAGTTCAAGCATTGGTGGCTCCTCCAGAGATGAGAGCATTGGTTTTGACTGTCGCTCATCCAGACATAGTGACTCAAATTTCCTCGTGCTCTCACTTAACGCATGGACCTTACAGCCTTGGTCCACTTCTTGGTTCTCTTCCTCAAGTAGTTGAGTTGATTCAATGAATTGACAAGATTTTCCATAATCTGGGAACTTCAATGCATTTAGCACATTGAATTTTACTTCCTGATTATCCACACGTATAGTCAGTTCCCATTTATGTATATCAACCAAGACTTTGCCAGTAGCTAAAAATGGGCATCCAAGAATGATTGGAACGTCTCTGTCAGCTTCATAGTCTAGAATAATAAAGTCTACCGAAAAGATAAAGTTGTCAACTTTTACTAGTACATCTTCAATCTTCCCTTCAGAGTATGTGATGGATCTGTCAGTAACTTATATTGTTGCTGTGGTAGGTGTTGCATCACCAATCCTGAGCTTTTCAAAAATTGAGATAGGCCTCAGGTTGATACTAGCTCAAAAATCACATAATGCATAGCCCACATCAATTCCTCCGATCGAACATGGGATAGTAAAACTGCCAAGGTCTCTTTGCTTTTCAGGAATTTTTCTGTTGATCAAGGTATTACACTCCTAAGTTAATGCCATAGATTCAAACTCGCTAATCTTCCTTTTCATCGATAAGATATCCTTTAAAGACTTGACGTAACTCAACGTTTGTATGCTTCAATGAGCAAAATATTGATGTGTAACTACTTAAGAATATCGAGGAAGCATTTAAAATAATTTTCGTCATTCGTCTTCTGTAGGCATCGAGGGAACAGTGCATTCAGATGCACATCAGGTACCCTTGCATTGGATAAACTTGATTGAGAATGACTATTAAAGCCAAATGCCCTTTCTGGTTGAACTCTTTCAGGTGTCATAATTGCTTGTGGTATGTCTGTAAGCATTGAAGAATGATTATCTTTTCTTGGTCTTTTCCTTTTTCTTCTAATAGTGGTCTACCACTATACATTGTCACTGCTTGACATTGCTCCTTTCCATTATTCTCTCTAGATGCTTCAATGTTGCTAGGCAATGGTCCATGCGGTCGGCTCTTCAGCTCACTAGCAATTTATCCAACCTGCATCTCCAAATTTCTGATCGATGATGCTTGACTATTTAACAACGCATCATTCTGGGCTATGTATTCTTTCAACAGGTTCTTAAGCGGAGAAGACGAACTCGACGCATTACCTCCTCTATTGAAAGACTAATATTGTGGTTGTTGTTGTATGGGATGGAATCCAAGCGACGGTCCTTGCCTATGTTGTTGGTGCATTCCAGACTGGTTCTGAACGCCTTGAAATAACATGCTTTGGAGAAGGCCTAGGGACCAAATCCCGAGCGAAAGCGTGTGATTGTCTTGCATCTCAAAAATTAATTTTTGAATAAACAAAAAACAGTGTTCTAAACACAGAACATATGAAGGATAAATATATAAAATAACATGCTTTGGAGAAGGGGAACGAAGATAGAATCCTTCTTACCTTTGAATATTCTCGAGCTCCACGAAAAATCCTTTCGATCTTGACACGAACTTCTTCTAAATCGAACTTGAAAACGACCACGAGAATAACCTTTTTATTCTTAAGCATTCTAATAGAAGGATAGGTGGTATCCAACCAATTGGAAGAGAAAGAGGTAAAGAGATTTCTCTTAGAGAGTAAAGAAAGGATTTGTGTTTTGGTGGCTAGGGTAGATCTCACCAAAATCAATCCTTGCCCTCAAAAGGCCATAAAGAAGAATTTATATGGAGAAGGGTTAACCTTTTCTCCAAATCTTTCCCAATTTACCCTTGTGATCAGTTAATTAAATAACGTTTATTAAATTAATTAGAAAATTAATTAAATAACCATTTATACATTAAATCTAATTTAAAGCCTATATTTAATTAACATAAATAAACACCGTTTGTTTATGTGCGTCACATCTCTATTAATTTAATTAATTTTTTTCTTTATGAATCTGATTCACTTGAATTAAATATTTAAATCTCATTCAAATATTTCTCTCCAACTTAATTTAAATTATAGATCACATCCATAATCAATTACATATTAATCACATTAATATACAATTTTCTCGAATTGATTTGAACAATTCAAATCATTCCTCTTTAGTATCCTTTAGTGAGCTAATTAAGGGGACCTGGTGGACCTGTAGATCAAAATTTCGAATGTATGAGATTAATTGGCTAAACTCATTAACCAAATTAATCAATATTCATTAGTTGTGGGTACACTTCACTAAAGACCCACAGCTGCATTCTTCTCATTGCATATATATTTTGTGTCCACAGATATAAACCAAGAACAGCAAGTTAGTCCTTCACGAGTGTTCATAATACCAATAGGATCAAATTATCATTTTACCCTTGGGTTACCTCTGTATCCTTAAGTACCAGTGCTCCTCTAATGAACAGCCCGTTTATGGTCTAACCAATAAGCAGAAACCCTTTCCGAGCCAATGAGAGGATAGGGTTCTTTGTTCAAGTCTTGAAGACACCAAGGAAACACTCATCTACCTACCCTGAAGTCGGGAAGGAATGAATTTCATCTCTTATTATTATGTTCCTAGCTCCTCACTCGGTCTTGTCCCCAAAATGGTAGGCTTATTGAGTCGGCAAACTTGCCACTCTCACCCATACAAATCAATTTACAATCCCTTGTGAACACGAGTTCATAATACACTCAGGATTAAGACTAAGTTGCCTAGGTCATCTAATTGAAATAGGAACCAAACTCGTTAACGGCGTTACATCTAGTGGTTACTATTTCTCGGTCTGGTCTTATGAAACTTATTGCATAGGATACCCCTACTTGTGTGTCACCTACACCAACGCATTGGATCATTGTGTTTGTATCAAATACAAAGTGGGTCGTATCCATAGTATCACCAGGATAAGGTATCCAGTCTTATCCCTATAATATAGACCCTTTAGGTTGTTTCTTATACATTGATCCCTATATCTCTCCACATATAGTTCAAGACTCATAACGTAGCCTTGGATATTAGTTTATTGGATTTAGGGTCATTAAGAAAAAATAGAATACAACACAATCAATAAAATTTATTAAATTAACATCGATAACTCTTTATTGATGAAGAACAATTGATAACATTTATTATCTACGAGTTTTAAGGCATAAAACCCAAAAAACTTCTACTTGAACTAAAACTCTACTCAATGGGTTGTACATAATATCAGAATCCAAAATAGAGGGAATATGGTAAATAAATACAATAAACTAGGGCATCCATATACCCATTACACATCTCCTACATGCCCTAGATTATACAATGTACATGTTTCATAGACCTAGATTCTCTAGATGGCCTTCGAAAAATTTAGCCGAGAGAGCCTTTGTAAATGGATCTGAAAAGTTGTGCTCTGAGGCGATCTTTGTGACGATCACATCTCCTCATTGTACAGTCTCCCGTATCAAGTGATACTTCCTCTCAATATATTTTCCTAGTTTATGACTACGAGGTTCTTTAGAGTTGGCTACTGCCCCACTGTTGTCACAGTATAAGATAATGGGCAAGTCTATATTTGGAACCACTTTCAAATCGCTTAGGAACTTCCTGAGTCAAACTGCTTCTTTTGTTGCTTTACAAACAGCAACATATTCAGCCTCCATCGTGGAATCTGCAATGCATCCTTGCTTGATACTCCACCATACTACAGCTCCCTTGTTCAGGGAAAACACCAATTCTAATGTGGATTTCCTAGAATCCTTGATACTTCGCACTCAATGATTGAGAAGGACGAGACTGACCCAAACTGATGGCTTCTTCATTAACTCACGATGAAGGGCTAGTTGTTTCAACAACCCTTGTTCATTCTTTAGTAGCTTCACTTAATACTATTTTGCTAAATGGTTTATGATCTCTCATGTGGTTTTCCTCTAAAAATGTACCATTTGTCAATACAGACACCTTATTTTCCGAAGGTCATAGAACAAACCACCTCTCGTTTCCTTAGGGTAACCAACAAATTGGCATAACCTTGAACGAGGTTCCAACTTCTTAGGATTTTTCACTAACACATGTGCAGAACAACCCTAGATTCTGGAGTAACTAAACTCGATTTATGCCCCCTCCATAACTCGAGAGGTGTTTTAGAAACACTCTTCGAGGGAACATTGTTCAAGATGTGAACTGTCGTCTCTACTGCATACCCCTAAGACCAGTTAGGCAATTGAGCATAGCTCATCATAGAATAAACCATATCTAATAAGGTTCTATTTCTCCTCTCTGATACACCGATCTAATGAGGTGTACCAGGTGTTGAAAGTTTGGATTGAATTCCATGTTCTATCATATATTCCTAGAATTCTAAATCTATTTACTCTCCACCCTGATAAGATCGAAGTGTTTTAATCGTTTTACCGAATAGGTTTTCAACTTTAGCCAATAAACAATAAACAAAAGTTCCATATACTCTTTTTACCTATTTATGGTCCAACCAATAAACAAAAGCCCCTCTTGGGAAAATGAGAAGGTAGGGCCCTTTGTTCGAGTCCCAGAGACACCACTTAAGGGAATGTTCATCTACTTACTTTGAAGTTGGGAATGAGTGAATTCCATCTTGTATTATTATGTTCCCAGCTTCTCACTCATTCTTGTCTAAAAAATGGTAGGCTTATTGAATCGAAAAACTGGCCACTCTCACCCATACAAATCAACTTACAATCCTTCGTGAAGTAGAGTTCATAATACAATCAGGATTAAGACTAAGTTGCCTAGGTCATCCAATTGAAATAGGAACCAAACTCGTTAACGGCGTTACATCTAGTGATTACTATTTCGTGGTCCGGTCTTATGCAAACTCATTACATAGGATACCTTCACTCGCGTGTCACCTACACAAACACGTTGGATCATTGTGTTTGTATCAAATACAAAATGGGTCGTATCCATAGTGTCACAAGGATAAGGTACCCAGCCTTATCCCTATACTATAAATCATTAACGCTATTTCTTGTACATTAATCCCTATATGTCTCCATATACAGTTCATGACTCATAAGGAAGCCTTGGATGTTAGTTTATTGGATTTAGGGTTATTAAGACAAAATAGAATACAACAAAATCAATAACTTTTATTGAATTAACATCAATAACTATTTATTGATGACGAACAATTGATAACATTTACTATCTACGAGTTTTAGGGCATAAAACCTAACAGGAGAGAAGTATTTTTGCATGAACCTCTCTACATCTTGTCCCACATCATTATTTTACCAGACTCTAAGGCCCATTGCTTGTCATCGTCTCAGAGTGAATATGAAAAATAGGGATAATCTTATTGCTTCTGGTGTGATTCCAAGAATAACGAATGAATTACAAGTCTCTAGGAAGCGTTTCATGTGAGCGTGGGTCTTCGCCAGGGCATCGCCAAACTGTCCTACAGTCTATAACATTTGTAGCATGACAGATTTCATTTCAAACCGAGTCCCGTCAGGCATTGGACAATGATCCCAGTGAAACATCATACAACACTAGTGATGCATATTCACGCATTAGACGTGTGCTATTGTTCACCATGAGGATTGGATTTACTGCAACATTAGCTAGCTTTTAAGTCAAAATTTGGTTATTTTGGTTGTCTGCCATTTGTTGTTGCCTTAACCTTTGACATCTATTTAATTTGTTTCTTCGTCTGAAAGTTCTTTCAATCTCTAGGTTGTATCTGAGTTTTGGAGTTCTTGCTCTGCTTATAAAACGTTTACAAGTCCAGGCTTATCTTGTAATACACCTTCGATTGAAAGTTCTGCAAAAAGATACAATATCCAAATTCGGTTAGCTACGTTATTAGAATCCCTGACAACAGCGCTAAAAACTTGTTACGCTTCAATTTTAAGATAAATGACGATGAGAATGAATGATTATGACGAAGATATTCAATCTATCTCTTGGTATAAAGATGATGTTATGTTGGATTGCATATAGATTTATGTTCATGCACACCTTGCTAGTTGCATACAAGTTGTCTTAAGTTGGGCACAAGTATAAATCTAACTTAAGTGTCCTGGTAATTCCATGTTCAAACGCGAGGATTATAGAATACACTAACATAGGTTTTGGTCTTTGGATCTATTGCAGAGGTTTCCTAATTGGTTGATGTCGTTGGTTATGTACACTAAATTGTTGGCATGCATGCAAGAGGGAAATAAGAGTTCAAAAAAAGGGAAAAAGGTTTGTGAATGATTGGATCAAGGGTAGATGATATGCGTTGATTTCCTAGTGGGAAAAACAAGCCTATGTAAACACGATGACAATGAAATCGAAATGGTACAGATGTTTGTTAAAATCTAAGTGTATTTGTGATGCATTAGAAGTCTGTTCTTTAATTTATTCTCAACATCTCTCGATGCAGATGCCACACTTATCCTATCTCTTGGTTGCATGCGTTAGTTAAGATGAACAGGCAAATGATATGAATAATTTTATCTCTAGAATTACTCCCGCTATAGCTCGATGCGTTCAATAAGTAACTACTCTCTCGAATGAGTATTTGCTTTTTCATTTCAACCAACTGATCATATAGATTCAAGCAACAAAGTTTATGCACTTATCAAGCCAGAAGATTCACGTACACAAATAACATAAAAAATTAACAGATGGAGATGTGAAGAATGGTTGAGATTGAGATTGAATTATAGAAATAAGTCTTGATACATATAATCTTAGTTCAATCAAGTGGGATAGTGAATGAGAATGCAAAGTAAAAGAAATAAATCAAGCCACAGGGTTCAATCTCTTGTCTTTTTTGGCTTGTTTTTATGCTTGTTATTGCCAACTCAATAGAAGGTTGAAGGAGATGTCTCTCTCGAGCTTCTTTCCAGCAGCACCCATTACCAACAGTGGAGAATGGCTATCGTCCTTCCTATTTCTTGTTTGCAATCGGTAGAGGTGAAAAAAAAGAAAATGGCTAACTCTCTAACTAACTCCTCATTGTAGGCAACATCTCTTTGTATAGGCAATCAGAACAGCCACTTGGTGATGTGATTACATTAAATTCTATACCCTGAGACAGCTACCTGTCATTCTTCCTTGATCGAACACCACCAGTTAGATGCCCATGCCTGCAAGTTGTGATTTTTTGGGGATTGCACGAGCCAAATGTATCTTTCATGCATCGGATAAGTTGGACGCATGCCCCTTGCGTTGGCCTTGTCTGCAACACTTAGTAAATTTTTCTGATTCCTACATTAAAGTGTGTTGGTGATGCAGTTTTTCATTAAGGAAGACACTTTTGCATAAGTTTTATCACATATGTACAGTTTCATGCATTTTCCTTTATCATGAATGTGTTTACATCACTTATAATCTTAATTATTCCAACTTTGAGAGAACAATAACTTATATTTCTACAAGTTATCATATGGTTTTAGCAACTTTAAAATGGCGAGCGCTACTTTAAACATGTTTTCAAATCAAATGGTGATAGTTATACGAGCTAGAAAAATACTATTAACATTGTTCTCATTATCGATGATCTGCGATTCGCCCTGGTTGAGGAATGTCCTCAAGCTCTAGTTGCCCATGCAGCCCCAAATGTTCGGGAGGCATATGAGCGATTGGTCAAGGCGAATGAAAAGGCTCGAGCTTATATCTTGTTCAGCTTGTCAAAAGTTTTGGTCAAGAAGCATGAGCTCATGCTCACTACCCGTGAGATCATGGAGTCCCTGAGGGGAATGTTTGGACAACCATACTCACAACTCAAACATGACGCTCTCAAGTATATCTTCAATGCCAAGATGAAAGAAGTGACATCTATTCATGAACATGTTCTGAATATGATGATCAAGTTTAATGTGACGAAGATGAACGGGTCTATTAATGATGAGGCCGGTCAAGTTAGCTTCATCCTGGAAACTTTACCTGAAGGTTTCCTACAATTTCGTAACAACGTTGTTATGAACAAGCATGACTACAACCTGACCACTCTGCTCAATAAACTGCATACATACCAATCTTTGATGGAATTCAAGGAACAAAAAGGTAAGGTAAATGTTGTCTCATCCTCCAAAAATTTTAGCTGAGGTTTAACCTTTGGGACAAAGTTTGCACCTTCAGTAACTTAATGCAAAAGGTAAAAAGTCTCTCTTAAAGAAAATGTCCAACTTTGGCACCTAAAATTAGGTAATATAAATCTAAATAGAATTGAAAGGATGGTTAAGAATGGACTTCTAAGTGAGTTAGAAGAAAATTCTCTACCAGTATGTGAGTCATGTCTTGAAGGCAAAATAACTAAGAGACCTTTTGCTGGAAAAAGGTCACAGAGCCAAAGAAGCCTTAAAACTTGTACATTTGGACCTAGGTGGTCTTATGAATGTTAAGGCAAGATGAGACTTTGAATATTTCATCTCCTTTAATAATGATTATTCACGGCACGGGTATGTTTACTTAATGCAAGAAAAGTCTGAAGCCTTTGAAAAGTTCAAAGAGTACAAGGCTGAACTTGAAAATGCACTAAGTAGAACAATAAAGACACTTCGATTTGATCGAGGTGGAGAGTATATGGATTCAAAATTCTTGGACTTTTTGATGGAACATGGAATTGTATCCCAGCTCTCAATACCTAGTATCTCAGCAGAATGGTGTATCAAAAAGGAGAAATTAAACCTTGTTGGATATGTTTCGATCTATGATGAGTTATGATCCCTTACCTCACTTGTTTTAGGGATATGCAGTACATACTGCAACCTATATTTTGAATTGTGTTCCATCCAAGAGTGTTTCTAAAACACCTTTGGAATTATGGAATGGTCGTAAAGGTAGTTTATGTCATTTCAGGATCCGAAGTTGTCCAGCATATATGTTTGAGGCTAATCCTAAAAAATTGGAACCTCGTTCAAAATTATGCCTTAAGGTTACCTCAAAGGAAAAAGAGGTAGTTACTTCTACAATCCAAAAGATAATAAAGCATTTGTGTCAACAAACGCTATATTTTTAGAAGAGGATCACATCAGGGAGCATAAACTGCACAGTAATAGTATTGAATGAGCTTGTCGGTGAAACTACTGAACCTTCAACAAGATTTTTTAAAGAGCCATGTACATCAATAAAATTTGTTATATCGGTTCATCTAGTAGGTTACATACACCTCAACTGTTAAGGGAACCTCAACATAGTTGGAGGGTTTCGAACCTGCCTGTTCGTTATATGGGTTTAATAAAAATCTTAACTGCCATATCTGATGGTGACGTTGAGGATCCATTGTTATATAAGAAGACAATCAAGGATGTAGACAAAGATGAATGGATCAAAGCTATAAATCTCAAAATAGAGCCTATGTACTTCAATTCAATGAATGATCTTGTAGATCAACCTAATGGGGTCAAATTTATAGGTTGCAAATGGATCTACAAGAGAAAAAGGGGTGTAGATGGTAAGGTGCAAACCTTCAAGGCTAGACTAGTGGCAAAGGGTTATACCCAGGTTAAGAGAGTTGACTATAAGGAGACTTTCTTATCTGTTCCCATGTAAAAGTCTATTCGGATACTCATGTCCATTATCGCATATTATGACTATGAGATTTGGCAAATGGACATCAAGATTGCATTTCTGAATAGCAATCTTGAGGAGGCCATCTTCATGCAACAACCAAAGGGATTCATAATCTAAAGTCAAGACCAAAATATTTGCAATCTTAATCAATCCATTTATGGATTAAAACAAGCTTCTCAATCTTGGAATATAAGATTTGATTTTGCGATCAAATCTTATGGCTTTGATCAAAATGTTGATGAACCTTGTATTTACAAGAAAATTATCAATGGTTCAGTACCTTTCTCAGTGTTATACATAGATAATATCCTACTCAATGGGAATAACGTAGGACTACTAACTGACATCAGACAGTGGTTGGTGTCCTAATTCCAAATGAAAGATTTGGAAGAGACACAGTTTGTTCTGGGCATACAAATCTTTAGGGATCGTAAGAAAAAATTGTTGGCTTTGTCTCAGACATCATATATTGACAAGATGCTTGTCAAGTATTCGATGCAAAACTCCAAGAGAGGTTTGCTATCTTTCAAGCACGAAGTTACTTTGTCTAAGGAACAGTATCCTAAGACGCCTCAAGAAGTTAAGGAAATGAATGGATCCCCTATGCATTGACTGTTGGCAACCTGATGTACGCAATGTTATGTACTAGACCTGACATCTACTGTGCAGTGAGGATAGTTAGTAGATATCAGTCTAATCCAGGATTAGATCACTAGATTGTCGTTAAAACCATCCTCAAGTATCTTAGGAGAACGAGGGACTACATGCTTGTGTATGGGTCTAAAGATCTGATCCTTATAGGATACACTGACTCTGATTTTCAGACTGATAGGAATTCAAGAAAATCCACTTCAGAATCAGTGTTTACTCTTAATGGATAAGTTATAGTCTAATGAAGCACCAAGCAGGGGTGCATTGCTGACTCCACTATGGAGGCAAAATATATAGCGGCTTGTGAAGCTGCCAAGGAGGTTGTTTGGCCCAGGAAATTCTTGATTGATCTGAAAGTAGTTCCCGACATGTCAAGACCTATCACTCTATATTGTGATAATAATGGTGTTATGGCTAATTCTAAAGAACCTAGGAGACACAAGCATGGAAAACATATTGAACACAAATATTACTTGATTCGAGAGATTGTGCATCGAAGGAACATGATCATCATGCAAATAGCTTCAACGCATAACGTTTCTGATCCATTTACAAAGGCCTTCATGGCTAAGGTGTTTGAAGATTCCTGAAGAGTCTAAGTCTACTAGACATGTCTCATTTAGTCTAGGATAAGTAGGAGATATTATTGGGCGCGTATTATACGCCCTAGTTTTCGATTCTTGTACGTTGTACTTATTTGTAATTTTATTTGTTACTCCCCAATAGCTTTAGAACAAGTTGGAGATTGTTAGGGTTGATACCCTAAATCTCATGGGTCTCATAGTTTGTAATTGTATTGTACACACTTTATTTATCTAATAAAATAAAGAGGTATTTTATTTAACATTTAGTAGTATTAACACACAAAAGCCAATAAACTAAGATCCAAGGTTATCTTCTATAACTTAAACATGTATGTAGAGACATACAAGTGGATCATGTTTAAGTGATAGCTTAAATGGTCTGTAGTAGATGGATAAGGCGGGGTACCTTATTCTTGTGACACTACGAATACTGCCCGCTTTGTAGTTGTTACAATTGTTGTAAAGTGCTACAAATGATCTAATCTTGATCATTCATGTGGAGACATGTGAGCATGATTCTATACAAAGAGTTGTATAAGACCGAACCACGAAATGAATAACCTCTCTATATAACATCATTGATAGATAAGACTTACATTTCACCAAGATGACCATAGGTGACTTGACCTAAATCCTGAGTGAGTTGTGAACTCTTACCTATGAAGGCGATCCTTTGATTTGCATGGGTGAGAATGGCCAGTTTCATCGACTCATTATGTCTGCCCTTTTGAGGATTTGTCTGGTTTAGAAGTTGAGAACACAACTACACAAAAAAAAAATTCGTCGTTTCTCTATAGTTAGAGTAAGTAGAGAAATTGTTTCCTTAAGGGTTGATTCCTAGACTTGAACAATGCCCTTTTGAGGATTTGTCTGATTTGGAAGTTGGGAACACAACTACACAAAAAATAATTCGTTGTTTCTCTATAGTTAGAGTAAGTAGAGAAATTGTTTCTTTAAGGGTTGATTCCTAGACTTGAACAATGTGGTGTCACACCCTCTCCTAGCTTGAGAGGGGTTAGGTCATAATTAGACTATAACTTATTGTTCATTAAAAGAATTAGTGGTACTTAAGAAATTAGATGTAGCTACAGGGGCAAAGCTAATTTTGGTCGAGTTGTACTTACGAACATTGTAAAGGGTCAATGTGTTGTTGATTGGTTGGACACAGAAATATATCTATAGTGCGAAGAGTGCAACTGTCGGTCTTTAGTGGAGTGATCGACAGTTAATGGAAGTTGACTAATTAATTAAAAGAGTTTAATTAATTAATCAAGTGTCATTGGAGCTTCAATATATAGGTCCATAAGGTACCCTCATTAGTTCAATTGAGATAAATGTGAATCAAGTTAATTTGGATTAATTTGAATTGTTCAAATTGGAAAAGGAATTGATTATATAATTATATGAGATATAATTTGAGAATTTGAATATGATTCAAATATCAAAAGTAAGATAAATTTGATTCATATTAAATATCGTTGAATAAACTACGATTCACACATTCCTCAAGGATACAACCATCACAACAAACATTAAAACATACTCAACTATTATGGCATGCTTATATTCACAATTTAAGATTTACACCGGTCTACAACCATATATCACGAACAGAAGCAGCCATATTCATAACACTTGCATATAATCAGCAGAACTGCCAGACAAAGGTTCATGTGTTTGTATTTAACGGAAGCAAAACCATACACAAACTGTTGTATTAGTAATTTAATAGAGACATAGCATACACATGTTAGCACACCACAAGCGAACCAAAAAAATCTACTTACTTAAGCGTCCTAAATCGCCTCTAAATTAATCGAAAGTCTCCCAAGACGATCTTAAGCCTCAATCCAAATACCCCCGAACCATGTTTAAACCACAAACAGAGAATACCCAATAGTCCATGACTAAATTACAACATCTAAATCTAATTTAAAAGAGTCTAAACGAAGTTCTAAAGTCTAAAACTCACCCAAAGAAACTTGGGTCTTTGCTGCAAAGTGTTCGAATAGTTGCGAAACAATTCTGCAAATTGATGCTTCCAACTATTAGAGACATTACCAAACAACCTTAAGCTAGTACGAAAAATAATTCAGAGCATCCTTACCCACTGAAGCGTACTCAAACGGCTCGAAACCTTGTTGGTCGGTGTCCAAATACACTTAACCCGTCATATTTGGAGCCGTTAAGTAACGGGTAACTTAAATCTAACGTCGAAAAGTAATGGGCAAGTGTCGAAACTCACCGAACAAGAGGAAAACGTTGTTGCTAAAGAGGACCGCTGAAGAAGAAGACATGTTACTGATCAGGACGCCATGCCGCCGTCGGTGCGGCGGAGTTGCACCATTCAGATCCTCAATCGCCATGCGTAGGGGAAGACGCCATTCGTGGGTTGTTTACGCCGCTGCAGGTCATGCCGCTATTGTTGATGTGTGTCTCGCGCAATTGAAGGAAGAAGAACGAAGAGGACTGAGGTGTGCAGCTGAAGCTCTCTCTTTGCGGCAATAAGAAAAAAGAGAGAAAGAAGAAGGGAGTGAAAAGAGGGAAGGAAAACGTGAAGAGCGAGAGGAAGAGAGAAAGGAAAAGGGAGGCTAATTTGCTTACTTTTCCATTCTTTCTTTTCTTTTCTTTTCTTTTCTTTTCTTTTCCAAAAAAAAAAAACAAAAAAACAAAACAAAACCCAAATCCAAATTAAAAAGAAAATAAAAATATATAGTTTTTTTAAATCAAAATATATCTTTCCTTTGCCGAAATGTGACACCCTACTAATAAAGATTTAAAAGGTTTGGAAATATCAACCAAAATTCTAGAAAATAAAGGTTTTAATTAAAAATATCTTTTTCTAACTTTTTAAGAAATTTGGTTTTGACTAATTTAGGAGGTAAAATTGAAAATACTAATTTTATAAATTAGAATCGACAATTGCAAAGTCCCATTAATTTAAGATTAATGGGTTGAAAGAGATTTAATGGCATGATTTAATCCAAAATTAACTTAATTTATAATGCAGGATGTAAGTGTGAGTTTAATAGGTGTAATTAATGCCAATGGGATGCAACTCTTTAAGATGGGGCATGATTCTTCAAATCTATGTGTCTATTGAATCAATAGATACAATACTTGACATAATAGATTGCAACTCTTTAGGTGGAGGTGATTGTGTAATCAAATTGGTAGAATGAGATGTATGTATAAATACTATGCATTACAATCTTACAAAAAAGAACAAAAACTTTAGAGACAAAACTTTCAAATTAGAAATATTGAAGTAGTGCATTCTTTATATGTGAGATGTAGGTATAAACAAAGCATGTGTTTGTTTACAATCTTAAAAAAATAATTCCATACCATTCAAGCGTTTAGAGGGGAAAAAATAAAACTTGGAAGGCAAAATGAATTTAAAATTTAAAAAAAAAAATAGTAGAACAAATAAGTAGAGTTTTCAAATTTCTTAATAAAATAGTAAGTAAATTTATAAAAGATGGAGATTCAAAAATAGAAAAATAAGGAAAAATGATTTTAAACTTTTATCGAGACTTCTAAAAGTTTAGAAAAAGTTAACACCTAAAAAATTATAAAGAAAAAACAATATTTTGGAGAAGAAAAATTTTAGAAAAAATAAAAAACTTAAACTTTTTGATAAAAATATGAGGAAGAAAATGATGGATAAAAAAATATTTGAAAAAGTTGGCTTAAATTAAAGAATTAAGATAAAGTACGTTGTTTTTATTTGTTCTATTCTATTTTTCTTATCACGCATTGGTGAATGCACACAAACCCTAAACGCCCAATTGGTCAAGTTCTACCTAAAAGAGAACCAAAAACCCTACGAATGTAACTTGACCAATAAATGAATAAATTAGATGCGTTATCTTCCTTTAGAAGATTTAATTATACGACTCTTGAGGAAAAAACCTTGGGCTTAAAATGGGAAGGGGCCGCGCGAACGCAGGCCCCCACTGCCACAAATTATGACGTAGGCTCTGCCACTTTGGACAGACCTTAGGCGGGCACCCCTCCTCATGTGCAATGGAGGTCACCAACCTAGGCCATGGGCCTTCATGATCGCCCAAAGACCCCGTCCAGGTAAGTATGTTGTTACGAAGCCCCTTAGTTTGCTTTTATACCCACTTCCCGCCTCTCCTCTCGCAAACTTCACCGATGTGGGACAAACACTAACTTCATATTTTCCTTCAATTTCCCATCTGCTTCCTATTTATCCTTTCCCTTTACACCCCCCCACCCCTTCTTCAACAAATATCAATTCTGCATTTCTACTTTCTTTTTCCTTTTTTCTTTTTCTTCTTTTATTTTGAAGAAAATTCCACAAGTTACCCATGAATTATGGCTGTTAATTTTAACTTTTAATTTGATCCATTAAAATTGGTTATTTATTGCAATGGATTTTATATGTTAGGGTATATTTGGATGGACTGTAAAAAAAATGTTTTTTTAAAATACATTTTCTGTTAAACATTTTTTATACAAATTGTTTAAAATTTAAACACTTGTATGTTTGATGATATTTTTCAAAGTTTTTATATACATAAGTTCGCTTGGTTTTTTCTATACTAAAGTGTTTATACGAATGTTAAATTTCTAATAGGACTATTAAACACGGTAAACTAATTATGTTAAAGTCAAACATTATTTTCATTATTTTCTTCTATTATTGAAAAATTCAATTTTAGAAGCACGTCTATCTTAAAATTTAAATGCATAATCATTAAAAAAAATCGACCTCCAACAACCATACATAAACAATAATAATTTTACAATATCAACGAAATATAAGAAGTTGTGCAATTTGTTTACGTTCTTCATTCATCTCCGTTTCATGACCAATCGAATCCCTTGTTCATTAACGTTCTCGTGATTTATTTCATCATTTGAAGATAGTAACATCTTATCATTATCATAAGGCTTGAACTCAAAATCTATGTTTAAATGAACTCTTATAAAGTTATGGAGGGCCATTGAAGTAACAACAATTTTCATTTATTTGTCGAATGGAAAATTAATCATTCGTCAAGCAATTTTCCATCTATTCTTCCAAACACTAAATGTTCTCTCAATTTTCCATCTATATTTATAGACATTTCAATCAAATAAAAATTCAATATTAGAACCAGTATAACACAGAAATAAAGTTTACAAAAGAAACAAAGTTTATATATGCAATTTCTTTATGCAGAATACAGCATTTTCAACCCTAAACACAGTATTAAATAACTATGAAATTCGTACTGTCACAAAAAGCATCAATCACCAAAAGCAACAATCAGTTCAAAGTTCGACTACTTGGAGAAAATATAAAAACTAAAGAACTAAGCCATAGGCCATACATAACAAGAAAGAAATCCAATTAAAGGAAAAATACTGTGCACACAACAATGCAATTGAAACAAGTGAATTATTAAATCATGAAATGGAGAAAATAATAATAAGGATATCTCACAGGCCAACTAAGATCAAATTTTCAAGTAAAGTGGAACTTTCACATATAAAAAACAATTGATATTTGAATGCTAGGAGAATCATAAACCAAACATAATCTCCCAAGTCCCACCATTGTCAATGTAGTAAAGAAATGAAAGAAATATACATAGTTCATAAACCGACGATCACAATAAGAACCACAGCAACAACAAAAATCTGAAATAATAACTCCCACAAGTCGTAAGTAAAATGATTGAATATAATTTAAAGTTTCAACAAAAAAAACGAGATGTAAATCAGAATAAGTGGTTCAAATTGAGCTTGAAATCATGTAATTGACAAAAACAAAGGAAAATTCATCAGCAATGTGGAGATAATTAAGAGGAAAATAAGGAATATGATCATTTAGAGAAGAAACTAAGAAACGGCGGAGTGGAAATGGGCCTTTATAAAAGTAGTCAATCACTTCATCAAAGCAAAAATTTTCGACCCAAGCTGCCACGAAGGTGAAGTTCTTTCATACATTTTGTCGAACATCTTCTGTGTTAGATCAACACCATCACGCAGCAGAAGGAAATCATGATCCATAAGCATTCTAATTCATTAATTTTGTTTGAAAAGAAAGTATAATGGGTTTCATGAACATACTTTGGCCGAACCAACGAAATCTCCATTTCCAACCGTAAAATCCTCCGAATTCTTATGTAGACCACCACAAGATCTTCCCTATTATTCTCTTGGTGCTCTAGATTGAGTTGTGTGACTCAAAATAAACTGGAATCAAAGGGAATATGGAGAAAGCTCATTGAACAAACTCATTGAAGAATACCCTCTTCATCCGAATTTTTCAGCAAAAATTCAATCGGTTCCTCCTATATTCTTCACTCCAATCTCTTCAATATATTGCAGACTATCATGCAAAGAGATGTGCTGCATGGGATACAGCTCATGCTTGGAGTAAACCAAAGGAGAAGGTGGGTTCCTTGTAAGTTAGTTGAAGATGAAAAACACATTTTCAATTTTGTGAAATTTTTCAATATCCAAAAACCCAAAATTGATTTTAAAAACATATTTTATTTCTAAAATCAAAATTTATTAATTTTCTAATAAAATTAATAAATAATTATTTAAACAATTTAAATAATTCTAATTAATTTAATATCTAATATTAAATTAATTTTTACACAAATTCATCTTCATATATTTAAATCATATTTAAATATATTTTCTCCAATTCTGTTTGATTCTAATTGAACATTTCAAATTAACTTATCACGCTGCTCTAGAGCTAATCTATTTCCGAGCTAGTAGGAGGACTTCATGTGCCTACAGATCATGGGCTCTAACGATCCGAGATTAATCGTCTAAACTCATTAGACCGATCTAATCCTCATTCGTTAACTAATAGGTCACTCCACTAAAGCCCATAATTGAACTCCCTTCACTGTAGATATATTATGTCCACTCGATATAACCGTGATTAGTAAGTTAACCCTTCACAGGTTGTTTGTGATAACGGTTGGGTCAAATCTCTATTTTACCCCCAAAATTACCTCTTGTTCCTTAAGTCTCCACTGATCCCCTAATGAACAATTGTTTTGTGATCCAATCACAAAACCGAGTCTCTCTCATCATGAGAGAGCAGGATCCCTTATTCAAGCCCCATAATCAGACTTAAGGGAACAACCTCTCTACTATCCCTAAAGCGGGTAGGAGTGAATTCTCTCTTGCACTCTATGTCCCCAACTATCATCCAGTTTTACCCCTGAAATGGCAGTCATATTGAGCCGACGTTATTGAGCCAACCCTCACCTATGCAGGATCAAGTTATCTAAGTCATCGCTTTGAAATAGTCAGTCTTAAACAGTAAACAGCGTTATAAAGTAAGAGTGACTCATTTCGTAATCCGATCTTGTACAAAACTCTTTTGCACAAGGACACCCCCACTCCTCATGTCCAACATGAACGAATTAGGATCACTTCGTTTGTAGCACTTTACAACTCCTTGTAACAACTATAGAGCAGGTCGTATCCAATAGTGTTATCAGAATAAGGTACCCAACTTTATCCATGTACTATAGATCATTTTGACTATTTACTCGAACCTGATCCACCTTTATGTCTCCACATAAAGTTCAAGTACTCATCCAATAGTCAAGGGACTTTTAGGTTTATTGGATTTCTATTCAAGTAATAGATCTATTCAATAACACCTTTATTGAATTTTTAGAATAAGCTCCATTTTTTACATACCACGAGTTTTAGGATATAAAACCAAACATTTTATGCACTAGACAATCTTTTGCAGTATCCATAGAAATCAAACACAATGTTCTAATCATTTAAATCTAAACCATTCTTTATTTATCATCACTACTTTCCTATTTCCTATTCCCTTTCCCTCTTTCCCGATATCCCTCTCTCTTACTTAAATCAGAAATAAACATGGATAGAAAATGCAAAAAACTAACCTCAAATCAGAGAAAAATCACAAAGAAAAATCTAGCAACCTCAAACTAAAGCAATCAAAGAAGAAAAATAGATAGATAATGGAAAAACTAACCTTAAATCGATGAAAAAATCTCAGTGAGAAGTCTTTGCGGCAAGGAGAGAACGATAAAATAGATATTTGGAAAATTTCACGAAATAACCCAAATCTCAAAAACTTTTTTATGGATGACCTTTTCCTAAAAACTTATTGACCTTTTGGCCATGTTAAATACCAATTTTACCCCCAATTTAAAAATCTCCTCAAATCGCGCCACATTTCTTCTTCCTTTAATGATTTCTTCAACTCTTCATTCAATATGTATTTAATGCAATACTAACATTCCACCAACGCATTTATTCCCAACTAATATTCTACCAATAGCATTGAATAACATTGATATCAAGAATAGAAGGTCCCTTACAGTTATTCATTTTCCATCAAACGCTTTTCATTCTCTCATTGTTCTCTCAGAATTTCAGTACAACATCCTCATTGTCAATCGCTTTCATCTTTGTTCATTCCATTGTGTCTTTAGGTACAGAGGAAGATTCGTTCGTCAGATCTAGAAATTGAGAGAATGTAAGTGATATTCTACAGTATTTCTTGTCCCTCAGATCATTTAGTATTGAATGAGCAATCGTACAACAATATATAGGCAATCGTTCATTACAATATAAACACTCGTTTAGTAATATATGAACAATTATTTAGTATTATATAAACGATCTTTTATATGCTACTTCATGATCATGTAGAATTATATATGAAGGAACTCTTGTCAAAGAGAACTTATGAGCGGAAGCAAGATCGTTCCAAATTCATTGTGACAGAATTACAAGCATACACAAACATACAAACTAGTTATACATCTTCTAACAAATTATGGCATGCTTTCATGAATATATATAAAAGGATGAGAGACTTACCTTTGAAGAAATCTTTTTATGTCTTTCTTTCGCTCTCGTGAAGTCTTGATCAACACCTCTCCTTGTCGCTACAAACACCAACCCAATCGTCTAGTGTATTACCTGGTCAATCACGAACAACCTTCTCCAAGAACAAGTAACAACTGGGACACCACCACTCAGTGACCTTGGTATTCTCAGAGTGAGAATCCAGGAGGTGTCGGCTCTGTTGGATTTGGTAGAGGGACGGAGGAAACAACGATTGCATCAACGACCAAGCAAGTGGAAAAGTATAGAGTCTATCGTATAGACTTGTGGTTGATCATTTAGTAAAGGTATACGATCGTTTAGGAAATCAAGTGTGATCGTTTACACGATCGTTTAGTGAAGCTCGCTTAGGCGTGCGATCTCTTCGTAAAAGGCTACACAATCATTTAGACAAATGCGCGTGTACACGATCGTTTAAACAAACACTTTAAGCTGTCATGTAGTCTCTCGTGAGCTAAACGATAGGCAATGTACTCAAATGATGCGATACTACCATTCTTTTCCAAAATGAAAACATTTTTCATTTTATCCTTCAGTTATGAAAAATAAATAAAATCTTCCACTCTCACGCACGGTTAAGGATAAACCACCAACAATTATCTCATAATTGTTTTAATTATAAATAAATATAATAACTAACTTATCATATTATATTTATAACCTATAGTTTTAATATCACATCATATGCAACATTTAGATCATAGTCTTTTTCTCCTTTACTTGATATAAATCATATTTACATCAAATTCCTCCAATTAATGTATCTCATACATCATGTCAACTATATCATATATAATTGAACCAATTTAATCATATAATATATAATCAAACTCCCTCTTGTCAATTTGAACACTTCAAATTGACCCAAAAACTTATTCTTAACTTGAATCCATTGAGCTACCAAAGGGACCTTATGAACGTGTAGCTTGAAGCTCCAACGGTACGTGAATAGCTGACTAAACTCTTTAGTCACGAGATCCACCATCCGTTAACTGCCGGGCACTCCACTAAAGATCAACTGTAGCACTCTTCTCACCACAGATATATTTAGATGTTCATCGGAGATAACTAGTCAACAGTAGGATAACCCTTCACAGATGCTTGTAAGTACAACTGGACCAATTTACCATTTTGTCCCTGTAGTTACATCTAACTCCTTAAGTACAACTGATCCCTCTAATAAACAATACATCATAGTCCTACTATGAGTGGACATCTCTCGGGCCATGAGAAGGTGTATGGTGTCACATCGTTCAAGCCCCGGAATCAGTCCTTAAGGGAGAAATCTATCTACTTACCCTTTCTTTAGGGAAGGAGTGAATTCCATCTTGTGTAGCTGAGTTCCCAGCTCCCCAAATCAGACGAATCCCTAAAGTGGTAGGTTTGAGTCAGCAATTTGGCCATTCGAACCCATGCAAATCAAAGGACCGCCCTCAAAGGTAGGAGTTCCTAACTCACTCAGGATGGAGGTCATGTTACCTATGGTCATCCTAGTGAAGTGAAGTCTCTGTCATGAACGATGTTATATAACGAGACTAAACACTTCGTGGTTCGGTTTTATACAAACTCTTTTGTATAGGACACTCTCGCTCGCATGTCTCCACATGAATGATCAGGATCAGACCATATGTAGCACCTCACAACACTTATAACTATCTACAAAGCGGGCAGCATCCGTAGTGTCACCAGGATAAGGTTTCCCTCCTATATCCATATACTACAGACCATTTTGGTTATCACTTAAGGCATGATCCACCTGTATGTCTCCACATACATGCTTAAGTTACAACGATAACCAGGGATCTTAGTTTATTGGTTTATGGTAAAGCAATTAAAACATCTCATGTTTCATAGACAACAATGAAGAAAATATCTCATATTATTACATCACAAACGTTTGTTCAATTCAGGTGTTTACAAACTACAGAACCCTACGAGAGTTTAGGGCATCAACTCCAACAATATAGACGATCGTGTATATAATACTGAACGATCGTTTAGTAGTATATACGCGATCACGTATATAGTTTTAAGCGAACGCTTATAAATAATTGGGTGATTGCTTATTAATTACTAGGCGGTTTCTTAAAATTTGATTGAGTATTGCTTAATATTTTCTAATCCAATTGCAAATTAATGACGCTACTTCACATCTTTGTACAATTTGATAGGGAATGGACCAATCGAGAAGCAATTATGATGGAGGTCATATGAAAGGTTTGAAGGTCAGAAATGATATAACAGTTAGTGAATTAGTGAATATTATGCATCAACAACTAAATATCGATCCAGATATGTTTGATATACACATCAAATGTTGTTACAATTTATTGGTCCTGGCTTCCCCAATTGATATAGTCAACGATGAAGATATTAGCTTCTTTTAGAAGGTAGTGATGCATTTTGGATGTCGTTATTTGTATCAGTTACACCTTGCGAAAGTCATGTAGTACACACTGAGAATATGTACCAACAGTGCAATTCAACAAATCAACCCATTCCAACTAGTTAAAACTTTGGATATGCAACTATTCCAACACGTAATATTCCTACCATGTCTTCAATGGATGATCATATTGAGTCATGTAACTTAGGGGAAGATTGAAGTGAAGCTTGGTTTGGTCCCAACAATGAACCCAGATATACTCCACAGTTCGATACTGACCATGGATATGGACAATCCTCAGGACCATAAATTTCTCCAATTCCTTACATTCATGTTCCAACCCCACCTGCTCTCGTCCCACCAGTTGTGATGCCTTTGGTTCAAATGCATTCTACCATTCCAACCCAACCATTTGTAGATATACCCAGACCATCAGAGGGTCCATCGTATGACGACCTCATCACAATGCTTCGTGAATGTCTGAATGACGAGGATATAAAGGTTGGTCATTCTTTTGAAAGATGAATTGTCAGTTAAATTATCTATACTTGCAATAAAAAAGAACTTCGATTACCATCTAAAGAAGTCAACGAAGAGCTTGCTAACTGTATGGTGTTCAGTGGAAGAATGCAAATGGAGGGTTCGTGCAAAAAAATTGAAAGAAAACAATTCCTTCAAAGTGACAAAATATCCAAGTGAACATACATGTTCTCTTGAAATGAGAATTGGTAATCATTGACAAGCAAAAAGTTGGGTTGTTGAACAGTTAATCAAGTCTAAATATGAACAAGTTGGTCGAACATACTGCCCAAGAGATATCATTGAGGACGTCTGGTGAGATTTTGGAGTGAATATAAGTTACGGACGGGCTTATCGCGCTAAGGAGTATGAATTGGTGTTTACATGAGGGTCGCTAGAAGGATCATATGCTATTGTTAGGGCATATGGCAAGGCACTTAAGTTTGCAAATCCGGGTACGATTTTTTAGGTTGAAGTTGAGGATGGACATTACTTTAAGTATGTCTTCATGGCACTTGGTTCGTGTATTAAGGGTCTCTTGAATTGCATATGCCCAGTAATCGTTGTTGATAGGGTACATCTATACGAGAAATATAAAGGTATGTTGTTAATAGCAACGTGCATTGATGGCAATAACAACATATATCCTATCGCCTTCAGCACTGTAGATGGGGAGAATGATGCATCATGGAATTGGTTCATGACTCATTTGAAGACTTCGATAGGAGACATTCTGAATTTAATAATTATATCAGATCGTCACATCTCAATTGTGAAGGTCGTCTCAGGTATATTCCCTAATGCATTTCATGCCCTATGTATATAACATATTTGGAACAATTTGGTAGACAGATTCAAGAATAAAGACAACGATTTATAAGATGGAACACAAGAACAAGTCCATCTAAGAATTCTAGGAATTACAGCCTTGTTGACTTTGGTGGCTATGAATTTACTTGACATGGATAAAATTTCATAAGCTCAAACCTATAATATGTGAGCTTTTGTTACACATATAGTATTAACACACAGATTAAAGTGAAATGGAAACAAAAGTACCAACCTGGAATGCAAGTGCAAATCCCTTTATACAATAATAAGAGGCATGATGAGCATTTTCTGCTTTCTTTGTCTCATTTGTCTCTTTCTTCCCGTGATATAGTCTTCATGCTATTCAAGGTACATTTGAAAAAGACGAATGACCAATCATAATGTCTAAAGACTTCAGGTTCATTAACAATCTTAAATGTATTCACATCAAATTGGGTTTTCTTGTCTTTTCCAATCATCATCGTTTCGATGAATAATGCCAATGAAACCTTGACGGCATCTTCATCGTTTGTAAAAGTGAACTTCTTGAACGCATTCTCCATGTCATTGCAAGAACTATCCTTATCATTTAGATTCTTTGGTCCGAGAATGAGTTGTCATAGTCTCTCACTGCTTGTTTCTCTTTCTACAATTTCCTTGGTCGGCCACAACCCAGTTATCAGATTAAAATCGTCTTGGGAGAATGTTATCTTCTTCCTCATTATGTTGAATGACATAACATCTGGGTTCACTTCTATTACATCCCTCAACAAAAAATGGTGAAAAAGTTGGCCATTAAGTACTAGATCTACGTCCAATAGTGAACCAAAGGTCGTTGTCCTAAACATTCTCATCTACTCTTTTGTCAACTTATTCTTAATAATGGATGCGATTTTGTGGACTTGGAAAGAAACTGTAGCAAGAAAATATTTCTCAGCAAGGACGGTCATCTTAGCAACCTATCACAAACGCATACATTACCACAATAAGTAAACGATCACATAATAAAAACTAAACGATCACATAACAAGTAACTAAATGATCGTGTAACATAAAACAAAACAATCGGATAACAAACAATCAAACGATTGCATTATAAATACCTAAACGATCGTGTAACAAATAACTAAATTATCGCATTACAAATGTTGGGGTTGATGCCCTAAATCTCGTGCGTCCTGTAGTTTGTAATTGAATGTACAAACGGTTTATTTATTTAATAAAATCCAAGGTATTTTATTCAATATTTAGTAGCATTAACCTACAAAACCAATAAACTAACATCCAATGTTATCTTTTGTAGCTTAAACATGTATGTAGAGATATACAGTGGATCATGTTTAAGTGATAACCTAAATGGTCTGTAGTAAATGAATAAGACTGAGTACCTTATCTTAATGACACTACGAATACAACATGGTTTGTAGATGTTACAATTGTCGTAAAGTTCTACAAATGATCTGATCCTGGTCATTCACGTAGAGACATGTGAGCGGGGGTGTTCTATACAAAAGGATTTGTATAAGACCGGACCACGAAATGGATAGTCTCATTATATAAAGTCGTTAATAATAGAGAATTACATTTCACTAGGATGACCATAGATGACATAACTTGAATTTTGAATGAGTTGTGAACTCTTGCCCATAAAGACGATCATTTGATTTGCATGGGTAAGAGTGGGCCAGATTGTCAACTCAATATGCCTACACAAGATGGAATTCACTCATTCTCTAATGTCGGGGTAAATAGATGAATTGCTCCCTTTAGGGTTGATTTCAAGGCTTGAACAATGTGGCGCCACACTCTTTCTTAGCCCAAAAGGGGTTTGGCCATAGTTGGACTATGACTTATTGTTCATTAGAGGGATCAGTAGTACTTAAAGAGTTAGATGTAACTAGAGGGGAAAAATCGTAATGTTGGGTCATCGTACTGTTGACTGGCTATGTCCAATGGACACATAAATATATTTATAGTGCGAAGAGTGCAGTTGTTGATCTTTCGAGGAGTGACCGACAGTTAATGGATGTTGATTAATTTAAATAAAAAAGTTTAATTAATTATTCAAGTACCATTGGAGCTTTAATCTACAGGTCTATTAGGTCCCTCTATAGTTCAACTGGGATTTTGAGAATTAATTTTGGATTAATTTGAATTGTTCAAATTAATTGAGGGAATTTATTTTATATGATATAATCAACTTAAATTAATTATATGTGATATAATTAATATAATGTATTTGAACATTATAACATAAAGTTTGTTTAAGAGGAAATAAATGTTTGAATGTGATTCTAATAGTTAGTAGAAATACAAGCTATTGTAGCATTTTCCTTAGAATTATGAGGGCTAATAAGTAGAATATGCATTAATAATATCAAAAATTCATATGGAAAAATGAGCTTATGTCAACCAACACCAAAAATCCTCACTAACCCTATATCATGTGTCAAAGTGTCTATTTTTGCAGTTGTTGCAGGAATAGATCGCATGCGTTGATTCTAGACCACTACAAGGTTAACCACATGCGTTGGCCTTCACGAAGACTAGTTCGTCGCATGGAATGCTGCATCCATAGAGTGATAATCGTGATAGAAGATTGATCGCAAGGTGGGTGGAATGCGTTGACACTTCAGGAAGAACACGCATGAATGCATACCTTGGGAGTATCAACAAGATAAGGTGATGCTGACATTTCCCATACCGTGACAAAAGTAGAAGTGAGTCAGAATGGGGTATTAGAGCTGTCGGCATAACTCTATAAATAGAGCCTTGGAGCTTAACTTCAAACCATCCGAGTTTCTGCCTTAGGCAGATTCTTGTGATCACAGATAAGAGCATGAGCAAGACATTCTTTAAGAGTTCTTCACCTCCACAACCCCTTCCGAGTGACAATCAGAGTTTCGCTGGAGATAAAGCTCGAGAGAGATTTATCTACCATCCATCCATGGTACCACCAATAGTCTTGACGCATTTCGGATGAAAAGCAAGAGATTGCTTACATCTAGCCCTCCACCTCTCCTCTTATCTCTGTATTGCATTACATTTTGGCTTAAAACATTAAGCCATTTTGTAATCAATGCATCTCTTAGTTTCTTCAGCACCATCTTCATCGTCTTCTTCTTCTTTATCATTGTTTACGTTCATCGTTTAGTTAAGTGTTAAGTACAGGTCGCATACTCAATCATGCAGCCTAGAGATATGACACATGTAGCAACCCACTGAAAGGTGTGTGTTGCACGAGTATAGTGAGTTAACCCTCTTTGCTTGATGTGAGGTTGTCACAATGCTTGTCTATGAGCTAATTAGCTACAACCAACTGTCCGAGAGGGTAAGTAATGGAACACACTAAAGCAAAGTAAGTAGTTTTCCTAGAGATAGGAATGATCTTATGCTCAACACAACCATGCATTATTAGGGGTGGACAACAAAATCGCTTAAATCGAATCGAATTGTAAAACTGAACCGAACCGAACCGATTTATAAGCAAAACCAAAAAAATCGGTTCGATGCAATTCGTTGGGTTGTTAAAATCGAATTTAAACATTTCAGTTCGGTTCCAAGCTTGAAAAGCGATTTCTAAACTAAACCGAATCGTTTAAATATAATATATATAATATATATATTATATATATATATATATTATATATATATATATATATATATATATAATATATATATATATATAATATATATATATATATATTTAATATTAATATTTAATAAAACTAAAAGCCGCCACACGACTTCAGACTTCTATTCTCTTCTCTGCCTTCTACTTTCAATTTCTTCTTTCTAGTTCTAGGGTTTGTTTGTTGTCGCCGTCGTCGGCCCACGACATGACTTCTTCTTCCTTATCGTTGTCGTTCTTCGTTCTTTGTTCTTTTTTCGTGCTCATTCAAGACCGCCAGTGAACCAGAGGAAAGGAAAAATTGGTTTGTGCTCGTTTGAGACAGTCGTTCTTTATCGCTTTCGTTCATGCTCGTTCGAGACCGCCGCTCGTAGCCGTTCTTTATCGCTTCCGTTCATGCTCGTTCGAGACCGCCGCCCGCAGTCGTTCTTTATCACTTCCGTCTTCGCCTTCAGTCCTCATCCGATTCAAATTTTAGGTAAATAAAAAAAATTGTTAAGTAACTACTACTGAAATGGTGTAACTCTTTATCTGTTTAGGGTATAAAAAAGTGAGGACGTTAGATCTGATCGGGCATTCAGGCCTACTTAACATAGGGCTGACCTACTGAAATTGTGTAAATCTTTATCTTATTTTAGCACAACTTTAATAGCTAATTAAAAATCAATTGGAAAGAAGAGAGATTTGATGTTATTGTTGTTGTTGTTGTTGTTGTGTTTGAATTTTTAGTTTAAGTAAATGATTTTCTTTGATGGTAATAAGTTTTTTCTCTATTTTTCCCTTTATAGGTACCATCGGTCTATCATAATGAGCTTGAGCAACGATTCCAATGATGATGTTGTTGTGATGCCATCACTAACACCACCACCACGAAAAGACGAAAGTGAGGAGACAGATTCAAAGCATACAAATGGACGAAAGAGGAAAAATACATCCATGGTATGTGGTCACTTTACTAAATGTTCTAAATATAGTGATGATGATACGCATGTTAAATGTAACTATTGTAGTATGGTGTATGCATGTCATCCTAGAAGGAATAGAAATTCAATTATGAGAATGCATATTGAACACCATTGTAAAAAAAGTCCTTATCAGATTAAGAAGTCTAAGTTAGATGTAACACAAAGTAAGTTGGTTTTTAAGAACAATGAGGGTATTGGAGATAATTCACAATCACATTCATCCCTTAGTTATCAGATGTTTACTATTGAGAGTGCTCGGAGACTACTTGCTGAGATGCTTATTATAGATGAGTTACCATTTAAATTCATGGAGAACTAAGGGTTTAATAGGTTTGTGAATGGGACTTAGACGTTAGTAGAACCTAATTTTGTTCTTCCTTCTCAAAAAAACAAGTGCTAAGGATATTTTGAGAATTTATGATAGCACGAAAGAGATGTTGAAGGACATTTTTATGAAAGAAGGATATAGAGTGTCACTCACAACTGATGCGTGGTCATCAATCCAAAATTTGAACTATTTGGTTTTGACTGCACACTTTATTGATAAAGATTGGAAATTACATAAGAGAATTCTTAATTTCACCCATATTGAGAATCATAGAGGGGAGACGATAGGAAAAGAGGTTGAGAAATGTCTAAAATAGTGGGGTATTGAAAAGGTTATGACATTGATAGTTGATAATGCTTCGTCAAATGATACTACAATTGCTTATATGAAGAAGCGTTTTAAGCATGAGTTGGTGTTAGATGGTGAGTTCTTGCATGTTCGATGTTGTGCACATATATTGAACTTAATTGTATGCGATGGCCTAAAAGATATTAATGATTCATTGGTTCGAATTCGAGATGTTGTGAGGTTTGTTAGATCTTCTCCTACTAGACTTGTCACATTTAATAAGTGTATCAAAGAGGAGAACATAGAGTAAAAGTATATTGTGTCTTAATGTTCCAACTAGATGGAATTCTACTTATTTGATGCTTGAGGCCGCTGTAAAATTTGAAAAGGCATTTGAGAGGTTAGAAGACTACGACACAGACTACATGAATGAGGAGGAAAAACCAACCACCAGGGATTGGGAAATTGCAAGAATATTAACCAAATTTTTGTTAGTGTTCTATGAAGTAACTGTTAGGCTTTCAGGGTCTTTGTATGTTCCAATATAGTCTTCCATGAGATTAGTATTGTTCAGAATTGCATAAAAAAAATATTCAAGTGCAACTGGTCCTAATGATGTGCTTTTGCAAGAAATGGCAACGAAAATGAAAGAAAAGTTTGATAAGTATTGGGGAAAAAAAGATAGAACAAATTTATTCTTGTATGTTGCCTTCGTTTTGGACCCTCGTTATAAGATGAAATTTCTTTTGCATTGCCTAAATCAATTATTTGATGTTGATGTGACAAAAGCCGTAGGAAGTAAGGTAGATGGTGTTTTGAGAGCATTGTTCAATGAATACAATTTGTCACTATCAGTTGCTAATAAAGGTCAATCTTCATGTACCATTAAAAGTTCTCCATTTAGAACTACAAGTGCAAGTGCTTCAAAGATTTCCATTTTGATTTTGAAGATTTGGATGAAGATGATTCGCAAGGTGTGGATTCAGAAGTTGATATTTACTTACTGGAGCCTCATGTTAAATGTGAGGATAACTTTGATATCTTAGATTGGTGGAAGGGGGATTCTTCTAGATATAAGATTCTTAGCAAAATTGCACGAGATCTTTTAGCAGTTTCGGTATCTACAGTTGCTTCTGAGTCCGCATTCAGCACTAGTGGGAGAGTAATTGATCCTTTTTGTACCCCATTATCTCCAACCACTGTTGAGGCATTTGTATGTGCACAAAATTGGTTACGTTATGAACAAATTAGCATTGGTTTACGATAATACTTGGAGGATATTGAAGATGAACATGAAGGTTCATATATTCTAAACATATTTATATATATTTTTAACATATTTATTCATATATTTATTATAGTAACTACTAACAAGTTTATGATTTATTTCTTAGTCTTCATAACGGGATTGAACGAAGCGGCAAATGCAAAAAACAAGGAGAAGGAGAAATTGACAAGCGAACAAATTTGTTTGTATTGATTGGGCTTTTGGAATTCAGCACTAGTGTTTAGCTTGTTATTTGCTTTTATGTGACTTAAACTTTGAAGGTAGTTGTTTGAAATTTGTGTATTGTGTACTTTGGAGAACTTTTTAGTTTTTAACTTTTTATTGTAGTCATTTGGATGGATATGTTTTTATGAGTTATTGTGAATTGATATTTAAGAAATTTGTGTATCGTGTACTTTGGAGAACTTTTTAGTTTTTAACTTTTTATTGTAATCATTTGGATTGATATGTTTTTATGAGTTATTGTGGTTTGATACTTAAGAAATTTTTGTATTGTGTACTTTGGAGAACTTTTTAGTTTTTAACTTTTTATTGTAGTCATTTAGATTGATATGTTTTTATGAGTTATTGTGGATTGATATTTAAGAAATTTGTGTATTGTGTACTTTGGACATGTTCTTATTGTGGATTACTGGATTGATATTTAAATTATGTTTAGAGTATAAAAAAAAGGGAATATACAAATTTCAAGAAAAGAAACAAGGAAAATAAAAGGCAATTTAAATTATGATATTTAAATTATGTGAAAAATTTGTAAAATAAAAAAAGAGAATATAAAAAATTCAAAAAAAGGAAGAAGAAACAAAAAAAAGTTTAAAAAAAGGCAAAAAAAAACATGAAACTGATTCATGAAACCGTTCGGTTTCATGTATAAATAAAATCGGTTTGGTTTGGCCTCCAAACCGAACCGATTCCACCCCTATGCGTTATAGAGATATAAGCATGTGGCCGACCATCGAGAGGTGTGCGATGCGTTAGTGTGGCGAGCTGGGATTACTCTAGCAACCAAGCATAATGATGCGGTGAATTAATTCCATCCACAGTTCTGTTTCTTCATTCACCTTATTACGCGTTAACAGTTGCCGCACCTCTACCAATTCTCATTGTCAAACTTCCATTGCTCAATCTGTTTAGTTAGGAGTAGGAGTAGAACATAATCCATTAACTTTTGTTTTCTTACTTTCATTCATTGCCTCAAACGCATCATTTCACAAGCATTATTTAGTTACAAGTCTCTATGTTCAACCTCGGATCATCTCGAGAAACTTGCGTTCTCGTTATACTTGGCGAGAAAGCAAGAAAACTTGTGACGGGAACGCATGGTCATTGCATACACGCTTAATGCATATTACATATTCTTCAGCTCAACGCATGACCATCGATGCATAGAGATTAACACATATCAAAAGACGAGCGCAGTTTTCCTCTCCCTTTTTCTTCGAACAGATTCAAATATTAATTATGTGAATTAGATTCATATAGTTAATTTTAATACAAATTTGATTTATATTAAATACCATGAATTATTGAGAGAATTCAAACTATAGTTATATGTTATATTAGATATAACATATAGTATAATACATATGTTATATATTAATTTGGTTGATATATATATATATATATATATATATATATATATATATTAAATAAATTGAAGTTGATTTTAATTTATTTTTTTATTTTTAAAATTTAAAGAAAAGAAATTGACAGAGTGTTTGTGATCGATGGAAAAACAAACTCGGTCATGTAAAAGGCCTACGCTTTAGGGCCCTAAAAATCTCTTTTCACAACTGTGAGACGGTTTTGGTAGACGACTCGGTCATGTAAAGGGCCTAGGTTAGGGCTCTAAACCTAAGTCAATAAGGGGTAGCAGCTCATCGAGTTCGTCATATACTTAAGGAATGGGAAGTAGGGAAATAAAGGAATTGAAAGTCAATGTCGAATAGTCTCAATCAAGGATTAAGGAACTTGAAGACATTAAAAAACAAATGAGAGAGGATCATGCAAGACAAATGGAAGAATTGAAAAAGAATGATTGAAGATATGATAAGATCATAGGGAGAAGGGCCACCGAATTATGTATGATTACTTTATTATCTAGTTTGCTAATATGTTGTTATCCTGCAATTATAGTAGCAAAGTAGTTATGTCTTACTAGTAGCTTTATGATAATGAATTGTTGGTTATCATGCAGTTATGGTAGCTAAACAACTAGATTTTGATGTGTTTTCTGGAGTTTTTGTGTGTTTGTGGATGTTTATAAAATTTGAATGTTGTGTGGGGTGGGTTGAGATTAGTTATCTTTCTTTTGAAATTCAATTTGGGATTTTTGTGTGTTTGTGGAGATTTCAGGTTGAGAATATGTAGTCTTGAAAGTGTGTTAATTTTCTTTGTTTTGTAGGATTGTAGAATTCATCTTATGGCTTTTGTTTATTTGTAAAGATTTATGAATTTTGAATGCTGTGTGGGATGGGTTGAGATTAGTTATTCTTTTGGAGTTCAATTTGTGGTCTTTGTGTGTTTGTGGAGGTTTAAGGTTGAGAACATGTAGTCTTGGAAGTGTATTGATTTTCTTTGGTTTGTAGGATTTTCTTTGTTTTGTAGGATCGTAGGATTCACCTTATGGTTTTTGTTTGTTTTATAAGATGATGTTGGAAATGTTGTTGGAGATGTTGTATTGGAGATGGCGTATTGGAGATGGTGTGTTGGAGAAGATGTGTTGGAGAATTTTTGGAGATGATGTTGAGAGCTCTATCTTCTATGTATTTGTCAAAACATATTTCGTTTGTAGACTATTTTGCCAACTTTTCTGTAATAAAGAATACTATCAACTTTGTTTGTTTGTTTTGTTCTGAATATTTTTTATTTGTTTAGTAATGCTATACATTTTAGGTCATTCAGATCAAATTTTAAAAAAATAAAAAAATAAAAAATAAAAAAAGGACTATCTCTCGACGAAAAACGTCAGAAGTTCTTAGATCTCCCGATGGCTGGCAAGCCATCAGGAGTTCAAATTCAGAAATTGAGTTTCTGAATTTGAACTCCTGACGGCTAAAGAACTCTCGACAATGTCTATACATGCACCATGAGTTCCAAACTCCCGACATCATATATCAAGCATCGAGAGTTTGACATAAACTCCTGACAACATATCTCTCGATGGATATATCCCGACCAAACTCCCAACGACTAGTTAGTCGTCGAGAGTGAATCTCTCGATGGGTTTTTTTTTTTACCATTTTCGGGAAATTTTAAGTGTCGGAAAATGGGTGTTTTCTTGTAGTGTAGTAATCCTCTTAATTACTATTCACTCTCTCACAAAATCATTCAGAACCCACAACTTCTGAATTCTCACCCAACCTCAAAGGAGAATATAGAAGGTTCAACTTATAGTGGTGTCTCGTTCTTCAGTTTTTGATTCGAGAGTTCATGTCAGTTCGTGATTAGCTCTTCGAGGAGGATTATCGTGAAGAATCAGTTCTTCAAAGGTAAGTATATTTCTAACCTTAATTCCTTCTTTAGATGCATGCTGTAAAATTCTGTAGAATGCATAACTGTATCTCTATAATTTGCATAATTTGAGATCTCTGTATTTTTAATTCTATGAGATTTGAGAATGGGACCAATCCCCGCTTCCACTATGGACCTCACGATCCTTCAAAAAATATCTAAACGTTCGTGTAACAAACAACTACACGATCGCACTACAAATACCTAAACGATCGCATAAACAAAACTAAATGATCACACATTTTTATCTAAACAATCATTTACGTTTCTCTAATCAGTCGTTTAAGGAATACTAAATGCTTGCCTAGGATTATCTAAGCGATCTCTTATCATTTAACAAAAGCTAAGAGATCGTTTAACAAAAGGTAGGCCCGAACCCTTAACAACCGGCGAGAATCCTAAATGAATATTGACATGCATTCAAGGAGAAAAGTCACATACCTTTCAGAGATCGATAATGGTAGAAAATGTGTAAAAATGACCAGTGAGAAGGTGGCCAAACGCTTAGATCAAGATGAGAGACAATGAGTCAAGTTCAAAAACAAAAACGAGAGAAAACGGAGGAGGAGGAGGAGAAGAAGAAGTGATTTATTTTAAAAATAAAAAACTTCAAAAAGAAAATTATAGGAATCAGATTACAACAATTAACAAACTACACGAGCCAATTGATTCAATTAAAAATTTAAAAATGTAATTGTAACAAATTATAAAATTGAGGGTGAATAATCATACTAAAAATTTTGTAATTGTAACAATTCCCATGTGTTTTGTGCAATTTTCTCTTCATTTTAATTATAGATTTAATAAGAGTTTGTTCGAAATTATCTTTACAAGAAAAAAAAATTAGAAATTCCTTAAAGATAAATAAATTAACAAAGCACCAACATATTTTAATTGCAATATCATCTTTCTATTAGGTCAACTCTACATTACATTGAGATCAAACCTGATATTTTTGAAACCTCAAACATCACATGAACTAAATTCAAATTTCAAAGATCAAATCTCAACGAGTAAAAGTGCAATTTATCTATAACTCTAATCGACATATTGTTATTAATAATATTTTGGTCCATAAAGTTTATTTGGATAATTTTAGCAAACAAGAGCATGGATTAACTAGCTGAGACATACATCCTCAATAAAAAATATATATAAGATTTAAACTATTCACACTTTTACACGTTAAGCTAAGAAAACAAGGTTAAAAAAAAAACTTTGATCTTTAAATTTTCATGAAGTAACAATTTAGTTTATAAATTTTAGTTGGTAACGGGTTTAGTCTATGTACTTTCAAACCCGTAACAATTTACTCCTTAACATCAATAACTAACAATTTAGTCCATGTACTTTATAATTTGTAACGATTTAAGGTCTATTATGAAAATATTATTAAGAATTAATGAAATTTGTCACACAAGAATCGATAAACTAATCTGCCAAGATCAAATTTATTTATAAATTATAAAGATTAAGTCATTACGTAAATAAAAAAATTACAGTTAATTTAAGACTTTTCATAATAGAGACTAAATTGTTACAAATTTCAAAATATAGAAACTAAATTATTATCTATAAAAGTTTAGAGACTAAATTGTTACGAATTGAAAAGTAAAAGACTAAATCGCTATCAAATAAAGTTTGAATCAAAGACGTTTTTTTAATGAAACAACAAACAAAGAATAGTTGAGAAAATCAAAAGCAAAGTAGTATTAGAAATGGACTACAATCATAAAACAACAACCTATATTCCAAAATACACAATATATATAGAGTACTAAGTAACTCAAGCAAAACATTACAAAGCTTTATATTCATATGAGTTTGTGACCATATTATACACTATATATATATATATATATATATGATAATACATATATTTTATATTTATACTATATGAAACACATGATCTTTCTGATTATTTATATTTATAAGGTACTTGTAAAAGAGTCCCATGTTGGTGATGATTTTTGTTTTTCTCAGTTGGGGATGAGCTTGAAAGGAGGCTTCACAAAGGCTGGAGCTGGATCATATCTTCCATAGTCTTTGGTGTTTACCCTCAAAAGCCTTTCATGGATGTCCTCCATTTCACCTCTTGTCTTCCTCTTTGCATCCTAATAATAAATATATAATATAAAGTTTAACACGATAATCATTTAAGTCAGATTTGATAATTATTTGGTTTTTTTAAAAAAAATTAAATTTATTTCTTCTTAATTTCTTACTAATAAAACAAGAGATTTAGAGATGGAAAAAGTGTTATAGGCTTAATTTTCGAATACTAAAATTTATAAATCGAATCATTATCAAAGAGGATGTTGGTTTTCTATTTAGTTAAATTCAAGTTCATGAGCACTACTTTCACTTATAAATTTATTTGTCTTGTATCCATTTTCTTTCGTCACGTTTTCACACAAGTCAAGTCAAATTTTGAAAATTTTAAAAACAAAAACAATTTTTGAAAGTTTATTTTTGTGTTGAAGTTGATTAAGAATTCAAATATATTTCATTGAAAAAGGAAAAATTATAGCTGAAAATAGACCAATATAAATTTGAAGAATAAAAAAACGAAAAACGAAAGTATTATCAAACAGAAATTTAACTATCACAATGTTATTATAGTTTACTTTGATTGATTGATGAAGATAATTGTTTACAAGTGTAATTGTATATTATTAAGGCAATCCCTATGTATTTTTTAATTACTAATCCATTTGATTGTTTCAAGAAAAGTGTTCTTTGGGTTTTTTTAATTTAAGACTCAAGACATGTTGCATTGAAGTTGATGCTATGTTATATTCAACTCAAATAATCTAGGTCTCCTTATAATTATTTGTCTTTTTTTTTTCGTGCTAATAATTTTTAGTTTTCAAAAAACTTGTATTTATATCTAAAATTTGGTTAGGAATTCAAATCTGTTTAAGTAAAGTGAAAACATACTAAAAGAAACAGTGAGTAATTAGATTTTGTTTAATAACCATTCAATTTTTAATTTTTGGTTTTTGAAAATTAAGCATATAAACATCATTTTCACTCATAAATGTCATGTTTTGTTATCTACTTTTGACCAATATTTAAAAAAAAAATCAACCAAATTTTGAAAATTAAAAAAAATTAATTTTTGTTTTTAAAATTTAGTTAAGAATTCATTTACTTGAAAAATATGTAAAGTATCGTAAAAAATTAAGAAAAAATAGACTTAATTTAGAAAAAAAATTTAAAATAATTACTAATTACCAAACCAGGTGTAAACTAGCTTAAATGTAAAAAACACAAAATTAGAAGCGAAGTCATTATAAAAAGAAAACAGGCCTTTAGTTATTTTTTCTGGGATAATGTTAGTCAAAATTTCAAAATCGTTACGTGGTTTTTTATTTTTTAAAAAATGAGCGTTTGTTAGCAAGTTTAACTTTAAGAACTCAAAATCTAACAACAAAATATTCACAAAGAAAGGGCCTCTTTAACATTATTTATTCTAAAACTAAGAGGGAGGTTTACATGGTTCTAATCAAGTTTTTTTTTTTTTTTTTCCCTTGATATCTATGAGTGTTAGGGTCAGTTTATGCACACCTCGATTAATCTTATGTGACAACCCATCGGACCCTACAATATTTGAGTATCAAGAATACTCGTAGAAAATTAATTCCTAAGTGGATAGCTACCGTTGAACCCTTGACCTCTAACCTATTTACTGAAACTATCTCATTTTTATCACTAGGTCAATCCATGATGATTAGTTCTAATCAAGTTTTGAACCTCTACACATTTCAAATATCTTCTTTCTCGAGTCATATCGCTAATATAATTTACATAATTCATCTAATTTTATTTATTCATAACAAGATTACTTGATTGCTACAAATAAGTCATTTTATATAAATTTTACTCATTGATATGAACGTACCTATTTCATTATAAACGACTCAAATAATTTTTTTAAGAGTATGTTTGGCTTAAGGTGTTGTAAAGTAGGAGTTGTGAAATATATTCCTCATTTGGTCTAAGGAATTTGTAGATCTTATTACTAAAAAAAATATTAATTTTATTCACAACTCCCTAGATTTCATAATTTCTTAAAGCTTATTATTTCACTCATTGTCTCAAATATCTTATAAGAGATCTCTAATTACTCGAGACTTTGAACTATATCTTTATATTCAAGTGGATAATCTAAATATAATTTAGCCTTAGGTTCTAACATAGATTAAAAAAACAAAAAGGAAAAAAAGAAAACTCAGAAGTACAAACCTCATGCACAACTCCACCATTAGCAACAACTTCAGGAACCAACTTAGAGGGTCGACCTAAAAAAGAAAAAATAATATAAATAAAAAAGCATTAGCCAACCCAAAAAGAAAAAACACTTCAAAACTATATTTGAGAGTGATTTAAAATTATTAAATTTTTTTTTTCATTTTCAAAATCAATTTAAAATCATCATTTTAATTATTTAAAATCAATTTTAATAATATAAAAATTACATTTAAAAATATAAAAACTTATTAACCATAAAAGTTTTCTCCTTAATTTGCACCACTGACACTCTGCGCATGCAAATAAGATTCTGTTTAGTTGTCGGAAAGAACATGTTCTGATAATTATGGTTCTTTTTCACTACTTAATGTAGAACATTTCTTTGTCTTACAACAATTGCACGACATCAAACTTTTAATTTGGGAGAAGAATATTATCGTTCAACTAAACTTTCTTTCACATGTATAGAATAATTAAGGCGAATTTTTAAAAAATAAAAAAATAAAAAAAATTATTTAAAACTTAATCATTCTAGGCTTCTATCAGTTTCTATCACTAATAGATACTAATATACTTTTATCAGCTTTTATCAATGATAGACTTCTATCAGTTTCTATTACCGATAGACGCTGATAAAAATCTATAAGTATTTATCAATGTTATTTTTTATATTTCTATAAATAATTTGACATTTTTTCTATTTGTGGAAATTTGTCATAATTAAATCAAATGAAAATAAACAATAATATATATTATAAAGAGCTTTAAAAAATAAGCACTTGTCAAGAAGATACACTCAATTAACATCTCTCAATTGAGTACTTTAAATTTAGAGAGTCTATATATTTAAGAAATCTTACAACATGCTAAAAGACATGTTTGAGAGTAATTTTAAAATTGTTAAAATTACGTTCACATTCAAAATCAAAGATTAAAATGATTATATATATGAAAAATTAATTTTAATAAATCACTTAGGTATAAACAAATCATTTTCATTGAAATTATGTTCAACCATGTCCTAACAAACTATCAAAGCAATTTTAACTCCGAAAAGGCTACAGATTAAGACGCATAAAAAGAAGACAATCCACAGATGACAAAATAATTCAAAAAGAGATATAACTAAAGTGAAAATGGACAAAAAAAAATTGAGGAACAAAAAGACACTCAAATTTATACTGTCATACTATCACTGAATTCAAAAAAAATTAAGTTAATGGACATGAGTTTATGTCGGGATACGTTAGCGTTAAATAAGTGAAAAGGTTGGAAGACCCACCTGCAATGCAAATGGTGGATAAAAATGAAGTTGAGAGGAGGAGGATGAAGATGAAGCTAAGCTTGTACTTGAGAAACATGACGCCCAAATTGATAGAAACAACCTTAATAATGATAACTTTTGTGTGTGTTTTTCAAAGTTGGTCTTTTTTTCTTCTTCTTTCTCTTGTTTTTCCTAAAAGCATAGACCCAAATGAAGCTTACTTATGTATGATTCAAGGGACATTAAATTGGACAAAGTGATGGGGTCTTATAGATAGGCTAAAAGTTGGTTGTTAATTGTAAAGAAATAATTTTTATCAATTGCTTTAATGCTTTTGAGTTTAAAATTCAAATGAAAAGGGAAGATAGAGACCACTTTTCTTTTGTTGGGGCACTAAGTCTAAACCAAGCTTTAGTGGATTTTAAGATAAATAATAGGGATTAGCTCTCCCACTTGAAATTATCTCATTACCCTTCAAAGTGTTTGAAGAAAAAAGAATGTAAAAGTTTATGGATTGGACAAAATTAATGGTGGAAACTCTTAATTATTACTCTATTACTAGTACAATATATACATATGTTGATGAATGTGTGGTGAAAATTAATGTGGGTTTCCTATTTATGAGTGTTTGAATTTGATACAGTGGGAGAAACCATTAAAAATCAATGTCAATGATAATATTGGGATTTCAATTTAGATATTGGTGAATGTGTTGATAAATATTTATATCAATAAATATTTTTGTAAATAATTTTTTTTTGAAAAATATTTAAGTTAATAATGAAGTTTTTTTTTAAAAAAAAATTATTTACTTATTTTTTTACTTCCAACTTGAGTTATAGATTTTGTTATTAGTATATATCCTCATATTAAAATTAATAGATAATATTTTTTTTAAGTTCTAGGATAATTGTTTTAAATGGCAAAACTGCTAGAAATATTTTTAAATATAGCAAAATATTTATATCTATCAGTGATAGATACGAATAAATGTCTATCAATGTCTATTATTGATAGACAGTGACAGTTTTGCTATATTTATAAATAAGTTGACTCATTTTTCTATATTTGAAAGCAACTCGTAAGTTTTATAGATATTAATAAGAGGTATAAGAGATATCGATATTGATCCCTCTAATTTATGAATAAATTGCCATATTGATGAATAATTTACATCTCTTTAAACATGTTTGTCCAATTGGAAAAGCAAAATACGTGTAATTTGGGAGTTGAAGGTGGGATTAAAAGATATGGTTTTTTAATTTGAGGACAAAAGTATAGTGAAATTATGTTTGAATGGGAAGCTGTTTTATAAAAGTCGTGTTAAATGCAGTTATAATGACACTTCACAAAACTATTGAAAATGATAAATTGATCGGTATCAAATATGCTAGGGCAAGTGTTATTGTTAATAAATAACTAAGGATCAATTTAATATTTCTATCAAAATATGGATATTAACAACAATAAAAAAGCCATCAATAATAAAACATTTATTTAATATTGTATAATTGTCACAAAGACATTAGTTATGTCAAAATATTGTCACACACACATTTTGGCTTTTATGACACTTTTTGTTTCTCTTTCTAATTGAGCTTTTACTTGTATGTCATAAAATCTATTTTTCTAGTAGTGCAAACGTTGAATAGGGTACTATAATTTAAAGTTTACAGTAGAGCAAAATGTTGGGAATACGACCAAAGTCCCACATTGGTTAGATAAGAGGAGGATCATGGGTATATAAGTGAAGATGACTATCTCCATTAGTATGAGACATTTTAGGGTAAAACCAAAACAAAGTCATGAGGGTTTGTGTCCAAAGTGGACAATATCATACCATTGTGGAGATAGCGTGAGGAGCCATGCTCTTGAATTAACCATGTTTAGGTAGAATCCTCGGTGTATGATCCGTGGTATGCTCGGTCGAGATTCGACATTACTTCTCTAGTAAAAAAATCCTAAATTTCAAATTTACCACTGTGAAAAGGCAAATAAGAAGCAAAACAGAAAAAAAAAAAAGAAAATAGTAAAGAATTTAAGACTGTTTTGGTTTGTGGTTAAAAAAATAAAGGGCAAAATACCCTTGGGATTTGGAAATATTCTTGACATATTGTTGGATGTGTAATAAAAAGGGTATGCAAGGACTGTAATGGAAAACTTTAAATTTTGACCTTTTATGCAATTGGTCATTAGTGGATTACATAGTTTAATAAGCAAATGCCTTAAAAAAGAGAGGAGTTAGGTTGGTTTATAAAGTAACTTTTTTGTGGAAATAATAATGCCATTATTAATTATCCTTAAAGACAAACACTACACACCAAATACCACTAAAGATCCTCACTAATTGCATCATGGAGAATAAAGAGATGAGAGCACTCTTAGATTTCAACACTAAAATAATGCCCCATCTTACCATATTCATCTCTCTCTTCTTTTCTTTTATTTTTGTGATCTTAGGTTAGAGGTTATATAATATATGTTGTTATACTTTGAATAATGTGTAGAAGATTTTAAAAATAGTATGTGTTTGAACTTTAATGATGATACTTATACTTTTAATTTTTTTTTATCAACAAGGATCAAAATACAAACACGTCATTCCATTCTTGAGATTTTCATGAAATGGTATGGTGCGAGAACTAGTTTAATAGATTAATAATGAATGAGAAGTATGCTATCTGTTAATTGACTACCAAATTATGTCTCACTTTATTTAAATTTAAATAAATATAACTCAAAATCTAAAAATGTCTAATTCGTTTAGGAGTGGAATAGATACTTTCAACTCGGATAAACTACAAGGTAAATAGCAAAAATCACTCTTAAAATAATAGTTGCAATTATACCTTCAAACTTTCAATTATAAAATTTGAGTCTTTAAACTTATACAAGTATTAAAATTAGATCCTCAAGTATTATAACAAATGTTAAGTTTGAGAGTTCAATATATTTTAATCCTTTGGGACTCTAATTTCTACCACAGTTATATGTTTGAAGGTCCAATTTTAATATTTATATAAATTTGAGGGTTCAAATCTTACTATAGAAAGTTTGAAGGTGTAATTAGAATACCTTCATATTTTCAGGATTGTTTTTGCAATTTCCAATAAAATATATAATTCAAGATAAGAAATAAAAGGAGGGTTTCTTGGGTGTATATCCCCTCTTTTTTAGTCCAATAATTTTTTTTTTTAAGACTTTTGAGTCCAATAATTGGATCTCTTTGTGGGTTCTTTTTTCCTCCAAAGCATCATCTAGTGGTGAATAGTTAGGTGTGAAATATCAATTGAAGTTTTGATTTTCTTAGTAATTCAGGCAATATTCTCTTACATGTCATGTAGGTATTGAAGTAGAAAATTTTCCTTTACCAAAACACTAGCTAAAATTAGTATTACTTTGTTAAAAGGTGAATATTTCAACATTAGTATTTATTGTTGTCATTTACCCATATGTATGGATATCTCATATTTATGAGCCTAAGTTTATAGGGAATGGAAATTAATATAGGACAAATAGGTAAGGCATATAAATTTGCTCCCAAATTTAGGAAATATTCTTTTTGTTAGATAAGATATATTTGTCTATATATATCCAACCAACCATTCAAATTCAATAAAAGTGATTATAATTAGCTTACTTTTAATAGTATTAGTACCCTAATTAGTAATAAAAGGATAACAAAGAATCTATGGAATGAGAAAAAATCTAGAGTATAGAATTAGATTGTGTTAATAATTCTATAAGGATCTAGAAATTCGATTCTATACATGAAATGTGAATAAAAGATATTTTCTAATTAAGTGAATGACACATAATTGTGGAGAATTTGAGTGAGCGTAACACAAAAGAAATTTCTAAAGACTTTTTAATAGTTTCCTAGAGAGGAGTGACAATACACATTTTAATTTTGAGATTGTATAGAGAACTTTTGTTTTATTTTTCCATTTTTCTATTTTTATTAGTTTTATTTATTTGTAATGAAATAAAGTGCAATATAATATTTTTTTAGAAATAAAATATTATAATATTTAATTAATTCAAAAATAAATTGTAGAAATTGTAGCAAACAAATAAAAGAAAAAAAAACAACAAATAAAATATAGGGAAAAAAAAACTCACGCCACCATGATCGCAAGAGAACCCCTTCGACCACTATAACTAATTATAATTTTGATGTTTAGATTGCATCCTCGTCTTTTTAAGAGATAAGGATGTTTCAATTTATATACATATTTTTGAAAAAAATTTAATACGAGTATTTATAAAAAATTATAATATTTTTTAATTTTTTTTAAAAATGTTAATGGATAAGAAAAAAAAAATACAATTTGTAAAGGTAAATGGGTATTGTTTTAATTTAAGACACCACTAAGAACCATTTGATTTTTTAAAAATTGGACTTTTTTCCTCCTAATTTATTAATAATGTTTTCATTTTGTCTTCAAATAAATATTTGAATTCTTAAGCAAATTCTAGACCAAATCCAAGTTTTCTAAAAAAAAAAAATTAGTTTTCAAAAAGAATTTTGAATTATAACAATAATTTAAAGAAGCAAATAAATGAAAATAATGTTTATAGACTTAATTTTCGAAGATTTATGAGCGGATCTTACTTTCACTACAAAGAGGAAATTTATCATTATATGAATCATTATACAAAATAAATATACATAATTAAACAACATAGAAAATCTCACTTTTACCCTTTTCTTTGAGCAAGTATAATAATGGAAGGAATATGAAAATTTTAAATTTTTGACTTTATAAAAAATAGTATATATGTCAATTACTGCTGAAGTTATACTCATATTGACATATTCTTCTCCTTCTTAAATATGATTATAGACCCTCATGAATATTATATCTATTAATCTATGCTCTTCAAACCTTTACTCTCTATTAGTAACATTATGAACAAAACATTGGTAATGTTGGTGCGGGAAACTTGCACGTGGCCTTGAACACTTCTCTGATCCAAACGCGTTGCTGGAGTTAACTTGAGTGAAAGTACTCGAATTGGTATGGTGCCAAGAAAAGTACACTATGATGTCTAGGTTATTATAATATAATAACCTAGAACTAGAGTGGTGGCGAGTAGAGTATTTAGCTCAACTAAGTATAGAGAGAAATGACTTACCTCTTGGGATTGTCGATATTGGGCTATTTAATATGATCCTTCCTTTGGCACTCACTTGGGGTTACATGAAGTACAAACAATGTCAGAATGGGTGTAGCCCTCAAAGTTGTATAGTGCCAGTGGCAAGCTCAACTCAATCATTTCCTCTTTGGTGAAACTTCACTGGCTTGACTGATCAATTCGAAATTTGAGGGTTTAACTTTTTGCTCTTGGGATGTGTGGACCCATATGCAGACCTTTGTTTCCCTTGAAATTGGACCCGCCCGTAAACTTTGAGCCTTACCTAGAACAACTCTAAACAGACATGAGTTGTCATCCATTCGTTAAATATATCGTTAAATGAGACTAATTCAATCAAAATTTATTTTAGCTTATTGGGTAGATTTGATTAAGTGAATTTTTTTAATTAAAAAGGAAAAAGCAGATAAAGGAAAGGCATGGGAATTGCAAAGTTTTTCAATGGGGACCAATGGTTCACTAATTGAATGGTGTCTTTTAATTTGATACCAAACAATAATTAAATAATTTTGTATTTATTTATGAATGAGATTTGACAAATTAGAGTTTGGTTCAAATTTGGTCAGAAAACGCCACTACCAACCATTTCCTTTACATCTTCTCAATTCGAGACATACCATATATTTGGTTACCTTTGAATAAAATGATGATAATCTTTGACACCACATTCATATTGATACATATTGATAGAACAACCAAATATATGAATATAACATGATGATTAAGACATCTATTTGAAGTTTGAAGGTTAAATGTCTTAACCACATTTGTTGTACTAAAAATGTATATGAACATACCTATACTATGATTTTTAAAATGATAAAATGAATTTTCGTGTTTGGCTTAATAATGATTATTATTATAATAAAGGACTTGAGATCTTATTTTTCTTTTAAAAAAGTTATTCTAAATAGGTCAGATTTGACAGGATTTCAAACTTGAAAAAATATGTTACCACTTTTAATCCCATCAAGATTTTTGAAGGGAAAAAAAATCAAATACTCTCTCTACACTTCATATAGAATGCAAAAGTTTCTTCTTTTTTTTTTTACTATTTTCAAATATAGAAAAATGAACCAAAAGATTTATAAATATAGCAAAATTTCAGTCTATTTGAATAGACATAGATAGTAGTTTATCACAGTCTGTTGCGATCTATAGTAGATAGACTATGGTATTTTTCTATTATTTGTAAATATTTTCAACAATTTTGTCATTTAAAATAATCTTTTTTTTTTCTTTCTTCCATTTTCATCAAAATTGAACTTCAATCAAGCCAACTCAAAGGTTAATTTCTCTATTTTAGACTTTTCGTTGTCTATGGTATTTTGCCTTTTTTCAACTAATATCAATGATTTCAATTTTTTAATGTAGCTTTTGCATTCCAACCTGTTTTTTTTATACCTAGCAGGGCCAATATCCAACGTTAGAAAATTAAGGACCTCTCACTCCTTATAAGATAGATGAGTTACTCCTCTCATTACCATTTGATTTTGAGATAGAAATTCATATTATCAAATATGGTATCAAAACTCATAAAGTCCAAACGAGTATTCAGTCCAATAAAAAGAAATTGCGATCCGATCAATAATGGTGAACCCAAAAGAGACATTGAAAAAAATTAAGAGACATCACATTTCTAAGATTAGTGAACTATTCTTCTCTCTATCAGTTGGTTTTAAGATGAAACTTCATACTACCAAATAAAGCAAATCAAAGTGAGTTTTTTTCCCTTCCTGTTTGCTTAGTTCATCGTCATTAACAATTATTATTTTTTGTTTATTTTTGTTGATTTTAATAAGAATAATATGTTTATCATGGAGTTTTTTTCCTCTAAAATATCGCAATTTTGGAAACATTTTATAAAAATATACTTTCGAACTTATGAGAAAAAAATTGTAGTTTAAAAAAATGTCGCATTAAAAAACCACTCAATATAGGCATTTGTTTAAAAAGAAGTGTTATATATATATATAGATTGAATCTTCAATAGGCGATAATTTTTTAATATTTTTTTTTCAAAAAAATTAGAAGATGGCATTTTCAACATGAATCTACCTAGGGGGCATTTAAGATGAATCTACTTAGGGGCATTTAGGGTAAGTAGTTAGTTATTATAGTCTTATATTATTATAATTGAGTTATAATAATTTGTGTTTGAAGTGTAGATTTTAGTTTAGATTATAATAATATGTGTTTAAAGTGTAAACTATTTTAATTTGAGAAAGAAATAGTAAACACGGTAGCAAAGAATAAAAAAAATGATGAATGTAAAATAGTAAAAACTGTCGAAAATTGGAGTTTTGAAATAGTGATGATCGTAGCTAAGTGAGAGTTTTGAAATAGTATTTAGAAAGTTATTATAATCTTGGAATAGTCTTTACTTCAAATGCTTCAAAAGAGTTTAAAAAATTAGAAGATGACATCTTCAAACTTAAACCCTAATTTTTTTTTTTTTTAAAAAAAAAAAAAGTGAGTTGATCGCATCTTTAACATGCGATGTATTTAGGATTTGAAAAATAAAAGTAAAAGATCGTAACTTCCAATCAAAACCCTAGTTTGAAAAAAAAGAAATTAAATAGATGTAGATGCCATCTTTTATTTTTATGAAAAATTAAAAGAACGCATCTTCAACGTGCTAACTTTTGATTTTTTTAAAAAAAACAAATATTTTTTTTTTTCACAAGGAGTAGTAATTTTAGAAAGGTCACATTTTTAATTTAAATGCAACCATTATAAACCTACAATATTCTCCTAATAAGTTCGAAAACATTTTATATTTTCATAAAAGGTCTTTAAACTTGCAATAAAAAAATAAATTAAAAAAAGACCGTTTATTGTTTCGTTTTATTGTCTTTAATTTCTTTCCGAATAAATCAACTAAACAAATTCAAAATTAAAAGAAAAATTACGTAGTTTTTATGTGTTTATTATTATTTTTTTGGAATAGAAAGGGAAAAGGATAAATAGGAAAAGAAGAACAAAAATATAATACATAATTCACACGACTTCCAATTAAATTATAAGGACGTAACAGTAAAATGTTATACTTTTTTCTTTCATTTCTCGTGACTAACCAAACAAAAGAAATTTAATTTCAATAATTTTAAATCGTTTGGTTTCATTTTCATTTTTGAAAATTCTATAATTTAAATTCATTTCTATCCAAATTCATATCCTAAGCAAAGCATAAAAGGATCAGCTTTCATATATTTTTATTTGATTTTTCAGTCGTCTTATTAACAACTCTTTTCAATTCTATTTCTTACTCTAATTTCTATATAGAGAACTTTCATTTGAAACATTATTTTAGCCAAGTTTTCTTTTATGATTATTATTTTTCATTTTTACCCTTTATTTCGAGTCATCTATGTCATTTCTCCTTCATATTAATGGCACTGTGACTAATTTCACAAAAAAGGAAAATTTTGAGTTTTTTTTTTTGGGGTAAAGTCATTCCAAATAACCTTCGGGTGGCCAATAAAATAAGCATGAAAGTTCCCAATATTTCTAATAATAATAATAATAAAAGCCATGAAAGTTCCCAAAGTAAAATAAGATTTAAATTTATATTGATTTATTATAATATGGTAAATAAAAAAGAAACATTTTTTTTATAAATTAGCCAACCAGCCATAACATAACAATTCTATCCTTCATCTCCTCTCATCATCCTTTAAATTTCAGACCAATTATTCAAGAAATAAAGCTCACAAACAAGTTGTAAATAGAATATTGAAATGCAAACAAAATATGTTCTTTTTAAAAAGACAGTGACTAGACAATGATTTAGAAACCCAACTCTCCTATATAGTTTATTTACAAGAAAAAGAACAGATTGTAAACTACAAATTACAAAATAGGAAAGAAATTATTCAAATGAATGATGGTATTCTCAACAAAACATACAAAATATGAAGAAGAATCACTTAACTCAAATAAATAGAATAGAAAAGAACATCATCAGATCACCATCCTTGAGCAGAAAAGTAAGGAGACTTAACAGTTGCCATGGAAGTGTGAGATCATGAAGTTGAAGCAGCACCAATTGATCTATCACTTTCATGCCTCAGGCTGTTTTCTCTACTGTAAGCTGACTTTGCTCCCTGAAAAGTTAGCAACAGATGGATGAAGCAGCACACATGTAACACAACCGAAACGTCTCAAATCGAAGTTTTTCTTTGGGCTCTTACTTGGAAGATCGCTCCAAACTTCCTTAATGCTCTAGCTCGTAGCTTCAATACGTCTTTCGACACACTGGGGTCTCTAAGAACCTGATAGAGAACAGACAGTTCAAATATATGCTGCTTGCTGTGAATCAAGATGACTCCAAAGTTTATTGGTGTCATGTTCATTTTCATGTATCAGTTAATTTTCTTATATAATCAACCAAAAGTTTATTTATGTCGTGTTTATTTTTGTGGCTATCTAGCACATCTCTTCCTTTTTCTGGGATTTAGGAGGGCATGGAGCGCGGATGATGAAGAGCGGCTAAAATGATAATGGAAACAGATCGTTTCTTTTCATGGGAGAATACTGAAGTTGATGCTTTTCTAGTCTACGCAAGTGTCGGGGTGACTGGTAAACAATATAGCTAAATTATGTGTGCAATATCGGTTAGCCATAGACCCCCAGTTACTAGATCTAATCCTCCGCGAAAAGTCAGAAATTCCCCATATTTTGACCAATTTAAAGTTTAAAATGGGGTGACTCCCTCAGCAAAACTAGGACAAAGTTTTTCCTAGTTCTCATTTATGTAAAATCATAACATTTGAGTAAGTTACATAAGTGAAAAATATATAATCAACCTCACAATCCTGAGTTCAACAGTTTAGATTAAGAGAAAGTATGATATTGTAACTCACCACTTGGCAGACACGTGACAGAGTAGATTCTATGTCGACCACATTAATCTGCCAAAGCGAGTTAAGAACAGCGTCTTTCTTCTCTTCAATGGCTTTTGCCAGGTTCTCGTCTCTGTTATCTCCTTCATTAAGCCTCTTCAACTCTTCCTGTAATTGAATCAAAGAAACAGCACCTGCATAAAAGTGCACAAGTTAGGATCAAATTACAGGTTTTGAAGATTTATAACCAAGAAAGAATAATACCTGAAGCTGCCATCACTTGTGATTTTATCTGGTGTCCTTTATCTCGCACCCACTCCGCTAAAAATGGCACATTCATATAACGTCTGTCCTTCCCAAGTTCCTTTGCAGCTTTCCTTGTGTATATGTATCCAATAGTGTGCAGCATGGTCTCACCAAAAGCTGATTGCAAGTAACTTTTGGGTAATTTGTAGGTAAAAGGCATGTAATAATGTAATGTTTTTCCCCTTATATAACTTGCACAAACTAGAATGGTTTTATAGAGAAAACATATATAATGGTTATCACTACCAGCATTGGAGAGTCGTTGTGCTTCTGAACTTGCCCATGTCACAAACTCATCAACCTGACCATCAACATATGGTTGGAGGCGCTCTTTCAAAATGTTTACAAGTTTATTTTCCCTTTCCTTTTGAAACAGCTGCATTTTTACTGAGTATGGATAAATGGCATGACAAAAGTCTGCTTTTACATCTGCATCACTGAACTTGAGGGAAAAGCATACCTTTATCTTTTCCTGAATTTTTTGCCTGCGTAACTCGGGGTCTGGTGAATCTTCCTCGAGTTCCAAAGATGATAATACAGCCAAAGCAAGCTGACCAACATACTCTTCAAAAAACTCACTTCCAAAAAGCATACCAAATACAGATGCAGGGTCCACCATGGCGTCCCTATGAAAAACAGGGAAAAAATATCAGCCAATCATCCCATCCATCTTTTTTCCAAAAGAAGATACAAATCGATAAATGGAAAAGAAAGCCATTGGAAAAATTGGTGAAACATAAGTTATAGTTTAATAGCGTCACATTCTGAGGAATAAAACTTAGGACTAGATTTGTTTCTTCAATTAGCACTCTTTACCAAAAAGCCTACGTTAAATTGATGGTTTCAATCAATAGTATATAAAAAAGATCAAACACCTATTAGCTTAAGCTTTTATGTTTATTGGTAGTTCAATAACATATTAGAGTTGAATGCCCTGTGTTAAAATATCTAGATGATTTTATATCTTAACCTTTTGGACTTTACTGGTAATTTAATAAATTCCAAACTTGCAAGTTTGCAACATAACACCAGGGACAAATCATTCTGTGCAAAACAAAAAAATAGATATACATCCATACAGATATTACATTCTCAGTTTAAGAAACATACTGTTGTACTCCTGCCCTCCCATACTTGTCATACGCGTCACGCTTCTCAGGATCGCTCAATACCTGATAAGCCTCTCCCAGTACCTTTACAAGGACAATTACAAGCAATTGCATAACAAATCACATACCTGGCTTTCTGTTTAACAACGAAACAAACAGATTGTGCTAACAAAATATGAGAGACTAAACAGGGTTAGTAATTTCAATTCACCTGAAAATTTGCTGCAGCTTTTGGATCTCCTTGATTTTTATCTGGATGAACTAGCCTTGCCTGAAAAACAGACATTAAGATTATGAGATGTCCCACTCCCACCCCACCATTAACAAAATTCCCATCCTAAGGTACCCTATGCCAAGACTTGGAATGTTTGGGGATATTAAGAGAGCTCACTAAAAGCTGGATTACTTATGTATTATATGCTGTTTCAACTGATTAATTAGCTTTGTATTTTCTGTTAATCAGTTGCATAATTTGTTTTATTTCTTTTTCACAATTGAGTCTCCTATAAAAGGCCACTGTGTTGATCACTTTATTCAATAATAATGAAAGTCATTTTGTGATCAATTCTATGTTGATTAGAATTCTATTATGGTATCAGAGCTTAAAGTCTAATGACTGAAGTTTCTAGTTTTTTTTTTTTTCTTTTTTTCCCTGGCGATGGATATTCCCACCAGAGAGCAGTCTTCGGCTGAGACGATTTCCTCTGTAACTCCATTCAAGGTACTCAATCCAGGAAGTAAAATTACTACTCTGAAGCTTGATGAAAGTAATTTTCTATCTTAAAAACTTCAAATTACCACAACCTTGAGAGGCTATGACCTTGAAAGATTCATTGATCAAGAAAGTACTGCTCCATCAAAGTTTCTTCCAACTGAATCGACAACTTCTTCAACAAGAATAACGAATCCAGAGTACAACTTTTGGGTAAGGCAAGTCTTACCATTTCTTGACTTCTTGGAGCTATGTCGAAGGAGATTCTTTCTGAAATGTTAAATTGTTCAACGTCTCAAGAAGTTTGGAATGTTCTTACTGCAAGATTTGCTTCTCGTAATATGGCCCGTGTTCTTGATTTGAAAGGAAAATTGGAAGCGATGAAGAAGGGGAACATGAAATTGGAGTATTTTCAAAAAATCAAAGCCCTAGTTGAATCGTCGAAAGCAGCTGGAAGAAGAGTATCTCAGGAAGATCATGTTATGCATATTTTAACATGATTGGGCCCTGAATATGATTCCACAGTTTCTGTAATCACTAATAAGGATGAATATCCTTCTTTACAAAGAGTTTACTCTCAATTACTTGCTCAAGAAAATCAAATTGAAAGACACGGTTTGCTTAATGCCGATGGGTTTGCGCCTTCAGTTAATCTGACCATGCAAAATCAACCAAAACAATCATCTTCTCCGTTTCAGTCAAACAATAATGTTGAAAGTAACAGACGCGACAAGAATCAAAATGGGAAGCAACACAAACGTTTTTGGAATAATAATGGTAAACCTCAGTGTCAGGTATGTGGCAAATTTGGACATACAACCTTGAAGTGTTATCTTCTTCTTGAAAAATGGTTTCATGGACCAAACTTAAGTCATAATGGACAGAATGTTTCCTCGAATCCTCAAGGACAGAATATGAGTCCATTTGTCAACACTTTATCAATTCAAAATGATTTCAACAGGGAAAATCAATGGTTTCCAGATTCTAGAGTCACTAATCATGTCACATATGATGCATCAAATTTGACCTTTGGAGCTGAATATCTTGGGGACAACAAGGTGGTTGTAGGCAATGTTGCAAGTTTGAATGTCTCTCGTATAGAAAATTCTTTTCTACAATCTTCTTTTCCTAATACCTATTTGAATACTATCTTTCAACTTAAGAATCTACTTCATGTGCCTAAAATAACCAAAAATCTTATAAGTGTCAGTCAGTTTGCTAAAGACAATCGTGTCTATTTTGAATTTCACTCCAATGTTTGTCTTGTGAAGGATCTCAATGGCCAAACTCTTCTCAAAGGCGATATTTTGATGGACTCTATTGTTTTGCAATGGAAAAAGCTAAGTCCCAAAGAGTTCTCTCCGCTCATGGGTAAACATCAAAAGGAATTCCTCAAGTTCTTCATACATCGGTCACAAACTGTAAAGAAAATCAGTCCTCTATTCCTTCTATACTTGATATATGGCATAATAGATTAGGCCATCCAAGTTTAAATACTGTCAAACTTGTTCTTACCTCTTGTGATATTTCCTATTCAAATAAAAATACCTTCTCTATTTGTGCTATGGCTAAGAGTCATAATCTTCCTTTTACCAATTCTCAAACTACTTACTCAAAACCTTTACAATTAGTTGTAAATGATGTTTGGGGGTCATCTTATCAAACTTCTAGGATTGGTTTTAAATACTATATTAGTTTGTTGATGCTTTCTCGAGATTTACATGGATTTATTTTCTTAGAACTAAAAATGAGGCTTTTAGTACTTTTTTATCTTTTAAACAAACAGTTGAAAAACTTCTAGGTCATTCCATACTTCGTCTTCAAACCAATGGAGAGGATGAATTTCGTTCATTCATTCCTTATCTAAAATCTCAAGGTATTCAACATAGAATGACTTGTCCTCATACTTCCCAACAAAATGGTATTGTAGGAGAAAGCATAGACATATTGTAGAAACAGGTCTAGCTTTATTATCTCATTCCTCTCTAAATCTTGATTTTTGGGATGATGCTTTTTCCACTGCAGTATATTTGATAAATAGACTTCCTACATTAGTTCATCAACAAATGTCTCCTTTAGAGAAGGTTTTTGGCACCAAACCTGACTACTCATTCCTAAAAACATTTGGTTGTCTATGTTATCCATCATTGAGATCTTACAATAAGCACAAACTTGATCCTCAGTCTACTCCATGTATCTTCATAGGATATAGTTCTATTCACAAAGGATATAAATGCCTATCTCAATCTGGTAGAGTGTATGTCTTGAGGCATGTACTCTTTGATGAGTCAAAATTTCCCACTTCATCTTTTTTTAAAACCAGTTAATCATCGTCCTTTATACCTTCTATTTCCACTTATCTGCCTATCCTATAACCCTACCGGTCGTTTACTAGTGAGCCAAAATTTTCCACTTTATGTCCTATCATTAATGATATGTCCAATCATACCTCAATAAATACTGACCTTCCAGTGTCCAGTGACCATCCTATTACCCAGTGTCCAAATGAAATACACAACAGCTCCACTCCAATGTCTTCGACTAATCCTCTCTCTTCTTCACCTATTGCTGACAATTCATTAGTTGAGTCTCTTTCTTTATCTTCCCCTCAAGACTCCTCTCCAAATAGCCTGCAAGCATCTGCTTTTAATCCAAATGAAAATGAGAGGTCATTCAATCTTGCACCTCTGTCGGGCTCTTCCTCTGTTGTCAATCAACATCCAATGGTCACGAGGGGAATGAATGGGATTTTTAAGCCTAAAATTTTTTTTGTGGAATATGTTGAAGTAGAGCCTCCAAATGTTAAAGAAGCATTGAAGTGTCCTCATTGGGTACAAGCTATGACAGATGAGTACAAAGCTTTGTTATCAAATAACACGTGGTCTTTGGAGTCTCAACCATCTGATCAAAAGGTAATTGGATGCAAATGGGTGTTTAAGATCAAAAGAAATTATGATGGCTCTATAGCTCAATATAAAGCAAGGTTGTTTGCTTAAGGGTATAATCAAGTTGTTGATATTGATTATACAGACACGCGTTTAGTCCGGTTGTAAAACCTATAACTATTAGAGTGTTGTTTACTCTTGCATTACACTATGGATAACAATTGAGACAAGTTGATATCAATAATGCCTTTTGATAGAACCCGGATATATTGAAATATAAAAAGATAACGGAAATGCAAGATAAATCAAATGTTCGAGGTACTTGGATCCTCCCAATCTTGAGGTAACCCTCAAGCCCTAATTCATATGCAAAATATTGCTTACCTCCTCCATTCCCCTCTCCCTCTATTTATAATCAACAATTATAACTAACTCCCTATCTAATTCCTATTATGCCTTTAATACCCTAATAATCCTCTAATACCGATTCTATCACCTTTCTTCATGGCATACTAGAAGATGAGGTTTATATGGCTCAACTACCAGGTATGATTGATAAATCAGCTCCTACAAAGGTATGTAAACTCAGAAAAGCACTGCATGGATTAAAGCAGGCTCCTCGTGTTTGGTTTGATCGACTGACTTCTTTTCTTCATTTGATGGGGTTTACAAATTCTAAAGCTGATTCTTCTCTTTTGATATATCAAAAAAATAAAGTGTTTTGTTATGTTCTTATATATGTAGATGACATTGTCAATTCAGGAAATTCAACATCTATGATTGATAGACTGATATCTGAGTTAAACAAGAAGTTTTCTCTTAAGGATCTGGGTTTATTGAACTATTTTTTGGGAGTTGAGGTATCATATCTTGAGTCTGGAGGTTTGTTTTTGTCACAAAAGAAATATATATCAGATCGTTTGTACAAAGCAAAAATGCAAGATGCAAAGTCTATGGCTACTCTAATGGTCAGTGGTTCTATTTTATCAGCCTTTCATGGTAAAAGATTTGATGATGTAAGGCTGTATAGAAGCATAGTTGGAGCTTCGCAGTATGTAACCTTAACAAGACCAGAGATTTCCTACAGTGTAAATAAAGTTTGTCAGTTTATGCACTCTCCAAATCAATTCCATTGGCAAGCTGTGAAACGCATCCTCAGATACTTGACAGGTACAATTGATCATGGGCTATTGTTTAAGAACCCAAAACACTTGACTATTCAATGATTTGTTGATGCTGATTAGGCCTCAGACCTAGACGATAGGAAATCAACTTCTCAACTTCTGGAGTTCGTGTTTATTTTTGGAGGAAATTTAATTCAATGAGCTTCAAAGAAACAAACAATTATTTTCAAATCTAGCATAGAGGCAGCATATAGAAGCTTGGCTCTTGCTCCTTCAGAATTGGTATGGTTACATTCATTATTCATAGACTCACATGTTTGATTATGGCAACCTCCTACTCTATGGTGTGATAATCTTAGTGTGGTTCACTCAAGTGCAAATCCAGTTTTTCATTCTCGCACAAAACATGTTGAAATAGACATCTACTTTGTCCGAGATCTTGTGCAGCAAAAGAAAATCAGAATTCAACATCTTCCAACTAGTGCTCAAGTTGCAGATGTCTTCACCAAACCTTTATCACCTACATCCTTTTTTCCATTAAGAGACAAGTTCAATGTATGTTCTTCTCAACACGTGGGCTTGAAGGGGTATTAAGAGAGCTCACTAAAAGCTGGATTACTTATGCATTATATGTTGTTTCAACTGATTATTTAGTTTTGTATTTTCTGCTAATCAGTTGCATAATTTGTATTATTTCTTTTTCAAAGTGAGTCTCCTATATAAGGCCACTTGTTGATCACTTTATTCAATAATAATGAAAGTCATTTTGTGATCAATTCCCTGTTGATTAGAATTCTATTAAGAGATACTCTAAGGTCTTCGAGCTGGCATTCAGACAAGCCAAGCCTTCTCAAAGACTAGCGAATTAGACCAAGCATAATACAAAGAGTGGACCTCCATTACAGGGGAAAAAAGACATTAACAAAGCTTCCTTATCCAGATCATAAGACATCCCCAACATTGACAACAAGAAATGCAGTTAAGAGTTTTAAGACTAAGAGGCAACGTAATGAGATTCATTAATCATCATAATCATGGAAAATTGAAAAATTACCTTAACGTAGTAAGCCTTTTTAATTTCTGCAGAGGAGGCATTAAAGCTGACACCCAATACATCATAATAACCAGTCTCCTTCACCATAGCTGTTGAATCTCAAGCTTTTCAACTTGTAAGTCTCAAATAGAACAAATTAGTCTCATGGGTGAAGAAAAAGCAAAATACATAAGACCCAAAATGGGAAAGAAAGAACAAATCTAACCCAAAATCCGGCTAATACATCAAGGGCATCAAATAAAATCGGAAGAAAAGTAAGAAATCAAACAGAAAATTGAAATAAAAAACGAAGTTACACGGTGGGGAAAAGGGAGTGCGGCGACTTACAAGGTATTGATGGAATCAGATCCGGAAAATTCAGAAGCAAATGATGGAGATGAGGAAAGAGAGAAATGGGTTTGAAGGAGGAGATATAAGATTGGTGAAGAACACGGCGGGGACTGGGATTACAGCGACGGAGGAAGAATCTGAGAAGATGGGTTGGCAACGACGGTAATGGGGCGGTGGGAAATCGGCAGAAACGCGTCGGAATTTCTTACACACACAATAATTTAGAAGAAAAGTTGATTGATTTAGATGATTTGATGGGTTCTTTTACTTGGTTTCTTGGAAATTGGCTGGTTTCAGACATGATTTTTTCTCTAGAGTATATTCTGATTTCCGTTGTGTCGTTCAGCTTCGAAGCTTCCTCCTTCAGCCAAGTGTCGTCCGATGAAGGTTTCTCATTATTCATTAATGAGATTTTATTTATTTATTTATTTTTGGTACATGGCCATTCTCATTGTTTTATGAAATTAGACAAGTTCAGATATGAAAAGTTATTATTGGGAGGCCAACTTCTCATGTTACCAACATTTTATATCTTGTCCATCAAGAGTATATTCAATCTTCATCACCATCGATATTTTATTGTTCAACTCTAGCAACTACCTTCAACGACCAATTGCAATGACCACCTTCGAAGGCCAACTCTAACAGCCAACTCCGTTGACCACATCTGACCGCCAACTCTAGCAACCCATTGGCTGCGGCCAACTCTGGCAACATCCAACCATACTATTGACGGCCAATTCCAATGACCTCCAACGATAACCACTCTACCAACTCCAATGACCATTATTTTAAATTATGACTATTATAAATTTGGATTTTGTTGGCACACGAGTTTTTTGTTTTGTTGACGTTTGTGACATAAAAACGTCAATAAAACCTTAATTTAAAGCTTAAAAATAACTATTAATTAAAAATACATATAAAACATTGATAAATGTTTATATTTAAGTTGACGCACAAAATTGTCAATAAAAACACCTTTGTTCACATAAAAGTACGTAAGTTCTGTCAAAATGTTGATTTTCCAGTTGATTAGTTCATAGTATTTTATAGTCGTTCTTTATAGTAATTTAACATTAATAAAACCATTTTTATCATGTAAGAAATCAAACAAATTTGTATGTAAAAAAACTTTTGAGAAAAATTTATCAGACACATGAGTGTTTTTATTTTTTTTAAAAAAAAACTTTTATCAAAAGTGTTAAAATAAAAATGACTTAACTAGAAATATCACCTGCACAAATTTGTCAAATGATTGCTTAAATTAAAAAATATTGAAATACATGATCCAAAAGTAAACTCTATACTCATTTTCGGAAACTCCCAACCATACATGTGTGCTTAATAAATAATAAAATAAAGTGCAATCTATAGTTTATTAAAAAAAGATATTTAAAATTGTTGAATAAAAAAATTTCAAACAAAAATAATCATCATAAAAATATATTATTTATGTAAAAGAAAATTGCACTAGATACACCTAACATGAACTGAGCACTCAAACACCCAAAACACAGACATATAAACTCTACAAATGAATGAACTCAATTCATTGAGCCAAACAACCCCAAAGTGAAAATAACCATGTTGCGTACAAGTGTTGATACTTGGCTTTCGATCTTCATTCTTACCGTTCACTACTTGTTCTTTTTTAAATTTTCTTATGATTGCAATATGATTACACTTAAAATCATTCATGCATCAATTTTCACTAGTGTATAAAATGTCAATGCTGACAAAAATATCGAGAAGTTAATTTTATAGAAATGTTGATGAACATATTGATAAAATGTTGATGTTGGTGGATATTTCTAGAAAATTATAAAAACAAAAAAAACAAAAAAATAAATTTAAATAAGTAAATAAACATTTTATTATTTTTAAACAAGTTAACATGTCTGTTATCTATATTATATTTACACTAATGATATTTTATTACTTATATATTTCGTGAATTTTTCTATGACATAATGGAAATATTGATTCACTCCTCATGTCGATATCGAACACATTAAAACATTGAAATATTGACATGTCGACGGAATTTTAATACTATGATTATAAGTTTATCACACGTGTTAGATTTCTTCAAATGTTAGTTTTACAAAATGAACAATAAGAATTTATGTACGATGATTTTTAAAGAAAATCTTAACTGGGAGTCTAGATCGATTCAGCTATAGCAATTTAAAGTTAAATGGATAAAACTATTTGTCTCATATAATGATTTTTCAAACAAAATATAGTCGAGGGCATAAATTGATAGATTCATATTTTTAATTAATACAACTTTCAAAGTTTAAGAGTATAATTTGATATTTTCTTAAAAAACAACATAATATCACCAATAGGAATATAATATAATAATATGTATTTTAATGTATTTAAAAAGAGAAAAAATTTTATTCATTAATTTAACATAAATTTTTTTTCCAAAAATATTCATTAACATTACATTAATATTTGAGAAATTGCATTATATGGCAAATACATTTTAAAAAACCAAAGTCATGATTTCAACTTTTTTGTAATTGTAGGTGTGGCAATCACATAGCAATTACATAGAAATCAGATAACAATCACATAATAATCACATAGAAATCAGATCGCAATCAAATTTTCAGGCAGAAGTTTTTTGACATGTTTGCAAAAAAGCAAAACCTAAGGGCACGCGCCCAATTTTCAATTTTTTAAAATTAAAGTTGCAATTACCCCTTAATATTTTCCAAGTTTTTTTGTATGAAGATCCAAATTTGGTTGCGCTAATGCCGAATAACTCAAATTGTGAAACTATAGAAAACTAACATTTTGCTTACGTCACAATTATTAACCAACATTAAATTCTCCATATAATCCATTCGTGTTCACGAGTTTGCATCAATCAAGATTTTTATAAAATTGCAAATTCAGCATATTGTTACAATTTTGTGATCTTATGACATTTCTTTAACGTAAAATGATGTTCGGTTGGTGTCTTATCAATTTCTAATGGGTGAGACCTGCAATCACGAATGAACAATTCAATATTGGTCAATGCTTTGTAATAAAGAAAAAAAATAATTTACATTATTTTTAAAATCCGAGTCGTTTGACTCACTACAATATATTCATAAACCTTTTGATACTTATATATTCAACATTTTAAACATTGAGAGTGGACTACAATGGAAAGGTTTAAAAGATAGAATGAGAATTACCTACAAATTAGGAGGATTTTGTACGGATGACCTCCTTTCAATAGCGCTTTTAATTTTTAACCAACCTCCCGCAAAAATATTTTTATAACCTTTCGCTGACGTCATACGACCTTTTCCACATTGAAGATGACATCACATTCGGGTTGATATGTCCAACCCGATGGTGAACCGTTCCTAGCTTGATGACACTTCCACTCACGAACTTCACATTTTAATGGATGTTGCAACCAACTATCACTCGTGATAAGGATGATTATGCGAGCCCAATGTATTTAATAAGCCTTGACCCGATTTTCTAATGCAACCCGATGATCAAATTTTTTCCCCGTTAGGGCGATGAAACCTGCGAAGTCCTGACCCGATTTCAAAAAGATATCACAACATGGAATTAAGATACATTCAAATAAATATTGGTAACACTTCACATTCCAATCGCGATAGGGATGCCAATCTAGCCCGATCAAACCTGCAAATCCCTACCCGATTTTAAGCAGAAGCATGATCTTAAGAAATTTGGAAAATGTCGATTCAATATTTTTCGTAAATTTCGACCATTGTAGAGGCAGATATTTGTAAGAGGCTCTTCTTTTTCTACCAACGTCTTTCAAGTGTTAACCATCTCATGCATCCAAGCAGGTAGGTTGCATTCTTCTCCCATTCTTGAAAAAATTACCTTTAAATTAGGATGTACATCCATTTGTTTAAAGAAGTAGGGCACACGTAGATAGTCAATCTCATTTAGTAATCTATTAGTTGCTTATGTACAATCTATGTTTTTTGATGAAATGTAGGTAATACATGGCACCGATTTTGAAATATAGTCTAGAAGATGTTTTACCTGCAAAAATTACAAACCTATCTCATCTTAGGCAAGCGAATGAGGTTGTGAAGAAGAAGCTATCTTAACACAGTTGGACATGTTTAGGCGAATTATATTTGGTCGTTTCATAGATCTAGATTTTGTATTTAATAGTTTGTTGTGTATTACCTTCTTAGAAGAAAGGTTGTTGATGATTGGCGGATGTTATTAGTTTTCTTATAGGTGGCAAGGTTGTCACATTTTGTAAGAAAAACTTCTTACTAATTATGGGATTGTCACCATCTCCCGGATGCATTCAAATACATTTCATCGAATCCAAGCACCAGTGTTCTATGGGGAAAATGCTTTAAAAACATAGATACCATGTGTCCTATGGATATTGAAGCGAAATACTAGAAGTTAGACTTTGAAAACGATGAGGATGCTGTTAAGGTTACTCTTGTGTATTACTTTGAGATCCTGATGGTTGGGAAGGATCATGTGAACACGAAGTTGGATACTTATTTATTTACAGCAGTTGAAGACCTCAACCATTTCAATCAATTAAACTGGGGTGGGCTACTATTTGATAGAACCCTAAAAAGTCTACAAAGTGTGTTAATTGGAAAATTTGAATATTATAAGAAGATGTACGCCACGAAGAAGGGGTATAGAGTCAATTATAGTCTAATTGGTTTCACGCTTGCTTTCTTGGTACGCTGTCTACATATTTCAATTATTTGGTTTCTATTGTTATTGTATGTATAAGTGATTATGAATGTTGACACAAGTGCGGTTGTATGAGACCATCTCGATGTTGGCTGGACCGGCTGCTAAGTGGTTGAGCTTTGAGGTGATTCCTAAAATGCTTAGGTGGATGTCCACTCGGTTAGTCCCGATGAGGAAACTAATTAAAGAGGTATTCGAGTCACTTAAGGTAATGTTGAGTTTTGTGTGTTATATAGTTATTTGGTTTTGGGGCATCTATATTTAGACTTAGATGAACTAAATTTTGTTTGTCTCATTTGTTTTATTTTTCTTTGACTTTGTAGCTGAACGTTGTGATTGCATTATATCAGTCTGTGATAAGGCAATCCTAACCCTCAATCCAAAGACCCAAGCTATTATATAGCAAGAACCTTTGAATCTAAGAAATTAACACCTCCCTATACGATTTAGTTCAACCTTGAGAAAAGGCTAGAATTAGATTACCTCTTGATCGAAGATCTAGAAGAAAGATTGGGAAATCTTGTTCTAACTTGAGTCACTCTACAATCAACTTGATCAAGGTTAGATTGAATGTCTCACATGCATTCTATCACAAGAACTGCAAAATTCTAAAGAAAAAGTCTCAAATATGAGATCTCAAATTTCAAACATAAAAATCATAATCTGATTACAAATGGATGGGGAGAACGCTTTGTATAGCCTTGTAGAGATTCTAATATAATTAATGTAAAGTAGCAAAAGGCAACATAAAACATTAAAGATTCTCCATCTTCCAACCATTATTTTCCATCTACCATCTTTTAACCAATATCTTTAATGTAACATCATTAATGACAACCTCTATCTCTGACTAGTCATAGAAATAAAATTAAAGATGAGATTACAATAAAATATTTGTAGACTTAATACAAAAATTCTTCAAAGTGCTTGAACTCATGGAAACTTAATGTCTACTCCATGCTCCACTTCAACGAGCAAACATTAACCTCCAATACTCCAAATGGGCCGTCATCTATTGGATCAACATTTTCCACATAAAATGGAAGATGAACCAACCCTATCCAATCTTGTACATGAAGAATAAATAATTGTTGAATCTTTGCTGCCTTGGATCTTATAATTGGTCCAACCGGAACGTGCAAAATACCTTGATTCTTATCATCTTCCCCCTCTTTAAAAAGATTCGTCCTCGAATCAGGAAATTCATCACCTACATCAAAATGACTCAAGTTAGCAACACTGAATATAGAACTTACCGAAAATTATCCTAGAAGATCAATCTTGTATGCATTGTTGTTAATTCTTTCAAGAGCTTGAAAAGTACCATCCCCCATTGGATTTAACTTTGTCTTCCTTTGAGATGGAAATCGCTCCTTGCGAAAATGTACTCAATCCCAATCACCCGGTTTAAAAATGAGTTCCCTTCTTCCTTTGTTAATTTTTTAAGCAACTTTGGAGTTATTTTTTTCAATTCTCTCTTTCACTTCCTTGTGCAAGGTTTTGAACAATTCTGCCTTATTTATGGCTGAATGATTCACAAAATCATTAGAAGGAATAGGAAGCAAATCAAGAGGAGTAAGTGGATTGAATCCATAAACAAGTTCAAAATGAGAACAATGAGTTGTACTATGAATTTCTCTATTGTATGCAAATTCAACAAAAGGCAAAAAGCCTTCCGAAGACTTAATATTCTTTGAAATAATGGCCCTAAGCACCCAATATTCTATTCACTATCTCAGTTTATCCATCAAATTGAGGATGACAAGTAGTAGAAAACATCAACTTTGTTCCCAACTTACCCCACAACATTTACCAAAAGTGGCTTAAAAACTCAACATCCCTATCACTAACAATTATTCGAGGAATTCCATGTAACCTTACCACTTCTCTAAAGAACAAGTCAGCCCATGTACTTAGCATCATCAGTTTTGTTACATGCTATAAAATGTGTCATTTTATTAAATCTATCTACAACAACAAAAATGCTATCTTCACCCTTCTTAGTCCTAGGCAAACCAAGAACAAAATCCATATATATGTTAATCCAAGGTTCATTTGACACATGCAAAGGAGTATACAATCTATTTGGTTGTGATCTAGATTTAGCCTCTTGGCATTTAAAGCATTAAGTACAGACCTTATGCACATCATGCTCATTTTAGGCCAAAAGAAGTGCTTATGCAACATATCATAGGTTTTATGAATCCCAAAATGCCCCAGACACCCATGGGCTTTTTTCACAAGCAAGTCTCTTACTAAACATTTAGGAATACAAAGCTTACTTTTCTTAAACAAAAATTCATGAAAAACATAGTGATCATCTACAACTTTTCCATCAAGACAAGATGAATAAATTGTTCCAAAATCAATGTCATCTCTATATAACTCCTCAACATGCTCAAATCTAAGAATTTTTGCAATAAGAGAGGTAAAGAGATTGTACCTTCTTGACAAAGCATCAACCACCACATTTTCCTTACCTTGCTTATATTTGATAACATAGGGAAATGTTTCGATAAATTCGACCCACTTTGCATGCCTACGATTCTATTTGCTTTGACCCTTAAGATGCTTCAAGCTTTCATGATCAGTATGGATCATAAACTCTCTTGGCCATAAGTAATGTTGTCATACTTGCAAAGCACGAACTAAAGAAAACAATTCTTTATCATAGGTAGGATTGTTCAAAGCTGCCCATTTAGCTTTTCACTAAAATATATTAAGAGCTTCTCATCTTGTATCAAAACAGCACTTATGCCCAGACCACTTGCATCACACTCAATTTCAAAGGTCTTATCAAAGTTAGGCAAGACAAGTAATGGTGCAGTGGTTAACTTATCCTTATGTTCATTAGAAGTTTTTTCTTGAATTTCCCCACATTCAAAGACAACATGTTTTTTCACTAAATCATTCAATGGTACAACTATGGTATTCAAATCCTTTATGAATCTCCTATAGAAACTAGCTAGACCATGAAAACTTCTAAGCTCACTTGCATTTTTGGGTGTTGGCTTTTCGTTAATTGCCTTAACTTTCTCTTCATCTACTTCTACTCCATTTTTGTCAACTATGAAGCCAAGAAAATCAACCTTTTTCCATGCAAAAAATACACTTATCTAAATTAGCACAGAGCATCTCTTTTCTAAGTGTAATCAAGACAGTCTTGATATGCTTCTCATGTTCAAACAAAGTCTTTGAATAAATCAAAATATCATCAAAATAAACAACAAATTTTCCCAAAAATTCTCTTAGAATATGATTCATTAGACGCATAAATGTACTAGGAGCATTAGTTAAATCAAAAGGCATAACAAACCATTCATACAATCCAAATTTAGTTTTGAAAGCTCTTTTCCATTCATCTCCTTCATGCATTCTAATTTGATGATATCTAGATTTCAAATCAATCTTTGTGAACAAATATGAACCATGCAACTCATCAAGCATATCATCTACCCTAGGAATAGGATGACGATACTTTATAGTGATTTTGTTGATGGCTCTACAGTCCACACACATGCATCAAGTCCCATCCTTCTTTGGCACCAATAAGATCAGTACAAAACATGGACTCAAGCTTTCACCAACATAGCCTTTCCCCATGAGCTCTTCTACTTGCCTCTGAATTTCCTTTTCTCAGTCGGATTTGCTCTATAGGTTGGCCTATTTGGAATGATAGCCCCAGTAATTAAATCTATTTTATACTCAATACCTCAAATAGGTGGTAGTCTTTTAGGAGCTTCATCTTGAAACACGTCTTCAAATTCCTGCAAAAGAGATTGAAAAACACTAGGCAAAGACAACTTGTTAACATTAGAGGCCAAATATCCTTCCTTGTATATAAGTACAAAGATTGGTTTTTGGGAAAATTAAAGAAACTCGTTTTGAAGAGATCCTTGAGTGGAAGTGGATCGTCCAAATTCCATTAATTATTAAACAAAATTTATAGTAAACATACAATAGATATGCATTTACAATAAACCACAACATGCTTTTTACAAGAAATAAAGGGTTCAAGATACATTACCCTTGAAGAACCCTTCTTCACGTAAAACTTCCTTTAACAGTCACGAGCCTCGAATAGAAACAGGGACACTACCACAAATAGCCTTTGGTATTCTTGGGTCGAGAACCCAGAAGTGGTGTGCTTTGACTATTTTGGTTAGGAGGGAAAGTTTAAGGTGAAGGAGGAAGAAGATTGAAAGAAGACACATAACTTTTCTGCAACTCTCAATTGTTCAGCAATAGCAACGTTCTATCGTAGAGGAAGAAGAAGAAAACCACTTTTCTTTTATTCCTCTTGCCACAAAATCAATAACCATTCACTAAGATGATTGGAAAGAAAAGAGGGAAGTTATCATTCAAATAATAATAAAATAAAATAAATAAATATGATAAATAACTTATCATATTATATTTATATTAAATTATATGTTATATCAAATATAACATATAAACTATAGTTTTAATATTGTATCACATAAACTATAGTTTCTTTTATCTATTTTATGGCATTTAATATAAATCATATTTATATTCAATTTAACAACTATGAATCACATTCATAGAAAAAAAATATTTGAATCTCATTCGAATATTTCTTTCCTCCCATTAAACAATAATGTATCAAATACATTATGACAATTATATCATATATAATCGAAACAATTTAATTATATCATATATAATTAAATCCCTCTTATTAATTTGAACAATTCAAATTAACGCAAAAACTGATTATCAACTAAATCCTTTTGAGCTACCAAGGGGACCTTATAGACCTTTAGCTTGAAGCTCCAACGGTACATGAATAATTAATTAAACTCTTTAATTACATTATCCACCATCTGTTTGTTGGGATTGGTGTCCTAATTCTCCCGGAGTCTTGTAGTTTGTAAATATTGTACACATTGATATTAATAAAAGAAGAGTTATTTTATTTGCATTTACTCATATCTAATAAACAAAGACCCGTGGTTATTGTATGTAAACTTAAGCATGTATATGAGATATACAAGTGGATCATGCCTTAAGTAATAACCTAAAAGGTCTGTAGTATAAGGATAAAGGAGGGATACCTTATCCTGGTGACACTATGGATACGACTCGCTTTGTAGAGGTTTACAAGTGTTGTGAACTATTACAGATGGTCTGATCCTGACCATTCATGTGGAGACATGCGAGCGGGGGTGTTCTATACAAAGAGTTTATATAAGACCAGACCACGAGATGATTCGTCTCTTTATATAAGGCCATTGATACTTGAGACTTACATCTCACTATAACGACTATAGGTGACATGACCTTAATCATGAGTGTTTTGGAAACTTCTGCCTTTGAGGATGGTCATTATTAGTATAGGTGAGAGTGGTTAGATTTCCAACTCAACAAGCGTACCTTTTTGGGGATTTGTCTGATTGGGGAGCTGGGAACTCAGTTACACAAGACAGAATTCACTTCTTCCCCGAAGTAGGGGTAAGTAGATAGATTGCTCTCTTAAGGGCTGATTTCGGGTCTTGAACATATTGGCCACATCCTCTCTTTGGAAGAGAGGACCCAGTCATAGTAGGACTATGACTTATTACTCATTAGAGAAATTAGTGGTACTTAAGGAGTTAGATGTAACTATAGGGGTAAAACAGTAAATTAGCCCGACTGTACTTACGAGCGATCTATGAAGGGTTATCACATTGTTGATTGGTTGATATGGACACAGAAATATATCTGTAATGAAAAGAGTGTAGTTGTCAGTCTTTAGTGGAGTGCCCGACAGTTAACGGATGATGGATCTCGTGACTAAAGAGTTTAGTCAGCTATTCACGTACCCGTTGAGCTTCAAACTACAGGTTTATAAGGTCCCCTTGGTAGCTCAATGGATTCAAGTTGAGAATCAGTTCTTGGGGTTAGTTTGAAGTGTTCAAATTAACGAGAGAAGATTCAATTATATATGATATACTTGGTGTAATGTATGAGATACATCAAATGGAGGAATTAATGTAAATATGATTTACATTAAGTACCATAAAATAAAAAAAAAGAACTATGGTTTGTATGTTTCATGAAATGAAATATTAAAATTACAGGTTATAAATATAATATGATAAGTTGGGTGTCATATTTATTTATAATAAATTAATTATGTGATAATTAATTTCTTTTTCTCTAATAACCAATTAAGTGGGAGGTTATTGGTAGTTTATGGTAACCGTGAGATAAAAGGAAAATTGTTTTTCTAAATCTAATAAGTTGTCTTATTCGGAAAGAACTCATGGTGATAAGCTATCAAGTGAAATAGTTTCACTAAGTGATAGTTGACAGAGACTAAACGATCATGCAGCTTTGACTATACGATAGTCATTTAGTTGATCGTAGCTAAACGATCGAGTGGCATAGTTTATACGATAGGCTGCCGTTTGCTACACGATTGAACATATCGTCTATATGATAGACAACATCTTATCTCTCACTTGCTCGATCATCTACTCGATCGTAGTTCTCTAGTCTCTTCCTCAAGCCAAGATCATATAGAACCCACAACTCATTGATTCTCATGAAGGATCTCATACCGAGAGTTCCATGAGCGGGTTTATATTGCTCCGATTTCACAGTGACCGAAACACAAATGATATACATTCAATACAAACAGTTATGCATATAAACCTAATTATCGACATGCTCAGAATACAGTAATTAACAAAGAAAGGGTTCATACCAGATGAAGACACTCTTCGAATGTCTGAACCCTAATTAACGGAAACCCTCCAACGGATCTACCAACGTTCGTCGAGTATGTCGACTGCAACAGCACGATCAGAACGTACACGAACACTGCAGCGGGGACGACACCACCACAAGAGAAATCGGGTATCCTCGGAGTAAAAAACCCAAAGAGTGGGCTTTGGTGAGTTTGGTAGAGGACGGAGGAGAAAACGTCGTGTAGACGATAAGCAAGTGGGAGATGAACTCTGCTATCATATAGCGAAAATGCTTATCGTATAGAAGCTGTCTCTTATACACATCTAGATGTGTATAAGAGACAGATATAAGCAAGTGGGAGATGAAACTGTGCTATCATATAGCGAAAATGCTTATCGTATAGAAGAGCTACACGATCGTGTATGAAAGGCCTCTTATACACATCTAGATGTGTATAAGAGACAGATATCCTACAGTTAAATTCACATATCTACTATAGTATTTTCTCCTCTACTTGATATAAATCATATTTATATCAAATTTCCTCCAAATTAATGTATCTCATACATTTAGCCAATTATATCATATATAATTAACTAGTCCAATTATATCATATATAATTGAAGTTCCTCTTGTCAATTTGAATATTTTAAATTAACCCAAACACTGGTTCTCGACTTTATCCAAGCTACCCAGGTGACCTAATGGACATGTGACTTGAAGCTCCAATGGTACGTGAATAGCTAACTAAACTCTTTAGCCACGAGATCTACCATTCGTAACTGTCAGTGATTCCACTAAAGACCAACAGCTGAACTCTTCTTACCACAGATATATTTCTATGTCCATTGGATATAACTAATCATGAGTATGATAATCCTTCACAGATGCTCGTAAGTACAACTGGACCAATTTACCGTTTTGCCCCTATAGTTACATCTCACTCCTTAAGTACCACTAATTCCTCTAATGAACAATACAACATGGTCGAACTATGTGTGAACACCTCTCGAGCCAAGAGAAGGTGTGTGACACCACATCGTTCAAGCCTCAGAATCAGCCCTTAAGGGAGCCATATATCTACTTACCCCTACCTCGAGGAAGGAGTGAAATCCATCTTATGTAGCTGAGTTCCCAGCTCCCAAATCAGACGAATCCCCAAAATGATTGGTTTGAATCGGCGACCTGGCCACTCGCACCCATACAAATCAAATGACTGCCCCCAGTGGTAGGAGTTCCCAACTCACTCAGGATTGAGGTCATGTTACCTATGGTCATCCTAGTGAAGTGAAGTCTATGTCATGAACGGTGTTATATAACGAGACATTAACACTTCGTGGTCAGGTCTTATACAAACTCTTTTGTATAGGACGCCCCCGCTCGCATGTCCCTAACACGAATGATCAGGATCAGACCATCTGTGACAAGTCATAACACTTGTGACCATTCCACAAAGCGGGTCGCGTCCGTATTATCACCAGGATAAGGTTTCCCTCTTTTATCTATTTACTACAGACCATTTTAGTTATCACTCAAGACATGATCCACTTGTATGTCACCACATACATGCTTGAGTCACATATAGATAACCAGGGATTTTATGTTTATTGGTTTATGGTAAAGCAAATAAAACAAATAACCGAGCAAAAAAACAAAATGTGAAGTAAATATCATATATTAACAACACAGGTGTTCGTATATATTATTTACAAACTACATGACACGAGACTTTAGGGCATCAACCCCAATATCTCATAACGAGAATACCACGGTAACCATTGTGGTGGTCTCCTCACTCAATTCGTGGAGGCTATGTTCGTTGTGTTCGTGCTGTCCATGTTGTTCCAGTCGTTGCGTTCGTGTATTGCTGTGTTGAACACTTGGAGATTGATTGAGGGATTCATGAAGAATGTTTCTTCAAAGGTATGCATCCTCTATCTCTTGTATCATCTTAGCATGCTGTAATTTCTTGTTGTGCATTACCTATTAGTTTCTGTTCTTAGATTGTAATTGTTGTGTTCACTCAGATAGAATTTGGAACGATCCCTTCCACTACTCATGAAAATCCTCTTGTTTGATTTCCTTTACCATTAACTGTCGAGAAATCTACTAAAGATCGACAGCTACACTCTTTGTACTACAGATATATTTTTGTATCAATTTTATATAACCAATCAACAGTATGATGAACCTTCATAAATTACTCGTAAGTATAGCTAAGCCAAATTATTGCTTTTCCCCTGTAGTTGCGTCTAACTCCTTAAGTACCACTGATCTCTCTAATGAACAATAGATCATAGTCCTACTATGACTAAACATCTCTCGAGTCAAGAGAGGGTGTGGTGCCACTTTGTTCAAGACCCCGAATCAGCCTTTAAGGAAGCAATTTATCTACTTACCCCTACTTCGGGGAATGAGTGAATTCCATCTTGTGTAGTTGTGTTCTCAGCTCCCCAATCAGAGGAATCCTTAAAATGGTAGGCTTGTTGAGTTAGCGATCTGTCACTCTCACCCATACAAATCAAAGAACCTCCCTCATAGGCAGGAGTTCACAACTCACTTAGGATTCAGGTCATGTTACCTATGGTCATCCTGGTGAAATGAAAGTCTATATTATGAACAGTGTTATATAATGAGACTAGACATTTCGTGGACCGGTCTTATACAAACTTCTTTGTATAGAGTATCCCTGCTCGCATGTCTAATATATGAATAATCAGGATCAGATCATTTATAGCACTTTACAACAATTGTAACATCTACAAAGCAGGTCATACTCGTAGTGTCACCAGGATAAGGTACTCAACCTTATCCATCTACTACAGACCATTTGGGTTATCACTTAAACATGATCCACATGTATGTCTCCATATACATGGTTAAGTTACAAAGATAACTTTGGATGTTAGTTTATTGGTTTGTGGTTAATTCAACTAAAATATCACATATTTTATAGACAAAGTGAATAAAATATCATACATTTTATGAATCACATAAGAGTTTGTTCATACAATGTTTACAAACTATAGGACCTTACGAGATTTAGGGTATCAACCCCAACAATCTTCCACTTGACCTAAAGCTAGTGGGGTGTACAATATAAACAAAATATAAAGTACACAAACAATAAACTAGGGCATAAGACGCCCAGTATAATATCTACCACTTGCCCTAGTCTAGTTGTGGTCTATCCCATAGACACATACTCTGCAAGTGACCCACAAACATTGTAGCCGTGAGGGCCTTCATAAATGGATTAGCAACATTGTGTTCTGAAGCTATCTTCGTGACAGTCACGTCCCCTCGATGCATAATCTCTCAGATGAGATGATACTTTCGCTCTAAGTGCTTTCCGCACTTGTGACTCTTAGGCTCTCAGGAATTAACCACAGCACTACTATTATCATAATAAAGTATGATGGACTTTGACATGTTTGGAAAAACTTCCAAATCAGTCAAGAATTTCCTGAGCCAAATGGCTTCCTTAGCAGCTACATACTCAGCCTCCATGGTGGAGTCCGCGATGCACCCCTGCTTGGTTCTTCGCCATACTACTGCCCCTCCATTAAGAATGAACACTGATCTTGATGTGGATTTCCTAGAATAGTCTGAAAATCAGAGTCCGTGTATCCTGTAAGAATCAAATCCTTAGAAATATACATAAGCATGTAGTCTTCATTCTCCGTAGATACTTGAAGATGTTCTTAACGACTGTCTAGTGATCTAATCCTGGATTAGATTGATATCTACTAACTATGCCTATTGCATAGCAGATGTGAGGTGTAGTACATAACATTGCATACATCAAGTTGCCTACGGCAGATGCATAGGGGATCCGTCTCATATCCTAAACCTCTTAAGGTGCCAAAGGATACTGTTCCTTAGATAATGTAAGTCCGTGTCTGAAAGGCAATAAGCCCCTTTTAGAGTTCTGCATCGAATATTTGACAAGCATCTTGTTAATATACGACGCTTGAGATAGTGCTAGCATCTTGTTCTTACAATCTTGAAAGATTTGAATACTCAGAACAAACTGAGCCTCTCCCAAATCTTTCATTTGGAATTAGGCCGTTAGCCAGTTTTTACCTATAGTCAGTAAACTTACATCATTCCCAATTAGTAGGATATCATCTACATACAACACTAGAAAAATTACTGAACTGTTGATGATCTTCTTGTATACACAAGGCTCATCAACGTTTTGATCAAAGCCATAAGATTTGATCGCAGTATCAAACCTTATGTTTTAAGATCGAGATGCATGTTTCAGTCTGTAAATAGACCGATTAAGCTTGCAAACCTTTCACTCTTGACCTTGGATTATGAATCCCTCGAGCTACACCATATAAATGGTCTCCTCAAGATTGCCATTCAGAAAAGTAGTCTTGACATCCATTTGCCATATCTCATAGTCATAATATGAGGCAATGGATAGGAGGATCCGGATTGACTTCACCATGGCAACAGGTGAGAAAGTCTCCTCATAATTGACTCCCTTTACCTGGGTATAACTCTTTGCCACCAATCTAGCCTTAAAGATTTGCACCTTCCCATCAGCACCCTATTTTCTCTTGTAGATACATTTAAAACCTATAGGTTTAACCCCATCAGGTTGATCTACAAGATCCCATATGGAATTGAAGTACATAGACTCAATTTTGAGATCCATGGCTTTGATCCATTCATCTTTATCAACATCTTCCATTACCTTCTTGTAAGATAATGGATCCTCAACTTCACCATCAGCTACCATAGCTAGGATTTCAGTTAAACCCATATAGCGAATAAATGGGTTGGCAACCCTCCCACTATGTCAAGATTCCTTCAACACTTGAGGTGGATTTGACCTACTAGATGAACCTACTTCAACAACGCTTGTTGAGGTAGTAGGCTCTTCAACAACTCTTGTTGAAAATTCAGTAGTTTCTTTGGAAATCTCATTTAACACAATTTTGCTTCTGGGTTTGTGTTCCCTTATGTGGTATTCCTCAAGAAAAGTAGCATTTTTTGATACAAATATTTTGTTTTCTTTAGGATCAAAGAAATAACCACCTCTCGTTCCCTTGGGGTAGCCTACAAATAGGAATAACCTTGAACGTGGTTCCAATTTCTTAGGATTAGCCTCAAATACATGTGTTGGGCAACCCCAGATTCTGAAATGACGTAAACTAGCTTTACAACCATGTCATAACTCCAAAGGTGTTCTGGCAACACTCTTAAAGGGAACGCAGTTTAGGATGTACGCTGTAGTCTCTACTGCATAACCTCAAAATGAGTCAGGTAAGGAAGCGTAACTTATCATAGATCGAACCATGTCCAAAATGGTTTGATTTCTTCTTTCTGATACACCAGGTTGCTGAGGTATACCAAGTGCTGAGAGTTGGGATACCATTCCATATTCTATCATATAGTTCTGGAAAGTTAAATCCATAAACTCTCCACCTCGATCAGATCGAAATGTTTTGATCGTTCTATTTAATGCATTTTCAACTTCAGCCTTGAATTCTTTGAACTTTTCAAAAGATTCAGACTTATGTTGCATTAAATAAACGTACCCATATCTTGAATAATTGTCATTAAAAGTGATGAAATATTCATAACCTCCTCTAGCTCTTACAATCATCAGACCACAAAGGTCTGAATGCACTAGCTCTAGAGGTTCTTTGGCCCTATAATCTTTTCCAGTAAAAGACCTTTTAGTCATCTTGTCTTCAAGACATGACTCACACATAGGTAAAAAAAAATTCTTCTAACTCGCTTAAAAGTCCATTCTTCACCAACCTCTCAATCCTATTGAAATTAATGTGTCCTAATCTTATGTGCCAAAGTTGGACATTTTCCTTAGGAGAAATTTTAAGTCGTTTATTTTAAGTTACAACAGTTTTAAACATCTCTATGTTATGGAGGGCATTTGTTGCTAATGACTTTAGCACAAACAAATTATTTTCTAGTTTCGCATAACATATATCAACACCATTCTTTGTAAAAAAACACTTTATTAAAAGAAAACATTTTCCCCTGTCAACCCTCACTGGTTGTCTACACCTTGAAGCAGTAACTCCTGGGTTAGCAGCAGCCTTCCCCTTTCCACTCTTCTTCTTCATCCACTTTTTGGTGTCGGAGGAAGAAGGTACAAACTTAGTTCCTGAGGTCGAACCTTTATGGAACTTTTTGAAAGATGAAGCAACATTTGCTTCACCATTCTTCTCCTTGCTTTTCAACAAAAATTGGAAAGTCTACACCTCATTGAGCAAGGTAGTCAGGTTGTAGTCAATCCTGTTCAGAACATCATTGCTACGGAAGTGCAGGAATATTTCTGGTAAAGATTCCAAAATGATGCTGACCTGGCTAGCCTCATCGATGCTTGACCCGTTCATCTCCGCCATATTGAAATGGATCATCATGTTGAGAATGTGTTCTCAGACAGAAGCCCCCTCTTGCATATGGGCATTGAAGATGTATTTAAGAGCGTCGTGTCTGAGCTGTACAGACGGTTGTCCGAGTATTCCTCTTAGGGACTCCATGATCTCACGGGCGGTGTGAAGAAGCTCTTAACGAAGAGCATCCATGAGTGTGTTCGGATCTTTCTGATTTCATTGTGACCGAAATACAACACATATATTCTAACAGACAGTTATGCAAATTCACACTAATTAAAAGCATGCTTCGAACAATAAAAATACAAAGGAAAGAGTTCTCATACCAGTTGAAGACCCTCTGCAAACTTTGAACTCAGACGCAACGAAAAAACCTCTATACGAACTCTATCGCCCAACAAACCAGTCGACTGTAGCAGCACGATTGTCTACACGAATGGCAGCAACACGAAGAGTCACGAACAAGAAAGCAACGGAGACGACACCACCAAATGGAGCCCTTGGTATACTCTGAGTGAGATTCCAAAGTGTGGTCTTTAGTGAATTTGGTAGAGGTCGGAGAGAAGATAAATCATGTAGATGATAAGCAAGTGGGAGAGAAAGAGCTATCGTATAACTGTGTGTATGTCGTTTAGAAGAAGCTACACGATCGTGTAGGTTTTTTCTAAGTGATCGTTTAATAAAAGGCAGATGATCGTTTAGAAAATGCGGCACACTATACGATCGTTTAGGGACGGGCGTGTGATCGTTTAGATGCTAATGTGCGATTGTTTAGATGATGAACAACTATCGTATAGGCTCTCAAGTTAGGCAATCGTTACGTTTTCACACCGATTGCGAATTTTCAAACTTTTTCCAAAGTGAAACAAATTTTCATTTTATTCTTCAGTTACAATAACCAACTTCGGATTCTCCCACTAATGCACGTTCGATGAGAGGTTTTTGGCCAATTATCATATAATTAACCAATTTAATAATTAATGAATATAATCATATTATATTTTTACTATATAGTTTGATATCACATATCTACTATAGTAATTTCTCCTCCACTTGATATAAATCATATTTATATCTCATTTCCTTCAAAATAATGTATCTCATACATTTAGTCAATTATATCATATATAATTAACCAGTCCAATTATATCATATATAATCAAACTTCCTCTTGTCAATTTGAACATTTCAAACTGACCCAAACACTGATTCTCGACTTTATTCATGTTACTCAGGGGACCTAATGAACCTGTGGCTCAAAGCTCCAACAGTACGTGAATATCTGACTGAACTCTTTAGCCATGAGATCCACCATCCGTTAACTGCCAAACATTCTACTAAAGACCAACAGCTGAACTCTTCTTGCCACAGATATATTTATGTGTCCATCGGATATAACCAATCATGAGTATGATGACCCTTTACAGATGCTCGTAAGTACGGTTGGACTAATTACGATTTTTCCCTTGTAGTTACATCTCACTTCTTAAGTACCACTGATTCCTCTAATTAACAATACAACATAGTCCAACTATGTGTGAACACCTCTCAGGCCAAGAGAAGGTGTGTGGTGCCACATCGTTCAAGCCTTGGAATCAGCCCTTAAAGGAGCTATCTATCTACTTACCTCTGTCTCGGGGAAGAAGTGGATTCCATGTTGTGTAACTGAGTTCCCAACTCCCAAATCAGATGAGTCCCCAAAATGGTAGGTTTGAATCGCCGACCTTGCCTCTCCACCCATACAAATCAAATGATCGCCTTCAATGGAAGGAGTTCCCAACTCACTCAGGATTGAGGTCATATTATCTATGGTCATCCTAATGAAGTGAAGTCTCTGTCATGGATGGTGTTGTACAACAAGACGTTAACACTTCGTGGTCAGGTCTTATACAAAATCTTTGTATAAGATGCCCTCGCTCGCATGTCCCCTATATGAATGATCAGGATCAGATCATCTGTGACAAGTCATAACACTTGTGACCATTCCACAAAGCGGGCCGCATCCGTAGCATTACCAGGATAAGATTTCCCTCCTATATCCACATACTATAGACCTTTTTGGTTATCACTCAAGACATGATCCACTTGTATGTCACCACATACATGCTTAAGTTACATACATATAACTAGGGATTTTATGTTTATTGGTTTGTGGTAAAGCAAATAAAACATACAACTGAGCAAAAACAAGATGTTAAGTAAATATCATATATTATATAACACAAGCATTCGTACAAACTGTTTACAAACTATAGAACACGAGATTTTAGGTCATCAACCTCAACACGGTGAGCATGAGCTCATGCTTCTTGGCTAAGACTTTGTTAAGTTGCCAAAATATATGATCGGGCCTTCTCATTTGTCCTTGTCCAGTACTCTTATGCTTCCAAACATTTCGAGGAGCCATAGGAGGTGGAATAGGAGGACACTTCTCTATTAGGATGAAACGTAGGTCATCGATAATCAAAATTATGTTGATCGTGTTTTTCCAACTGCGTAATTTTTGCCTGTTAGTTTGTCGGTGGCAAGTAAATTAAGTGTAGCGGTAGCCATTTTAAATTGTTGAAAAAGAACAAATTTAATTTAGTCTACTTGCATTAAACCACATTTAGAAAAACAATCAAGTTTTAACAAAATAGTCTAGTGTACCCTAAGTGACATCTATTTTGTAATGATGCTTCAGTGAGGTAGGACAAAAGTCACCATAAGGTGATCAAGTGCCCCTTCATTGAAATAGGACATTCTCAACCATTAGAAAAAAATAACTCCTTGTAACTATAACTAATAGTCATCAGTGTTCGGTACAGAATTTATTAACATTCTTAAAAATTTTGTGTAAGTGTAACCCCTCATTTTAGGTTCTAGAACCCCGTGCCAATGAGCCAACCTTAGGGAAAAGCCGATTGGAACAAGAGACTAAAGCAATCCTATCCATTTCTAGAGATCAAATAAAGCGTCATGCAATACTGCCATCCTTTAGGGGAACACCTATTATGCCTCGAGGTGATGCATGAAACTTTATCCAACCTAATAAGAGAGACCGAGAGATATGTTGTCACATGTCCCGCTCTCACTTACTATAAACACTCTCTCCATTTACCTTAGTATTGACCTACCCAAATGCCACCCATAGGAGGACACCCTTGGTGTCTCGAGGCTAAGAGTAGATCTCATGGTGTGAACTTTTAGGGAGAAACATGTAAAGGTTAAAGTGAAGTATCATATACCCCATTTTCTTCCCATTGAGTGTTCTACCTAGGGTTAATTAACTTAGAAAATCCGGCTACTAATTTTATCTAGGTGTTTGTTTAATTTGCTAAAAAACAACGGTTGTCTTTGATGATTAAACAACTTTGATTCAAGTCTTATTAAACTCTTTAACAGACTTTCATCAAATTTGCATGCATGTAACAAATCTATCTAATTCACCTTTCCAGCTAAGTTTCCAGGTAGGGGTGCGACGTTTCTATCGACTTAAGTATCCCAACCTAGCAAGAACTAGCCTTAGTCAAAAGGTCCCTCATAGATACATTTGTTACATATTTAATCCTTTATTAGGAATCAACTTAATCCTATTAAACCGATTTAAAAGATTAAACTTAGATTTCTAATCTCATTAGAAATGTGATCTTAGGTCTATCTCAATCAAATTTTAAAACAATTTTTAAAAAATGATTATAGCCTAAGGTTTGCATGCAACTCTTTATTATTGATTTTAATTCTATTCATTTATTATAACAATTATAAGTAAATGAAACAATTAAAACCAATCATTACATGAAAGACATACATAAGTTAATTATAACAATTATAATTTAACCTAAGTTAGTGTCATGCTTCATGCAATGTTCATTCATTACTAATATATAACATTTATATAACTAAGTAATGAACTATGCTATAACATACATTTTATACAACCATTCAACCTTATATTATAACATTTATAATATAAATGATGCATGATATGCTAGAATGCATGCATACATATACTATTACTCTTATATTATATGATGCATGAGCATGCTTTATGTAATTTAAATCATTCATACTAATATATTATAACATTTATAATATAAAATGATGCATGAAAATAAATGCATAACCTATGGTGGGTTTTAAAACTATATGACATATATTATGGTATATAAAATAAACATACATCACATGTATATTTAAACTAAAGTTTATGGATCAGGATAGACCATCTTTAAAACGAAAATTAAAAGGCTAAACTATTACAAAAATGAGTCCACTAGTTTAGAACAAGTGAACCGGGTCTTAAACCTCCCGCCTTGAACTACTCCACAAAGAACCCTTGCAGCTGATCGTGTACCAAACGCCTAATCGTCGAGCAGTAAGGCGTCGAGTATATACGATCGCGTAGCTTATGACTATGTGATGAGCATGAAAGTCTACACGGTCGTGTAGTAAACATCCATGTGTCGAGTATCATATACTATGCGATCGTGTAGCTAATGACTATGCGATGAGCATGATAGTCTACACGATCGTGTAGCACGCAAGGATGCGTCAAGTATCAAATACCCCACAATCGTCCAACAAGCGAGCACCTACGTGATCATGCAGCCAACGCAACACGATTGTGTAGCAAAACCTACACGATCACGTAGCATTAGCTATGCGATTGTTTAGCAAATGCTACACGATTGTGTAGTAAACTTTACATGATCGCATAACAAAATCTAAACGATCTTTTAGCTCTAGCTACATGATGCGGCAACCTCCATTTCGTCTTCTCCATCGAAACGCACTGCAACCCTTCTTCTGAAGCCTCACGAGCAACTAAAAAACTTAAACAAATATAGACTCGATTTCAATTTAATGCCTAAAAACGCAGGAGCCCTTACAAATTAACTTTGTAAATTAAACAGAAAGCCATACAAAGAGATTTCTATCCCGCAACATCCATCAACAAATTATCCACAACCATGCATCACATAAACATAATGCAAATAATAAAACCCACCAGTACTGTAAACAAATTCAATACAAAAATGGAATTTGAAATAAAAAACCAACAACTGGCTCTCATACCAATTGAAGGAACTCATTTTGAAGAGTTCCTTAAGCGAAAGCGGATCGTCCAAATTCCATTAATTATTAAAAAAATAAAATTACAGTAAACATACAATAGATATGCATTTACAATAAACTACAATATGCTTTGTACAAGAAATAAAGGGTTCAAGATACATTACCCTTGAAGAACCTTTCTTCACGTAAAACTCCATTGAAAAATCACGAGTCTCGAACAGAAACAGGGACACTACCACAAAGAGCCTTTGGTATTCTCGGGGTGAGAACCCAAGAGTGGTGGACTCTGACTATTTTGGTTAGGAGGGAAAGTTTAAGGTGAAGAAGGAAGAAGATTGAAAGAACACACAGAACATTTCGCAACTCTCAATCATTTGACAATAGCAACGTTCTATCCACTAAGATGGTTGGAGAGAAAAGAAGGAAGTTATCATTCAAATAATAATAAAATAATATAAATAAATATGATAATTAACTTATCATATTATATTTATATTAAATTATATGTTATATCAAATATAACATGTAACCTATAGTTTTAATATTGTATCATATACAATATAAACTATAATTTCTTTTCTCTATTTTATGGTATTTAATATAAACCATATTTATATTAAATTTAATAACTATAAATTACATTCATAGAAAAAATATTTGAATCTCATTCAAATATTTATTTCCACCCAGTAAACAATAATGTATCAAATACATTATGACAATTATATCATATATAACTAAAACTATTTAATTACATCATATATAATTAAATCTCTCTTATTAATTTAAACAATTCAAATTAACCCAAAATCTGAATCTCAACTAAATTCTTTTACGCTACCAAGGGGACCTTATGGATCTGTAGCTTGAAGTTCCAACAGTACATGAATAATTAATTAAACTCTTTAATTATATTATCCATCATCCATTAACTGTCGGGTACCCCACTAAAGATCGACAACTGCACTCTTGCCATTACAGATATATTTATGTGTCCATTGGATATAACCAATCAACAGTATGATGACCCTTCACAAATTGCTCGTAAGTATAGCTAGGCCAAATTACCATTTTGTCCCTATAGTTACATTTAACTTCTTTAGTACCACTGATCCCTCTAATGAACAATAGATCATAGTCCTACTATGACTAAACCTCTCTTGGGCCAGGAGAAGGTGTGGCGTCACTTTGTTCAACACTTGGAGTCAGCCCTTAAGGGAGCAATTTATCTACTTACCCCTACTTCAGGAAGGAGTGAATTACATCTTGTGTAGCAGTGTTCCCAATTCCCCAATCAGACGAATCCCCAAAATGGTAGGCTTGTTGAGTCGGAGATCTGGCCACTCTCACCTATATAAATCAAAGGACCACCCTCATAGGCAAGAGTTCAAAACTCACTCAAGATTCAGGTTATGTTACCTATGGTCATCCTGATGAAATGAAAGTCTCTATTATGAACGGTGTTATATAATGAAACTAAACATTTCGTGGTCCAATCTTATACAAACTCCTTTGTATAGAGTATTTTCGCTCGCATGCCTAATACATGAATGATCAGGATCAGATCATTTGTAGCACTTTATAACAATTATAACACCTACAAAGCGGGTCATACTCATAGTGTCACAAGGATAAAATACCCAGCCTTATCCATCTACTATAGACCATTTGGGTTATCACTTAAATATGATCCACCTGTATGTCTCCACATACATGTTTAAGTTACAAAGATAACCTTGGATGTTAGTTTATTGGTTTGTGGTTAATGCATCTAAAATATCACATATTTTATAGACAAAGTGAATAAAATATCATATATTTTATTAATCACATAAGAGTTTATTCATACAATGTTTACAAAATATAGGACCGTACGAGATTTAGGACATCAACCCCAATAAAACATTGCCCTTTTCACTTCTCCCACTTTTGCCAAACAACTTACTTTCTTTTCTTCTTTTTTTTTTTTTTTTTTTTCCAGTTTTCTTCCCCCACTTTTTTTCTCGTCGATTTTTTTTTTAATTTTTCACTCACCTCTTTTTTGTTTTTTTTTTTTCTTCAAACTCTTTTTTTTTTCTTTTTTCTCTAACTTCAACTGATCAGAAAATACATCTTTAGAACACAGAGGTACAAGAGTTGTTTTTCTCCCATCTTTTGTAAAGGAATACCTATTCAAGTATCCATCATACAAGACCTTTCTATCAAATTGTGAGGTCGACCAAGTAATATATCTCCAGCATGAATAGGTTGTCACAAAGAACCTCATTTTATACTGTCCCAAGGTAAAAGAAATTAAAGCCTGAGAAACTACCTTCAGTGTTCTACTATCATTGAGCCATTGAAGCTTATAAGGCTTACGATGGTGTTGAGTCAGAATTTGCAACTATTTGATCATAAATGTACTCATAACATTGGTGCAACTTCCATTGTCGATAACAAGACTACAAGGAGTCCCATTAACTAAGCACCTAGTGTAGAAAAGATTATCTCTTTGGTCTTCAACATCATTCTCCTTAACTTGAATGCTAAGAAGTCTCCTCATAACAAGTGTCAATCTACTCCCATCTTCTAGTTCCCCTTCACTCTCTTCACTCTCTTCTTTAATTAGCTCATCTTGGTCACTTTCTTCTTCATCGGTTACAACTTCTCCCTTTTTTTCTTTTTTTCTTTTTTTTTTTTTTTTATCATGATTCACTTGTTTGGACACTCATGGCTAACATGACCAATCCCTTGACATTTTCAACATTTGATATCTCTATTCTTTTCTTGAACCTCCTTGGACCCCTCCAATTTTTCCTTGCCCTTTGAACTCCTAGCCTTATCCTTCTTGTCAAACTCAAATTTTCCCCTAGGCTCAAAATCAACTTTCCCAATATTTGCATTCTTTTACCAAGTGTTAGTAGAAATAGAAGTAGATTTAGAAGAAGCACACCTTTTGTTGTGCAACTTCTCCCAAGCTAATTGCCCTTCAATTTTGACAGCAAGGTGTAAGAATTCTTTCATGTCAAAATAAGTTTGCCTATCCACTTGATTGGCCAACTCTCGGTTCATTCCTCCAACAAATCTAGCCATTGTATCCTTCTCATCTTCATCAATATTTGCTCTATTAATAAGGGTTTGCATTTCTTTATAATAATCATCCACACATTTGGATCCTTGCTGCAAAGAATAAAGCTTTTGTTTGAGTTCTCGAATGTTGTGCTTAGGAATGTACCTATTTCTCATTAGGGCCTTTAGCTCCTCCCAATTTTTAATTGGCTCTTCGTAATTCCTTCTCCATTCGAGTTCCAAGGATGTCCACCATACACTTGCATAATCAACATATTCAGTTACAACAAACTTTATTTTCCTTTCCTTTCCTTTCTAAAATTGTGGCAATAAAAACATGCTTGATTTTACTCTCATATTGCAAATACTCCTCTGGATCCATTGTCCCATGAAAGGTAGGAATTGTAAGCTTCACTCTCCTGATTCCTCTTTCCTCTCCTCTCTCATTTTAGTACTCCATTTCTACTTTTCTTGGTTGTAAAATGTTCCTTTCCCTTCTTCTTCCTCTTCCTCTACCTTGACCTAACACTTTTATTCCCCTTGGGTTTTGCCCAACTAAAAGAGTTTCATTATCATCGTCTTCTTCATTTTCAAATCCTTCATTGCAACCCATTTCCCCTTGTTGAGGATTCCTCAAAGCCCCCTCCATCCTAGCTACCCGATCCATCAAAGATTCAATTACTTGGGTCAATTGAGTTATAACACTAGCTTGTGCTTTTCTATACTGAACTTCACTAATCTTCACATGATCTCCCTCTCCTTGACTCATAGTAATATTCTAAAAGGACCTCACACACTCAACTCACTAATTTTCACTCGGGAACACTCATGTTTGCACACAAAAAGATAGACTATTTGGGAAAGTGGCTAAATTATGATATTGAGTAGGCTTATAGAAACAATTCTTCAAATTGAGAGCTATTCAATATAAGCAAGATAGCATAATTATGAAAATAACCACAAAAAGAACAAGAAAACAATGAAAAGAACAAACAAATTAAGGAAATCACAATGCAGTTTTCGGATAAAACTAAACACATAAATGGAATTAGAAATAAAAGGGTATTATGCAATGAATTTGACGAAATCCTTTTCTTAAAAATCTAGGATACAAGGCTAATCTAAAACTTTGTTGAAGGGCACAAAGTCAAATTCGACCATTTGCATTGAGAAAAAAATAGAAAGATAAGAAGGAAGTTTAAAAGTTTCAGATTTGAATAGTCTTCAACAATTAATGATAGGAAGCTGTAAAAACATTCAGATGAACATGCAATTGACCTAGGGAATGATATAAAATCGAAAATGTTAATGTTATAACTCAATTATGCCAAATTGGTTCAAATTTTCAAGATCAAATACACAATTTTCATGAATAATTGCAAGAATAAAATTCTGGGTTTTTTTTTCACTTTTTTTTATTTTTTGCTCTTTTTCTCTCTCTCTCTCTCTGTCTTTTTTTAAAGATCTAAATTTGATCAAGAAGATTGAAATAAGATAAAAGGATGAAGAAAAATTGATGAAGACAACAAAGAACTAAATGGACAAAAATGAAAATATGAATAAAAATGCAAAAACAACAAAGAAAGATAGAGTCCATTCTAGAGTAGGTCACAACGATGCAACCTAGGCTCTGATACTAAATGATAAGGCAACCCTAATCCTCAGCCCAAAGACCCAAGCTATTATATAGCAAGAACCTTTGAATCTAAGAAATTAACATCTCCCTATACGATTTAGTTCAGCCCTGAGAAAAGGCTAGAATTAGATTACCTCATGATCGAAGATTTAGAAGCAAGATTGGGAAAACTTGTTCTAGATTGAGAAAGTTTGTTCTAGATTGAGTCACTCCACAATCAACTTGATCAAGGTTAGATTGAATGGCTCACATGTATTCTATCACAAGAACTGCAAACGTCTAAGGGAAAAGTCTCAAATATGAGATCTCAAATTTCATTCATAAAAATTATAATCTAATTACAAATGGATGGGGAGAAGACTTTATATAGCCTTGTAAAGAGTCTAATACAATTAATGTAAAGTCACAAAAGTTAACATAAAACATTAAAAAGTTCTCCATCTCCTAACCATTATCTTCCATCCACCATCTTCCAACCACCATCTTTAATATAACATCATTAATGGTAGTCTCTATCCTTGACTAGTCATAGAAATAAAATTAAAGTTGAAATCACAACACAAAATGTTTGTGAACTTAATACAAAAATGCTACAAAGTGCTTGAACTCATGAAAACTTAATGTCTACTCCATGTTCTATTTCAACCGCGCAAACATTGACCTTCAATACTCCAAATGGTCCGTCGTCTATTGGATCAACATTTTCCACATAAAATAGAGGATGAACCGACCTTATCCAATCTTGTACTTTAAGAATAAATGATTTTTGAATCTTTGTTGCCTTGGATCTTGTAATTGGTTCAACTAGAACATGCGGAATACCTTGATTCTTATCAGTCTGAATCGAAGCGGACTTTTCGGAATACCTTGATTCTTATCAGCATGATGTAACTATTGATCTACTTCTTCACAGGTCATCAAGTAATGACTACATCCATGACTTTTTAAATGAGAACCCAAGGTGGATTCATGGACGTTGCCTTTGAAGATCATATAGGAAGTGGATTCCATACAGATGAAAGAATCCAACAACTGTTGAATGACATGGGCATTGATGGTTATTTTCGTCATAATACATCAAACTCGGCCGATCATAGTGAATGTGCTTCATTATGGGATTACAATGAAGTTGTACGGAAGTTGACGTTGGCCAAAGATCAGGTTGCGAGGTTGGTGATAACTTGTAGAAATACAAGTTATTTATATTGCTTTATTTAGATATTTCGGCTAAAAGAGAGGAAAGTTGTGTCAATTGTATAGAAATTGGCTGAGAAATACAATAATTAAAAATTATCGCAAATACACCCACTAAGACCATCAAGATGGTAGAAAAGGATATTTCAAGTCTGTTTTGCAGTAAACCAAGTCACCGTATGCGCTCATGGCTCAAGAGAGAAAGATTAACGCATCTACGTCGCATTGCGCCCATCGGTCAGGAATGAATAGATGATCAACGCAATGAAGGCGCAATGCGACAGTCGATCCAGAGCTGAACTTCAACCACATGCGGTAATAAAAACAACACTGCATGTAGGCACACGATCGAAAGATGCAAATGAGCAACGAAAAGGCGAAGGATTGTGACACGTGTACAACTAACCGTTGTACATATTTGATGGACTGATTGCATAACAAAAGGAATATTTATTCCACCATTTTCGGACTTTCTATAACAATAAAGTGGGGACCATAAGTCAGAGAGTCAAAGCCTTCAGCCTATAAATACCTTTAAAGAATTCACTGAAAAATATACTTGATATGGGGATAATTGATACGAGGCTATTGAGAAAGAGCTGATCTGAGTGCTGATCGGAGGAAATCTGGGAAGAGAAGAGACAAGGTCGAGAGGTGAGTCTCAGTGCAATTCTGCCAAATCCCCGTCGAGAAGCTCTGTACTTAGATCCCTTCTACTTGTTGAGCAAGCCTGAGAGGGAAGCTCATTCTTCCATCCACTCCATCAATGCCGGCAAGCGATTCTCCATTCCAGATCTATGCCAAGACATTAGTGCTTATTTGTATTTGTTTCTAACTCTCATTCATCAATTGTATTTCATCTTCTTAATCTCTTCATTCACAACCATGTATCAGACGCTAAATAGTATTATTGAATGTCTCGATCATTTCCATTTACACTTCTCTATCTATATCCGTTCCTCCATAAATCATTTTCTCCATGATGTTTTCTTAATCTCTTGGTGATTAATATGAATTAAACAAGTAACTTAATCTGTGCTAAAGAAATAAAGATGTTTAACTAAAGCATGGTAGACGGCATCTTCACCTGTGAGAGCAGAAATGAAGATGACATTCTGATCTGTCGAGAGAAGGTTAGAAGAATGCGTTAACTAAAGCAAGAAGTACTTCCAGAGATGGAAGCAACCTTGCGTTCATTATGTTTGTCCCTGTTTCACCACAGAAATGTGGAAACGCGGCCGATCACTGAGAGGTGTACGCCAAGGGAAAAGCAGAACCGTACTTATGCCTTTAACGTAATTAAGGAACTTGCAATGTTTGTACTAATTATCTTTTCTCTTTCTATTCCACACATAAGACTTACCACCGCATAACACGATCTTTGTATAATCTTCACAGTCAGTCTCACCCTCAGTATCTTGTATCATGAAACCTATATCTAGCTTAGGTTTATTTTATCGCATATTACTTTTATCACAATTTACTTTATTACCGTATTTTTATCGCTTATCTTTACTTTATTGCACAATCTACTTTATCAGATGTACAAACAACACCATTATTAATTTGAAAAAATCCCGGTCGCATATATCACAAATATAACACAATAACCTAAAACAATCCCTGTGTTCGACCTCGGATCACATCGAGAAACTTGCGGTGAAATTATACTTGGTTTCAACGTAAGGAAACTTGTGACAATGCACAACATACTACAAGAAAATTCATTAATAATGCGTATTTAGAAGTAGTATCGCATATCATCACATAAAATCTATGTCTTCAAGTTTATGGCATGGACTCGTAGCCTAGAATCAATTTTTGCGTGTCAAGTTTATGGCGCCATTGCCGGGGATTGGTTAACGGTTTATTGTTTGAGTATGTTTGTATTATTTTGCAGGACAGATCTCTTTGTACTGGCTGTTCAATGCAGAGAGCAGTCTGACGGCTTATGAGCTCTAGTATCGAACTAGAATTTGTAGCTGACCCAGAGATTGAGTGTACCTTTCGCGCATGGGCACGCCAAAATCGAGCAAGCGAAAGAGAGCAGCTGATATGGCAGATAATAACGACAATACGGTACCCGTAGAAAATCAAGGGGCAGTACGGCCAGCGCAGAACCCAGTCTTCCTTGCTGCTAACCGTAACATTCCCATGAGAAACTACGCGATGCCCAACCTGTACGATTTTTCGCCTGGGATTTCGAGACCTACAGTAGAGAAGAACGAAAGATTCGAAATAAAACTGGTCATGCTCCAAATGATCCAAAACGCGGGGCAATTTGGGGGTCTTCAAGGTGAAGATCCACATGCCCACTTGACCAGTTTTGTCGAAATGTGCGGCAACTTCTTGCTACTTGGCGTTACCCCTAAGGTATTAGAATTTATTTGTTCCCATACACCTTGAGGGATGAAGCCAAGAGGTGGGCTCACTCACTGGAGCCGAACGAGATTACATCATGGGATCAGCTGGTAGAGCAATTCATGAAGAAGTTCTTCCCACCGGCCGTCAACGCAAGGCGATGAAAGGATGTGCTGAACTTTGAGCAAATGGACAATGAGACCTTGAGCACCACCTGGGTGCAATTCGAAAGATTGGTGAAAAATTGCCCGCATATTGGGATACTCGATTGCGTCCTTGATGGAGACATTTTACAATTGGCCTGAATAGATCGACGCAGGTTGTGGCTGACGCTCCGCGGCAAGAGGTTTTATGGACAAGACGTATATAGAGGCCAAAGGTCATCCTTGACTACATATCAGAAACATGGATGATTGGATTGATGATGGTTATGGAGGCAGAGGCTCTGAAAGAAGAAGGAATGACACTGCCATTTGTCCCTACGAAGACAATGACGACACTGGCCACACAAATGGCCGCAGTGACCTCAATCCTCCAATCGATGGCAATCAATCAAAGAGTCATCCCCCAACAATTAGTGCAACCGCTGCACCAGCTCAAGTGGCCTTAAAAGTTACGTTAATTGTGGAGGGCTCATGTAATGGAAATGTGCCCATCGAATATCCAGTAATATGCAACCATCCAAAACAACCCCATTCAGCAACACCTTACAATCCGGTTAGAAGGAATCAATCCTAACATTTCGTGTGGGGAGGGAATCCTAACCAAAGGGGGCCAAGCAACCATCAAAGTGGCAGTCGAGGGAATCCTCCTTTTCACCATAACTCGAATCAGGGGCAATCAAGGCAATCGCATAATCAACAACCCTCATCTTCGAACACCTCTGAAAGCTCATTGGAGGCCCTGCTAAAACAGTATATGGACAAAAATGACGCAGTGATGCAGGCATAGGCATCTTCAATTCGAAATTTAGAGATCCAAGTGGGCCAGCTGGCATCTGAGTTGAGAAACAGAACATCTGATACGTTGCCCAGCAACTTTGAATCCCCAGGATCTAATGGAAAGGAGCAATGTCCCTAGGACATTGGGCAGGCAAGCTGGATCGCCTGTAGAGTTGTGGATTGCGCTCATTCAAAGAAACGCACCTTCCAGTCCATATCTCACATCTATGTTTAAATGCTTTCTTTAATTCTTGTCTTTATGAATTTCTGAATTCTGTCATTTATTGCTTCGATTAATTTGTTTCATGACTTTATGAATGTATTCTTCATTTACTCTTTTGCATTTATTTCTGTGTTTTCTTTAATTCCTTTAACTTTCCTATATTTAATGCATTATTCTTTAATTAGTGAATGATTGAGTAATGAGAAGAAAATTTATTACCGCAAGGCATAGCAACTTACGTTGATGAAAAAAAAAAGAAAAAAAAAATTATATAATAAATCAAAACAAATTCAATATGCATGGCGATAATGGACACATACTAAACCAGCAAATGTGCTTTGCGATCATCCAACTCAAATGCGTTGAGCTGAAGGGTGTGTTACGCGCGCGTTTGTCCTTTGCCCATCCTTAGCAAAATGCACTATGTTGAGGTAGTGTTGAGCTGGTAGTAATACTGTGTGCCCGATCCTCCAAAAATGTGTTTAGTTAAGGGGTGTGTTGCGGGGATGCATGCGTTGTTGCTTGTCCTCTGCAAAGATGCACTTGCGTGGGTGAACACATTGCGTTAATCTTTTCCTTACGTCCATTCGAATAAAATATTAAAGATAATTCTTTTTGCAAAATTGAAAAGTCTAATCGTTTCATATTCCAACGAAATGATGAAGTCTGCAGACGAAAGGACATTTTTCTGAAATTCCATAAATGAGGGAAGTTCGAATGATGGGCCTCTTGAGTGTCTCGAGGCCTGCCGCCGCGAAAATCGTGTTGGGCCCACTAAGGCCCAACCTATAAATAGGAAATTCCCCCGTCTGTGAACACTTTACGTCTTTTTGCAATCTGAAAACCCTAGCGCCATTGCATCCAGAGCTTTTTTCTTCCCCGAAATCCTAGTGACCTTTCCAATTCCTTTCACCTTATCATCCATGGCCGACCAAGCTTCCAAACCTTCTACTTCACCCTCATCTCCTTCCACTGACCAAATCTCCATTCGAGAGGCAACATTCTTTGCTGCCAGTCGCCATCTTGCTGCTCAACCCCACATTGTCCTCAGAATCGCCGATAGACTCTGAAGAAACCCTTTAGCCATCAGGCCTCCTCAGTTTAAGAGGAGGCAAAGCACTGAAAGCACCCCACTCCCAACTCCAGCCGTCTCAACTAAGAGTGAAAAGAAGAGACGAGATGACAATGAGGTCTTTGGAAATATTCTGAGTAACTTGGAGGAAGGAAGAGGTTTGCCCGAGGCAGGGGTTGTAAATAGACCACTGTCTGTGGAAGAGGTGACAGTGGTGGTGATTGAGGAAGTGGCGGTTGTAGAGGAAGCGACAGTGATGGAGGAAGTGGTGGAAGAGGAGACAAGAAGAAGCACTCTGGCTTTAGAGACTTCTGAGGAAACTATGTAAGTAGAATCCTATGACGGACCCATCAGAGTCGCGTTAGAAGAAGTCGCGATAGAGAAGCAACAAGAGAAGAAAAAGGAGAAGAAGGAAAAGAAGGCTGGAGAAGGTGAGCCATCCCATCATCGCAAAGAGAAGAAGAATAAAGAAAAGAAGGAGGATGAAGAAGATGAGGAGGCCAAGCTAAGAAGGAAGAAAGAGAAGAAAGAAAAGAAAGAGCGTAGGCGTGAGGAAAGGCGCCTGAAGAAGGAAGAAGAAAAGAAGAAGAGGGCTGCAAGCCCAGAGATGGATGGAGAATCAACCGCTGTAAGGGAGGAGAGGGGGGAAACAACGCAATTAATGGAGCTGACGCAACCTGAAACAATGCAATCAGTTGCGTTCGGAGAAGGTGAAGAAGGAGAAGCTACCCCTCTGATGCGGCGTCGCAAAAAGAATGCACCGCAAGGGTCTATCATTGACCCTTTAATTTTGATCAACACATTAGAAGAAAAGGAAAGGAGAAGAAAGGAAGAGGAAGAGAGACAAGAGAAAATGGAGCAGGCGAAACTCATCACTGCAAAGGGTGATAGAAGAAGAAGACTGCATGACGAGGAAGTTTGCCGCAATAACGAGATCTCGAGGCTTGAAGAAATAAGGTGGATTGAAGAGGAACAACGCCTTTTGTTGGTCTCTGAGCAGTTTATGAGGAGTTTGAAAGAGAAGTGAGAGAAGGGGAAGAAAAAGAAAAGAAAAAGAAGGCAGAAGAAGAAAAGAGAATGAGAGAAGAGAAGGAGAGGAAGCGCGAAGCCAACAGACAACGTTTAATTAAGAAGAAGGGAAAAGAACTTGCCGAGTGAGAGACGGAGAAACAATGCAAAGAACGGGAAAGAAAACAAAGGCAACATCCCGCCTTGCTTGGCCAAAGGAAAGGGCCAAAGTGGTCGTAGGAAAGTAGTAATTCCGCGTTGGCAAAGCGCGTCCATCCAGAAAGAAAGAAAAATGACGATTGTGATGGAATGGGATTTTACCCTCCCAACGCCACTACCAGACCTCATCACGAGCTGATTGTGAAGCATGTTGGACACATTATCCAGTGCCAGCCATTGTTGTTCCAAAGTATGCAGTGGATTCAACCATTAGACGGCTGCATGGCACCAAGAACATGGTGACCATTAAAAGGGTAAGTTGGTGCCTTTCAGCGCAAGGACATCAATTTGAACTTATACAAATGAAGGATAAACCGGATGCACCGGGCAACAAAGTCATTGATGATCCCACGGAAGAATAGTTGGAAGATGCTACGAGTATTAACACAACCCGGTATCAAATGGTCGTTTTTTAAAGGCATCAAGGCCTTTGCGCGTCCAAGAACTCTGCTTCCGGAGGCAAGGCTTTGGTTTATTTGTGTTTAAAAAGCGGCTGATCCCCATACCTCCTGACAAACAATTTCAAGGGATGTTATGGTTCACGAATACTGTGATTGCGCCATGGCATTCACAATCGATGTAGGGGTCGGTTGACGCAAGTCAAATTCGAGCTTTGTGGGGCACATTAAATAGGACAATACTTCTTTCCAGGGAACTATCTCAAGTTTGTGCCTGTCAATGGTGTAAACATTGAGGAAAGCCCATGCAAGAAGTCCACGGCCTCATCAATTGTCAAAATCCTGAGGTTGCTCCTCAAAGACTCCTCACATTGCCCAGAGTTACCTTTAAAGAGGCCCGCAATCGATCTCAATGCGCCGCAAGAATCTAGGCCAAAGAGACAACGCATAGATGATAAGGGAAAAGAAAAGGTCCAGGAATTACCATCGCAAGAAATAGAACCTTTAGACCTTTTACCCTTAGTAATCCGCCCTCCAAGCCCTCCTGCACAACTTTCTTCTTCCTCCCTTCCTGAGCACTTTACCAACCTTCTTCTTGCCCCAAATTCTCCAACCGCATATACAGCAGCCCCATCCTCACCTTCAGTATCATCACCGCAATCTTCCATTCCATCGCCGCATATTTATGACCCACACGATTTGGGTGAAGGCACCTCTGCCCAACCCCAAAACATTGTTGGCGAGACATCGCAGGCACAACCTTCCATCCCCTCCTTAGCTGCTGAGTTAGCAGAAATGCGGTCTCTCTTCTCCCAATAACAACAACTCTTCGCTCAACAACAAGCCTTCTTCAACCAGAGGTTTGATGTGGTAATGGAGCAAATCGACGATATACAGCGTAGTGCTGCCACGTCAAGGGAAGCGTTGATCAATATTCAGCGCAACATTTATAAGGTCCATCGGCACCAAAGATAGATTGCGGAGAGTAACCATGAGTACTTTAATTTTCTCACCGCATATCTTCATGGTCCCATGGTGCCTCCACATCTCAGGCAACACTTGAATTTTGAAGAAGCTCCTTTAGTACCACCTCAGAATCCTCCTCCAGACCCTCATGCTCCTCAACAATAATCTTTACATTTTTTTTTATGCGGCCATTTTATATTTTTATTCAATTCATTATTTTTCTAAATTAATGATATTCTTTGATTCTTTATATAGGCAACAATTTTTGTATTGCGTTAATTTTTAATTATTTGAATACTTTGTTAATATTCAATACAATTGAGTAAATATTCTCTTTTGCCTGTGCCTCTTTCTTTATCATCCTTTGTCAATATTTTCGATGTTCTTGATCTTTACTTTTGCGTTATTCATTGCGCTGCCATGATGTATAATATGTTTATATTTAGAAACATTTCCCATACTTTGTAAATTCTGACTAACACTTAATTAATTCGTAGCTTAGCAGTACTTTACCTTTTATCTTTTAGAGTTCTGCTCAAACCTTCTTTTTGAAATTTTTTCTAAGTGTTTGTCTATTCTGTCCAAACAATGAAATGAGAACTTTGCGCATCTCTAAATTTGGGGGTGGAAAAGGTTTGAGTAGATGAGATCAAGAATATGCGGTCATTAAGAAAATGCGTTCATTTCCATTTAAAAAAAAAAGAAATATTTTCAATAAATTTTCATACAGAACTCCAATGTCAGCGCAAGGGAAAACTTCAAAAACATTCCTAACCTGATAAGAGTTAGTTGTGAAAAGAACCTGCTCGTAGTTGGATGTTCGCATGACACCTATGGGAGCAAGCCAAAACGAAGGTAGGTTTCCAAGAACAACGCAATACGAAAAGAGAAAAATGCAAAAGAAAAAAAATAAATGCAAGAGACAACTCCTCTGAAATTCATGAGTTAAAGTTGAAATTGGCACATAACCATAGTTGGATGTTCGCATGACACCCGTGGAAACAAGCCAAAACGAAGAGTGTAACCATGACCAACAGTCTCTAATATATGACGCAAAATTTGACCATCGCATATGGACGCATCAAGTTGTTTTGACAAAGAAGAGGTAAACATTCTATTTTTAAAACTAGAAAAGCATTTTTGAGCAGAAATTTGTAGGATAGAAGAATAAATTAGGGCTTTGATATGAATTAGAAAGGATAGAAGGAAATTGCGTTGTTAAGTAATATGCCTAAGTGGAACATTCGGAGCAACCAATCGACGTAAAATTTAGGATAGGAACTAAGTATTTTTGCCTTAGTAGAAGATATGCTCGAGGACAAGCATATATATAAATTTGGGGGTGTGATAACTTGTAGAAATACAAGTTATTTATACTGCTTTATTTAGATATTTCGGCCAAAAGAGAGGAAAGTTGCGTCAATTGTATAAAAATTGGCTGAAAAATACAATAATTACAAATTATCACAAATACACCCACTAAGACCATCAAGATGGTAGAAAAGGATATTTCAAATCTGTTTTGCAGGAAACCAAGTCACCGTATGCGCTCATGACTCAAAGAGAGAAAGATTAACGCATCTACGTCGCATTGCGCCCATCAGTCAGGAATGAATAGACGATCAACACAATGACGGTGCAATGCGACAATCGATCCAGAGCTGAACTTCAACCGCATGCCGTAATAAAAACAATACCGCATGCGAGCACACGATCGAAAGATGCAAATAAGCAACGCAAACGCGGAGGATTGTGACACGTGTACAACTAACCGTTGTGCATATTCGACGGACTGATTGCATAACAAAAGGAATATTTATTCCACCATTTTCGGACTTTCCATAACAATAAAGTGGGGACCACAAGTCAGAGAGTCAAAGCCTTTAGCCTATAAATACCTTTAAAGAATTCACTAAAAAATATACTAGATACGGGGATAATTGATACGAGGCTATTGAGAAAGAGCTAATCTGAGTGCTGATCGGAGAAAATCTGGGAAGAGAAGAGACAAGGCCGAGAGGTGAGTCTCAGTGCAATTCTGCCAAATCCCCGTCGAGAAGCTCTGTACTTAGATCCCTTCTACTTGTTGAGCAAGCCTGAGAGGGAAGCTCATCCTTCCATTCACTCCATCAACGCCGGCAAACGATTTTCCATTCCATATCTGTGCCAAGACATTGGTGCTTATTTGTATTTGTTTCTAACTCTCATTCATCAATTGTATTTCATCTTCTTAATCTCTTCATTCATAACCATGTATCAAACGCTAAACAGTATTATTGAATGTCTCGATCATTTCCATTTATACCTATCTATATCCGTTCCTCCATAAATTATTTTCTCCATGATGTTTTCTTAATCCCTTGGTGATTAATATGAATTAAACAAGTAACTTAATCTGTGCTAAAGAAATAAAGATGTTTAGCTAAAGCATGCTAGACGGCATCTTCACCTGTGAGAGCAGAAGTGAAGATGCCATTTTGATCTGTCGAGAGAAGGTTAGAAGAATGCGTTAACTAAAGCAAGAAGTACTTCCAGAGATGGAAGAAACCTTGCGTTCATTACGTTTGTCCCTGTTTTACCACATAAATGTGGGAACGCGATCAATCACCGAGAGGTGTACGTCAAGGGAAAAGCGGAACCGTACTTATGCCTTTAACGCAATTAAGGAACTTGTGATGTTTGTACTAATTATCTTTTCTCTTTCTGTTCCACACATAAGACTTGCCACCGCATAACACGATCTTTGTGTAATCTTCACAGTCAGTCTCACCCTCAGTATCTTGTATCATGAAACCTGTATCTTGTATCATCATAGCTTAGGTTTATTTATCGCATATTACTTTTATCGTAATTTACTTTATTACCGCATTTTTGTCGCTTATCTTTACTTTATTGCACAATCTACTTTATCGCATGTACAAACAATACCTTTATTAATTGGAAAAACCCCCGGTCACGTATATCACAAATATAACACAATAACATAAAATAATCTTTGTGTTCGACCTCGGATCACACCGAGAAACTTACGGTGAAATTATACTTGGTTTCAACGCAAGGAAACTTGTGACAACGCACAGCATACTACAAGAACATTCATTAATGATACATATTAGAAGTAGTATCGCATATCACCGCATAAAATCTATGTCTTCAAGTTTATGGCATGGACTCGTAGCCTGGAATCAATTTTTGCGTGTCAGTTGGACACTGAGTTAGGTGCGGTGAAGCTTGATTTGGCAAATGCAATATCATTGATTCGGGAAATCCATCAGGTAAAATGTGGTTTGTAACTTTAAGTATCCATATGTTCACGGTTGACAATACTTGTTATGTTTTATTAACACAATGTCATTGCAGAGACAATTTGATGTACAATTTAATTTGTGCAAATCTACCGACATTGGTGTTGTGAACATAAGTGATGTTCCTGAAAGTAAGTCTATCCATGAGGATGAATGCTAGCCGCTTGATGACACAGTTTATAAGGTAGATGGTGACATCGTGAAGGAGGTGACAGAGATGTTGAACACTAGTGCAGAACCTACTGCTGAAGGACGTGCGGAAGTATCAATTGCCTATAGTCGAGATGAGATTATGACTTTAACACCAAATATCGAACCTTCCGATCATATTGATGACATGATTGATAAGGTATATGGTGACATCGTGAAGGAGGTCACGAAGACGTTGAACACTAGTGAAGAACCTACTGCTCATGAGAATTCTGTTGTCAACAAGAGTTTGACGGTGGTAGCGTCGTCGGATTAATGTGCCTCGTTGACGACAAACATGTACATATGTATGTTAGTTCAATTGGCATGTGAGGTGGACAGTTCTGAAAAGGTTGACAAAGTACTTACAATGTACGATGTCATTGCCAGTACACAACCAATGTCTCCTATCACTGACATTACACAACGCAAGAGGAAGCTAGTGAAGAAAAAATGTAAGAAAGTGGACCACTTCTTTGAATCTAGACATCTAAACGTTTACGATCCAACTTTCCCAGTCCTGAACGTCCTTGCAGATTCATATGGGAAGTGGCTTAGGGCGAAGAAAAACTTTCTTATAGGTATTGGTTTTTTTTTAATCTAAATAGTTTTATTGATGAATTGTTATGACATACACAATTGAAACAATTTCTTGTAAAACATCAATCAGCTATTGATGTTTGTTAGGCGCAAGTTATGTTCACGTCCGGATCTTTGCAAATATAAATTCACTATAGTTGATACAACTTTCATGGTATGTATAGTAAGTTGAAGTCCGCATCACATATTGTGTTTATTATCCATAAAGTGTAGTATATAATTCTGTACCATAGAAATTTTTTATGTCACCAGAAGGTTTCAGTAAAGTAGCTGCGTCTCGAGACGTTTCGAGGATGGAGGAATGGTGGGGCGGCAAAGATCATTCGTTCATTGATCACGTTCTTAGTAAGGTCGATGGTTATGGACCAGTGTGGAAAGACGTAGATTACGTGTACGTGCCAATTAATATTTGTAAGCATCGGGTATTGTCACTTTTTGACATCCAGAGGGGTCAGATTTCCATTTTTGATTCAATGCCTCGATATATTGATGATGTTTAGCTAGAAAGCGTTACAAACAATTTGTCTGAATGTTTACCGTTGCTCGTTGCGGTTTGTAGATTGTACAATGATCGCTCTATGAAGCAAAAAGGGCAGTGGGTTGTTTCTAGGGTGATTAATGCCAATCGCCAAACCATGGGACTTGATTGCGGCTACTACTGTGAGAAGTTCATGGAATTCGACATAACCGGAATAAGCCTAAAAATCATTAACATTAACGAATATGCCATTCTTCAAACTTCAGTATGTATTTCAGTTATGGGCAAAGAATTTTGTATGGTCATATGTACACCAAACAAATGGTCAATATATCTTGTAATATATATATTTCATCCCCGGTTCTATGTTATTTCATCAAATACAATAGTTTATTTGAACAAAAAAAAAAAAGTAAATAGAGTAATGATAATCTTCTGGAAACCAAAATATTTCATTCAGTCGGGATATTTAGTTTACAAATACAAAAAAAAACAAAAAAAAACAAAAAAAAAGGACCAAAAAGACATTACATAACAATACTGAAAGAAAAAAGCCAAAACACAATATTTAATTTCAATAAAATATGTTTTCTTTGAACTCATAAATGGAGTCGGTCGGAGTCAGTCGAAGTTCAAGGAAGGGTCGTTGGAGTCATCATTGGTCGGAGTTGGAGTTAGTGTGGAGTCAGGTACCACAGCCTGTGGGTCATATTCAAAGTAAGAAGAATCGGCGAGAGGATGACAATGCATGGGATTCTAACCTTCCTCTTCTGCCTAAGAGAAGTACCAACAATTATAGACGGATTATACATGCAGTTAACCGATGTTTCTGGTCCCGAACCATCCTTCGGGACATCACCATCTATCTCCTCCATTTCAGTGCTTGAGGTCATTGATGGGTTATAGTCAGGGTCTGAGTCTGAAGAAGTTTTCTTGGATTCTAAACCAGATGGGGTCATCTCTATACCAGATGAGTCGGAGGAAGTTTCATCTTCATAGCATCAGCCGACTTTTTCCTCACCTCGATCTCACAGTCTACGTCAAATGAATCTGACTCAATTTCGATCCAACCCATCTACTTGCTTGGGTCTTTGTCAGAGGAGTTGCTGGTGATCGGAAGATCTTTCTAGTGTTTAGATGTTGGGCACTGACACTCATAGAAATCCTCATCTTTGGGATTGGGCTTGCCATTGAACGGATCACTGTCACGACTCATTTTCGTAGTTGCTAAGTCTGATGGGTTGCATGGCATGGTGACGTTTCGATTAACATAGGGAAAGTAATAAAGGACACTTGATCTTCCCATTAAAGGATAAAGATCCTCCCATTCAATGAGATCTATCGCGAAATGATTAGTTTTCTGGTACTCAATTAACTTTCAATCGACTCTTGGGAACCCAAGACTCGAAATAACTCTAGGAGAAAAAAAAATTAAATGTCATCGCGATCACATGCATTATCGTGACGGCATTGTGATGACCTAATCATACATTCGCGGGAGAATATTCCCGCTTATGGCATCGTGATCTCATTATTGAGCGCGAATAAATTACCGCAATAGATTAAAAACTGAAAATCTACTTACGTGAAAATTGCATTCATGATCAACTGTTGCTTTAAACATGATCAACAACTGCAATTAATTCCATTCCATCAAACGTCCATACTCTTATAGGCGTTAAATTGACATGGATGACTAATACCAACTATTTCCAATCAATTTAATGCCCAAGCAATTCAGATTACATTCAAAACCTTTTCAAGATACGAACAACCAATAACACATTGAATCAGAAGGTTCTATTATAAGCTCAATAAAATTTTCAAATTTTATGGAATGGTGCCATCAACAAATTTTATAAATGCAATGTATTATAATTTCTTTTTCCTTTGTGTAAAATGAATTAACCGTTTTCAATGTAAAATCACAAGAGAGGCTTATACATTCGGTTTGGCAGTAAGCGGAACGTCAATGAGACCATCTACATTGGGGGAATGGTGAAGGGTATCCTCATTCCGATAAACTTAACATACAATGAGCTTGTAGTTTGAATATACACGGGTCAAACATAGACCCAAATATCTATGACCTTAATATCGCCTTGAAGGAAAACTTCACTCAACCGTCACCACTGATGTATATAAAAGGATGACGATGACGTGGAGTTCATATTAGTGCATGAGCACCTAACGAATTTACAACTATGTATTACAATGAAACTTAAAGAATACCACAATAATTACACCGGTGATGATGACACGGATGAAAATGATGACACTGATGACTTTGCATACACATACGAGGAAAGATATAACCTATAAATGGAAGAAACGATCCAATTGAGTGACGAAGACCGAAATAATTCATGGAATGCTCACATTTAACATACATAAAACATTATGCACCATTATTCGTGTGGTACACACAATTGAGAATCAACATACGACTATACTGTTGGGTTTTATGTCCTAAAACTCGTGGTTTGTAAACAATAAAACTTATTCTGAAAATTCAATAAGTTGTTATTGAATATATGTGTTTCTTATTAGAAATCCAATAAACCTGAAAGACCCATGACTATTACATGAGTATTTGAACTTAATGTAGAGACATAAAAGTGGATCAAATTCGAGTAAATAGTCAAAATGATCTATAGTATATGAATGAGGTTGGGTGCCTTATTCTGGTAACACTTTCGGATACGGCCTACTCTGTAGTTGTTACAAAGAGTTGTAAAGTACTACAAACGATGTGATCCTAATTCGTACGTGTTATGACATGAGGAGTGGGGGCATCCTATGCAAATGGGTTTGTACAAGATCGAACCATGAAATCAGTCACTCCTACTTTATAACATTATTTACTGTTTAAGACTGATTATTTCAAAGCGATGACCTAGGTAACTTGACCTTAATCCTGAGCTAACTATGAACTCCTATTTATTCGGGATTATCCTTAGATTTGCATAGGTGAGGGTTGGTTCAACAGTGCCGGCTCAATAAACCTCTATTTCAGGGGTAAGACAGGATAAATTGCTGGGGACATAAGGTGCAAGAAGAAATTCACTCATACTCGCTTTCAAGGATAGTAGAGAGGTTGTTCTCTTAAGTGCTGATTCCGGGTCTTGAACAAGGGGCCCCACCCTCTCATTGGCCTTGGTTTGTTGATTGGATCACAAATCAATTGTTCATTAGAGGATCAGTGGGACTTAAGGAACAAGAGGTAATCTTAGGGGTAAAACAGACATTTGACCTAGCCATTATAATGAACAATATGTGAAGGATTAACTTACTAATCATGGTTAATATATCTACATTGAGGGGAGTTCAACTATGGGCTTTAGTGGAGTGACTCATTAGTTAACGAGTGGGGGTTAATTCGGTGTAATGAGTTTAGCCAATTAATCTCGGATCATTGGAGCCCATGATCTGTAGGTCCGCGAGGTCCCCTACTAGATTGTAAAAGGATTAGCTTTAAGGTAGTGTGATAAGTTAATTTGAAGCGATCAAATTAGAATTAAGGTAATTAGTAATTATATCAGATATAATTACACGTTTAATTTTAAGAATTAAACGAAATTGGGGAATTAATTAATATTTAAATATGATTTAAATATTAAATTCATGAAGGTGGAATTTATGTAAAATTAATATTTGATATTAAATTAATTAGAAATAATTAACTTGTTTAATTAATCGTTTATTAATTTTATTTAGAAAAATTAATTTATGAAATTATTTTTTATAAAATTAATAAAGTTTTAATTTTGAAAAACTAAAATTGATTTTGGAAATCAATTTACAAAACAAAATTAAAATTGAAAAAACAAAATTGGAGAAATAGGATTTCTCCACTATCATGAAGTAGCTCTCTCATAACCCACTTGATTCAAGCTTCAATGATCCAAGCATGAGCTAGCTCATGCAACCATCTTCTTTACATAAGAGTCCTGCAATAAATAAAGAAGATTGGATTGGAATTAGAGTAGGCAACAATAGAATTTTTGTTGAAAAATCCATGTTAAAGAAGTGTTCTTCAAGTGGGTTGCTACAGTGAGTTTTTTTTCTCCAAGTTCCCTTCATCTAAACTTATTTTGAGTCCCACAACTCAATCTAAAGCTCCAAGAGAATAGTGATAATGATCTTGAGGTGGTCCACAGTGAGATTTGAAGAAGTTTGCAGCTGAGAATCGAGATTCTAAAGGTTCTACAAAGGTATTTCTTTAAACCCTCTTATTATTGTATGAGCATGCTTTAGTTACAGCCAAAATTAATGAATTAGAATACTTATTGATCCTTGTTGCTTCCGCTGCATGTTGATATACTCCTACATATACAACATATGAACCTACATACGAAGTTGAGACCTCAAATAGAGCTGCAGAATGTGTCGCATGCATAAATTCACCATTAAGCAAATGGTACAATAACCATCCCACTGTCACACTGGCCTCACATCCTAGCGTGCCATCTATTTTGTCTAAGAGTGTGTTGAAAGATGAATTGTCACTATATGCCATTAAAGAAAATTTTGAATGTCATGTGTTGAAGTCATTTAAGAAATTGTTGGTCGTTGCCTATAAAAAGGAAGGTTGTAATTGGAGATTACATGTAATTAAAATTGGTACAAGTGAAATATTTAAAATCTCCAAGTACTATAACAATCAGATCTCTAGGGTTATGGAATGGTCGTAAAGCCAGTTTACGTCATTTCAGAATCTAGGGTTGCTCAACACACGTGCTTGAAGCCAATCCTAAGAAACTTGAACCACGTTCAAGGTTATGCCTATTTGTAGGCTACCCTAAGGGAATAAGAGGTGGTGATTAATTTGTATCGACAAATGCTACTTTTCTTGAGGAAGACCACATAAGGGAGCACAAACCCAGAAGTAAAATCGTGATAAATGAGATTTCCAAAGAAACTATTGAATCTTCAATAAGAGTTGTTGAAATGCCAAGTACCTCAACTAGAGTTGTCGAAGTAGGTTCATCTAGTAGGTCAAATCCACCTCAAGTGTTGAGGGAGCCTAATCGTAGTGGGAAGGTTACGAACCAATCTATTTGCTATATGGGTTTAACTGACTAGCTATGGTAGCTGATGGCGAGGTTGAGGATCCATTGTCTTATAAGAAGGCAATGGAGGATGTTGACAGAGATGAATGGATCAAAGCCATGGATCTCGAAATGGAGTCTATGTTGGGGTTGATACCCTAAAATCTCGTGTTCTGTAGTTTGTACGAATGCTTGTGATGTATAATATATGATATTTTACTTCACTTCTTGTTTTTACTCAGATGAATGTTTTAATTGCTTTACCACAAACCAATAAACCTAAAATCCCTGGTTATCTTTATGTAACTTAAGTATGTATGTGGTGATATATAAGTGGATCATGTCTTAAGTGATAACCAAAATGGTCTGTAGTATATGGATATAGGAGGGAAACCTTATCCTGGTAACGCTATGGATGCGGCCCGCTTTGTGGAATAGTTGCAAGTGTTGAAACTTGTCACAGATGGTCTGATCCTGATCATTCATGTAGGAGACATACGAGTGGGGGCATCCTATACAAAGAGTTTGTATAAGACCTGACTATGAAGTGTTAACGTCTCGTTATATAACACTGTTCATGACAGAGACTTCACTTCACTAGGATGACCGTAGGTAACATGACCTCAATCCTGTGTGAGTTGAGAACTCTTGCTATTGAGGACAGTCCTTTGATTTGCATGGGTGCTAGTGGCCAGGTCGCCGACTCAAACCTACCACTTTAAGGATTCGTCTGATTTGGGAGCTGAGAACTTAGCTACACAAGATGGAATTCACTCCTTCTCCGATGCAGGGGCAAGTAGATAGATAGCTCTCTTAATGGTGGATTCCAGGGCTTGAACGATGTGGTGCCATAAACCTTCTCTTGGCCTGAGAGGTGTTCACACATAGTTAGATTATGTTGTATTGTTCATTAAAGAAATCAGTGGTACTTAAGGAGTGAGATGTAACTACAGGGGAAAAATGATAAATTGGCCCAACTGCATTTACGAGCATCTATGAAGGGTCATCGTACTCATGATTGGTTATATCCGATGGACACATAAATATATTTGTGGTAAGAAGAGTTCAGTTGTTGGTCTTTAGTAGAATGTCTGATAGTTAACAGATGGTGGATCTCGTGACTAAATAGTTTAGTCAGCCATTCATGTACCGTTGGAGCTTCGAGCCATAGATCCATAAGATCCCCTTGGTAGCTTGGATAAAGTTGAGAATTAGTTTTTAGGTCAGTTTGAAATGTTCAAATTGACAAGAACGAGTTCGATTATATATGATATAATTGAATTGGTAAATTATATATGATATGATTGACTAAATGTATGAGATATATTATTTTGGAGGAAATTGGATATAAATATGATTTATATCAAGTAGAGAAGAAAATACTATAGTAGATATATGATATCAAACTATAGGTTATGAATATAATATGATTATATTCATTATTCAATTAATTAGGCGGTTATGAGATAATTAGCCGAGTAATTCTCTGGAATCATGTGAAAGTGGGTATTAGTTCGAGTTCAGTTATTGTAACTGAAGAATAAAATGAAATTTGTTTTCATTTTTGTATGATACGCAAAAAAATCACTCACGTTGTGAAAGTATACAATCACATAGCGTTGCAAGCCTATACGATAGTGCCCATCTTCCTAAACGATTACACACCCGCGCACTAAACGATCGCCCACGATTTCTAAACGATCGCTTACTTTTTCTATACGATTGCTTAGCGTGCTGAGCAAACCTAAACGATCGCCTACCATTTTAGACAATCGCTTAGCTAAACCTACACGATCATGTACCTTTTTCTAAACGACAAGCACCCGACTATACGATAATCTTCTACTATCTTCCATTTTCTTGTTCATACTACACGATCGTCTTTTCCTCCTTCCCTCTACCAATTCCATCAAAGTCCACCCTTTGGATTCTCACTCTGAGAATACCAAGGGCTTCAAGTGGTGGTGTCGTCCCCGGTTGCTGATGGTTCGTGCGTTATCGATCGTGTAGATCACCGTGGTGCTGTTAGGCGACTGTTTGCTGGGCGATAAGGAGCGTAGAGGAGTTCGCTTCCGCTGGACTGAGTTTAAGTGAAGAAAGTCTTCAACTGGTACGTTTACTCGGTATTTTGTATTTTATTTGTTAAAGCATGCCTGTAATTAGTGTTACAATGCATATCTATTTGTTAGAATGTATATTTAGTAATTCTATTACAATGAAATCGGAAAGATCCACTTTCGCTCATGTATTTTCTTGTTTAAGAGTTCCTTCAGTCTATGCACTTCAATTTAGTTTTTGATCTTGTAGATTTTTTTATGGGGTTAAATCTATAGGTTATAAATGGATCTACAAGAGGAAACGGGGTGTTCATAGGAAGGTGCAAACCTTCAAGGCTAGAGTGGTGGCAAAGGGTTATACCCAGGTAGAGGGAGTCGACTATGAGGAGACATTCTCGCCTGTTGCCATACTAAAGTCTATTTGGATCCTCCTATCCATTGCCTCATATTATGACTATGAGATATGGTAACTGGATGTCAAGACTGCTTTTCTGAATGGCAATCTTGAGAAGACCATTTATATGGTGCAGCCTGAGGGATTCATAATCCAAGGTCAAGAGCAAAAGGTTTGCAAGCTTAATCGATCCATTTATGAGTTGAAATAGGCATCTCGATCTTGGAACATAAAGTTTGATACTGCGATCAAATCTTATGGCTTTGATCAAAATGTTGATGAGCCTTGTGTATACAAGAAGATCATCAACGATTTAGTAGTTTTTCTAGTGTTGTATGTAGATGATATCTTACTCATTGGGAATGATGTAGGTTTACTGACTACAAGTAAGAACTGACTAGGGACCCAATTCCAAATGAATGATTTGGGAGAGGCTCAGTTTGTTCTAGGTATTTAAATCTTTCAAGATCGAAAGAACAAAGTGCTAGCATTGTCTCAGGCGTCGTATATTAACAAGATGCTTGTCAAGTATTCGATGCAGAACTCCAAGAGGAGCCTATTGGCTTTCACGCATAGAGTTACATTGTTTAAGGAACAGTATCCTAAGACACCTCAAGAGGTTGAGGATATGAGACAGATCCCATATTGATGGAGGAAATATTTTGGTTTTTTTGATATTTCACTATGCGTCGATGGTCATGCACTGATCATGCGTTGATGGTGCATGTGATATTCAATAAGCTGAAGAATATGCAATATGCGTTAATCGTGTATGCGATGACCATGTGTTCCTGTCACAAGTTTTCTTGCTCTTTTGCCAAGTATAACAAGAACGTAAGTTTCTCGGGATGATCTGAGGTCGAGCATAGGGACTTGCAACTAAGTGATGTTCGTAAAGTAATGTGTTTGAGGCGGCGAATAAAAATAAAAAGAAAGAAGTTGTTTGCTATGCACTACTCCTACTCCTTGCTAAACAGACTGAGCAATTGAAGTTTGACTATGAGAATTGGTAGAGATGCGACAACTGTTAACGCATAATGAGATGCATGGAGAAGTAGAGTTGAGGGGAAATTTCACCAAGTCATTAAGTTTGGCCACAAGGGTAATCCCAGCTTGCCACACTAACGCATCGCACACCTCTCGGTGGTCAACCACATGCTTATATCTGTATAATGCATGGTTGCGTTGAGCTTAAGATTATTCCTATCTCTAGGAACACTGCTTACTTTGCTTAGTGAGTTCCACTACTTACCCTCTCGGGCAATTGGTTATAGCTACTCAGCTCATAGACAGGCATTGCAATAGCCTCGCACTAAGCAAAGAGGATTGACAACACTATACTCGTGCAATGCATACCTCTCGGCGGTTTGCTACCTGCGTCATATTTTTATGCCACATGATTGAGTATGTGATAACCCTTGCAATCTGCACTTAACTCATTGTGGTGAAAATAAAAGATGATAAAGTAGAAAATGATGATGAAAATGATGTTGAAGGAATTAAAGAGATGCATTGATTATAAAATATATTAATGTCTTAAGCCAAAATGTAATACAATACAGAGATAAGAAGAGAGGTGGAGGGCTAGATGGAGGCAATCTCTTGCTTTCATTAGATGCATGTCAAGGCTACCGGTGGTGCCATGGATGGGCGGTGGAGTAGTCACTCTTGAACTCTATCTCCGACAAAGCTCTGGTTGTCAATCGGAAAGGGTTATGGGAATGAAGGACTTTAATGAAGGAACTCTTATCAAAGAGAACCTATTGTTAAGATTGGTGTCCTAATTCTCCTAGAGTCTCGTTGTTTGTAATATATACACATTGTTATGAATAAAATAAGAGTTATTTCATTCTAGCATTTACTCATATCCAATAAACAAAGCTCCATGGTTATTGTATGTAAACGTAAGCATGTTTATGAGATATACAAGTGGATCATGCCTTAAGTGATAACCTAAATAGGTCTGTAGTATAAGGATTAAGGAGGGATTCCTGATCCTGGTGACACTACGGATATGGACACTTTATAGAAGTTTGCAAGTGTTGTAAACTACTAGAGATGGTAGATCCTGACCATTCATGTGGAGACATGCGAGTGGGGGTGTCCTATTCAAAGAGTTTGTATAAGAACAGACCACGAGATGATTCGTCTCTGTATATAACACCGTTGATACTTGAGACTTATTAATTCGACTAATGGGGTAAGACCTATTAGGTGTAAGTGGATCTATAAGCAAAAGAGAAGTGTAGATGGAAAAGTGCAAACCTTTAAGGCTTGACTCGTGGCAAAGGATTATACCTAGGTCGAGGGAGTTGACTATGAGAAAACTTTCTCACTTGTTGTCATGCTCAAGTCTATCAGAATACTCCTGGCCATAGCCACATTTTATGATTATGAGATATGGAAAATGGAAGTCAAGACTACCTTTCTTAATGATAATCTTGAGGAGACCATCTATATGACTCAACAGAGGGGTTCGTAGTTCTAGATCAAGAGCAAAGTGTTTGCAAGCTTAATAGGTTCATTTATAGGCTGAAACAAAAATCTAGGTCATGGAACATTAGATTTGACACTGCAGTCAAGTCATTTGACTTTGATCAGAACATTGACGAGCTTTGTGTTTACAAGAAAATCATCAACAGCTCAGTAGTTTTCCTGGTACTGTATGTGAATGATATTCTACTCACTGGAAATGATGTGGGTATCTGACTGACAAGGAAGGAACTCTTATACAATAGTATCTTTGAGCGGAAGCAGATCTTTCCAATTCATTGTGACAGAATTTCCACATATACATTCACACATAAAAATATGCATTAACAACACTAAATTACTAGCATGCTTAAAGGATAAATAAACAAGAAACCAAGAGAACATACCAGTTGAAGACTCTCTTTACAGCAAATCTCACTTTCATTGGAACGACAAGCTATCGTTCAGCAAGACCCACTCGTCTACCACGAACAGTTTCCACATGAACAGATGAAGAAAAAGGGAGGACACCTCCACATGGAACCCTCAGTATTCTCGGAATGAGAATCCAAAGGGTGGACTCTGTTCGGATTTGGTAAAGGAGAGAAGGAAAAGAGATCGTATACAACGATCAAGCAAGTGGGAGAAAGACTCGTTTATCGTATAGACAAAATGCTTGATCGTTTAGGTGAAGTATACGATCATGTAGGAAAAGCTAAGCGATCGTCTATATGATCGTTTAGTAAAGCTCGGCGCTAAACTATCGTTTAATAAAAGATAAGTGATCTTTTAGTAAGTAGCGTGCGCAGGTGTAAGCGATCTTTCAATAAACAGCACTATCGTATAGGCTCTGATTTACTAAGCGATAACTCTCTTGAATCGCAACATATCGTGAGCTATTTAAGCGTCTCAAAATGATTCTTCATCTTACTCATCAATTACAAAAACAGAAGAGATGCCGGCCAATTATCCCATAATTGTCCAATTAATAAATAATAAATATAATCATATTATATTCATAACCTATGGTTTAATATCATATATTAACCATAATATTTTTCCTTCATTAGATATAAATCACATTTATATCCAATTTCCTCCAAATTAATGTATCTCATATATAAAATCAATTATATCATAATTAACTAATTCAATTATATCATATATAATCGAACTCTCTCTTGTCAATTTGAACATTTCAAACTGACCCAAAAACTGATTCTCAACTTGTATCCAAGCTACCAAGGGAACCTTATGGACCTATGACTTGAAGCTCCAACGGTACGTGAATAACTGACTAAACTCTTTAGCCACAATATCCACATCCGTTAACTGCCAGACATTCTACTAAGGACCGAATGCTGAACTCTTCTTACCACAGATATATTTCTATGTCCATCGGATATAACCAACCATCAATACGATGACCCTTCACAGATGCTCGTAAGTATAACTGGGCCAATTTATCATTTTGCCCTTATAGGTACATCTTACTCCTTAAATACCACTGATCCCTCTAATGAACAATACAACATAGTCCTACTATGTGTGAACACCTTTCAGGCCCTGAGAAAGTATGTGGTGTCACATCGTTTAAGCCCCGGGATCAGCCTTTAAGGGAGTAATCTATCTACTTACCCTTGCTTCGGGGAAGAAATGAACTTCATCTTGCGTAGCTAAGTTCCCAGCTCTCAAATTAGATGAATCCCCAAAGTGGTAAGTTTGAGTTGGCGCTCTACCCACTTGCACCCAAGCAAATCAAAGGACCGCCCTCAATGGCAGAAGTTCCCAACTCACTCAGGATTGAGGTCCTGTTACCTACGGTCATCCTAGTGAAGTGAATTCTCTGTCATGAATGGGGTTATATGATGAGACATTAACACTTCGTGGTAAGGTCTTATACAAACTCTTTATATAGGACGCCTCCACCCGCACGTCCCCACATGAATGATCAGGATCAGATCATCTGTAGCAAGTTAAATCCCTTGTAACTATTCCACAAAGTAGGCCGCATCAATAATGTTACCAGGATATGGTTTCCTTCCTATATCCATATACTACAGACCATTTTAGTTGTCACTTAAGACATGATCCACTTGTATGTCACCACATATATGCTTAAGTTACATAATGACAACCAGGGATTTTAGTTTATTGGTTTGTGGTAAAGCAAATAAAACATCCAATTTGCAAAGTCAAGAAGTGAAGTAAATATCATTTATTATACATCACAAGCGATCGTACAAACTGTTTAAAAACTACAGGACATGAGACTTTAATGCATTAACCCCAATAAAAAAGTGGCTAGCTGCCATGTTTCAAATGAAAGATTTGGGTGAGACATAGTATGTTCTAGGGATCCAGATTATTCGAGATTGTAAGAACAAGAGGTTTTTAGCCTTGTCTCAAGCATCGTACATCAATCAAATGTTGATCAAGTACAGGATACACGATTCCAATAGGGGTTTGTTACCCTTCAGGCATGGAATCGTTTTTATCTAAGGATCAGTTTTCTAAGACACCTCAAGAAGTTGAGGACAGATTCCCTATGTTTCAGCTATAGGAAGCTTGATGTATGCAATGTTGTGTACTAGACTTGACTTTTGCTATGTAGTATGGATTGTTAATCGGTATCAGTCCAATCTAGGATTTGGTCACTGGATGGCGATCAAGACGATCCTCAAGTATCTTTGGAGAACGAGGGACTACATGCTCGTGTATGGAGATAAGGATATGATCCTTACAGGATACACAGACTCTGACTTCTAGACCGATAGAGATTCTCGTAAATCGACTTCAGGGTCAGTGTTCACTCTGAATGAAGGGGTTGTAGTGTGGCAAAGCATCAAGCAAGAATGCATCACAGACTCCACTATGGAATTCGAATACATAGCCGCTTGTGAAGTAGCTAAGGTGGTTGTTTGGCTAAGGAAATTCCTTACAGATTTAGAAGTTATACCAAATATAGATTTTCCTATCACTCTCTATTGTGATAACAACGGGGCTGTGGCAAATTCAAAGGAGCCTCAAAGTCATCATCGGGGCAAGCATATAGAGCGGAAATACCACTTGATCAGGGGGATTGTGCATCGTGGTGATGTGATTGTCACGAAGATCACGTCGGAGCACAACGTTGCTTATCCCTTTACAAAGGCTCTCACAACTAAAATGTTTGAAGGTCACTTGGAGAGTCTGGGTTTGCAAGACATGCGGCATCTTGTCTAAAGCAAGTGGGAGATGATACTGGGGTATGCCCTAGTTTATTGTATATTGTACATGTAATATCTTGTATTGTACATTAGTCTCCCGAGGCATTAGGACAAGTAAGAGATTGTTGAGACTGGTGTTCTAATTCTCCCAAAGTCTCGTTGTTTGTAATATATCCACATTATTATGAATAAAATAAGAGTTATTTCATTCTGGCATTTACTCATATCCAATAAACAAAGCTCCACGGTTATTGTATGTAAACTTAAGCATGTATATGAGATATACAAGTGGATCATGCCTTAAGTGATAACCTAAATAGGTTTGTAGTATAAGGATTAAGGAGGGATTCCTGATCTTGGTGACACTACGGATACGACCCACTTTGTAGAGGTTTGAAAGTTTGTAAACTACTAGAGATGGTAGATCCTAACCATTCATGTGGAGACATGCGAGTGAGGGTATCCTATACAAAGAGTTTGTATAAGACTGGACCACGAGATGATTCGTCTCTGTATATAACACCATTGATGCTAGAGACTTACATCTCACCTAAACGACCATAGGTGACATGACCTCAATCTTGAGTGTTTTGGGAACTCCTGCCTTTGAGCGCGGTCATTTGATTAGTATGGGTGAGAGTGGCTAGATTGCCAACTCAACATGCCTACCATTTTGGGGATTTTTCTGATTTGGGAGCTGGGAACTTAGTTACACAAGATGGAATTCACTCTTTCCTCGAAGTAGGGGTAAGTAGATAGATTGCTCCCTTAAGGGATGATTTCGGGGCTCGAACATAGTCGCCACAGCTTCTCTTTGGAAGAGAGAACTCAGTCATAGTAGGACTATGACTTATGTTCAATAGAGGGATCAGTGGTACTTAAGGACTTAGATATAACTACAGGGGCATAACGATTATTGGCCGAGCTGTACTTACGAGCGATCTATGAAGGGTTATCGCATTGTTGATTGGTTAAGATGGACACATAATATATCTATAGTAAGGAGAGTTCAGCTGTCGGTCTTTAGTGGAGTGCTTGGAAGTTAACGGATGGTGAATCCTATGACTAAAGAGTTTAGTCAATTATTCACGTATCGTTGGAGCTTCGAGCTATAGGTCCATAAGGTCCCCTTGGTAGCTCAATGGATTCAAGTTGATAATTAGTTCTTGGTGTTGATTTGAAATGTCCAAATTGACAAGAGGTAATTCGATTATATATGATATGATCGGTGTGATGTATGAGATAGATCTAGTGAAGGGTTAATGTAAATGAGATTTACATTAAGTGCCATGGGATAGAAGAACAACTATGGTTTATATGTTTCATGAAATGAAATATTAAAACTATAGGTTATAAATATACTATAATAAGTTGGTTATCATATATATTTATAATAATATTAATTATTGGATAATATCTCTTTCTCTAATAACCAATTAAGTGGGAGGTTATTGGTGGTTTCATGGTAACCGTGAGATAAAAGAAAAAATGTTTTCCTAAATTTAGAAGTTGTTGATTTGAGAATTCCATTCTCGGCAATTTACTCACGGAAAGGTTGTCAAGTAAATATGATTTACTCAACGACGGCTTGGAGAGACTAGACGATCGTGGAGTGTTTCTATACGATAGACACATAGTTGGCCGATGAGCTAAACGATCGCATAGAGTTTGTTAAATGATTGGACATCGTCTATACGATAGACTTTAACATCTCCCACTCGCTCAATCATTTACATGATTGTTCTCCTCCGGTCTCGTCCTCTAAACAAGTCCACACAGAGCCCACACTTCCCGATTCTCACACCGAGAATACCAAGGTAGCCATTGTGGTGGTGTCATACTCAACTCAACACTAGTTGACGTTATTTGGAGGCCGTTCGTTGTGTTCGTGATCTTGGAGGTCGTGGTGTTCGTTTTCTTCATTGATCGTGTTGTGCTGCGATCATGATGTACGAGCATTCGTGTGTTGCAGTCTTGGAGTCTGTTCGAGCGTTCGTCATTAAGGGTGTTGAAGATGAATCTTCAAAGGTATGTTAGTTCTTTCCCTTAATCTATAGACAAGCATGCTGTAATTTCGATTTATGCATAGCATGTTGTTTTCGTTTTTTATTGTAATTGTTAATGTTCATATACGATTGAAATTTGGAACGATCCTTCACCAGCTCATGGAAATCCTCATGTTCGATTTCCTTTACCTATGAGCGGAAGCAAGATCGTTCCAAATTCATTGTGATAGAAAAACAACATTCACAAACATACATACAAGTGATGCATTTCATAACAAATTATGGCATGCTATCAATACATTAGATACAAAGAAATGAAAGGCTCACCTTTGAAGAACTCTTCCTCTGTTTATCTTTCGCTCTCATCAAGAACAACACCTCTCACTGTTATTATGATTGTCTACCTAAATCTCTCGCTCTGGTTCAAGAAATGAACCATCTCTTACACGAACAAGCAGCAACTTGGATACCATCACTTAGTGATCTTGGTATTCTTAAAGTGAGATTCCAGAAGGTGTAGGCTTTGTTGGATTTGGTAGAGGGAAGAAGGACAGAACGATCGTATTCAACGACCAAGCAAGTGGAAGAGTTTGAGTCTATCGTATAGACTGGTGCTTGATCATTTAGTAAAGGTACACGATCATATAGGCAAGGTGTCTTGATCGTTTACACGATCGTCTAGTGAATCTCGCTCGGGCGCGCGATCGCTTATTAAAACCTACACGATCGTTTAGGTAGATGCGTGTGTACACGATCGTTTAGAGAAAAAAAACACTTGAGCTGTCGTGTAGGCTCTCGTTAGCTAAACGATAGGCAATGTACAACTTGTGAAGCGATTATCCGATTCCTTTTGCAAAATGAAAACTATTTTTATTTTATCCTTCATTTATGAAAATTAAATGCAACCTCCCAATTTCACATACGGTTATGGAGAAAACCACCAACAATTATCTCATAATTGTTTAATCATAAATAAATATAATAACCAAATTATCATGTTATATTTATAACCTATAATTTTAATATCACATCATATGCAACATTTAAACCAGAGTCATTTTCTCCTCTACTAGATATAAATCACATTTATATCCTTTTCCACCAAATAATGTATCTCATACATCATGTCAACTATATCATATATAATTGAACCAATTTAATCATATCATATAAAATCAAACTTCCTCTCGTCAATTTGAACACTTCAAACTGAACCAAAAACTAATTCTCAACTTAAATCCATTGAGCTACCAAGGGGACCTTATGAACCTGTAGCTTGAAGCTCCAACGATACATGAATAGTTGACTAACCTCTTTAGCCACGAGATCCACCATCCGTTAATTGTCTGGTGATGACGGGCAGAAATGCACATCATTATAGGCCTTTTATTTAGAATTATGAGGGTTGTTAAGTAAAATATGCGGCGAATACGTTAGAAATTCATGAGAAAACGTGTTTGCATCGATCGACATTAAGAATCTCGGCTAACCCACAATTATGCGTTATTATGCGTTCAATTGTTTATTTTTTGTAGCAACTGCAGAAATCGATCGCATACGCAGGAGCCAGATTATCGCGGAGATGATCGCATGCATGATCGTATACGCTCGACGTATGGATATTGCATCCATCTACCGTATGCGTCCATCGCATGGATGTTGTGGCCATCAACCGCATGCGTCCATCGCATGGATATTGTAGTCATCAACCGCATGCGTCCATGGCATAGAAGTTTCGGCCATCAAGCGAATGCGGTCATCGCAGAGAGATTATGGCTACATAATGATGACCATAATAGAAGGGCGACCGCAAGGTTGGTGGAATGCAACATGAACGCATACCTCGGGAGAATCAAAAGATGATGTTGACATTTCACCTACCACGCCATTAGCAGCAGAGATTCAGAAAAGGACCATCGCGCTGCGAGGGTCAGATTTAGAGCAGGTTCATTAATGATGTCGGCGATCAAAGCTCTATAAATAGAAGTCGTAGAGCAGAATTTCAGATCATCTAAGGTTTTTCACCTGAGGCTCCCTGCCTTGGAGCGGATCCTTGTGATCCATACCAAAGCGTGAGAAGATAGCTTGAGAGTTCTTCATCCCCTTCATCTATTCCGAGTGACGACCGGAGCCTTCACCAGAGTTAGAGCGGGAGAGAGTCTACTCTACCGCCCATCCATGGCACCACCGGCAGCCTTGACACCCATTTACTAAAAGCGAGACATTGCTTCCAGCTGGTCCCTTCATTTATTTTTTTTCCTTATATTGTATTGTATTACATTTTGGCTTAGGGAATTAATACATTGTGTGATCAATACATTTCTATATTTTCCTTCGACTCCATCTCCATCTTCACTTACTTAGCATCCGTAACTTTCATTGCATCACTTAGTGCGACTATTAGAATATCACATACTTAGTCATGCGGCATAGGAATATGAAGCATGTAGCAAACCACTAGGAGGTATGCGTTGCGCGAGTGTTGTGAGAAAACCTTATTTGCTTAGTGTGAAGCTATAGCAACGCTTGTCTATAAGCGGACGCAATTCTTGTCTATGAGTAAAATCAGCAGCAACTAACTACCCAGGAGGGTAAGTGGTTGGCCACATAAAGCAATGTAAGCAAGTGTTCACTAGGAATAGGAATAATTTTACGTCAACCAGGTTTATGCAATTACCTTGTCTTATGAGCGCATCATTCATCATTTAGGCATACTTGGGAGAGTAGTCTAAAAACAAAATCTAAGTCTCGAGAGAGCGGATTGGATCGCATAAGTAAGAATGGAGAACTTAGAAATAAGCTCCGTTTGTTATTATACAACGTATGCACCCTATGGATAGGATATTGCATGCGTCCAGAAGTAGGATACGGTGGTATGTGGTCATCTTGCTTATGTGTGAGAGCACGTGAGTGGGTTATGGAGGCTTAGAAATAGGCTTCTTGACACTATCGCATATACATTGCATGCGTCCTAGAATTTGGTACAAGTGTGTGTAGCATAATCGCATAGCTTGCATTGGCTGGGGTTGCCCTTGTGGTCAAGCTTAGTGTTGCAGTAAAGTCGTCCTCACATTTTATCTATTTTTCCATGCATTTACTACGCGTCAACAGTTTTCGTGTCTCTACCTCTCAGTCATATTCCCATTGCTTTGTCTGTTAGTTAGGAGTAGGAGTAGTTTATAGCTTATAACCCCCATCATTCTTTTATTTATCCACCGCAAACACATCACCGCATACCCTTTAGCTACAAGTCCTTGAGTTCGACCTCGGATCACCCGAGAAACTTGCGTTCTTGTTATACTTGGCGAAAGCGTAAGAAAACTTGTGACAGGAATGCATGGTCATTGCATATGAGATCAACGCATACATTCCATTCCAACGCATTATCACCGACGCATGAGAACCAATGCATCACATATTACGTTCGCCTAATTTTACGTCACCAAGTTTTTGGTGCCGTTGATGGGGATTTGGAAACTAAGGGATTTCACACACCACTAAAGACCGACAGCTGCACTCTTCTCACCACAGATATATTTTTGTGTCCATCGAATATAACCAGTCAACAGTACGATAACCCTTCACATATGCTCGTAAGTACAGCTAGGCTAATTTACTATTTTGCTCCTATAGTTACATCTAACTCCTTAAGTACTACTGATCCCTCTAATGAACAATATCTCATAATTCTATTATGTGTGGACACCTCTCGAGCCATAAGAAGGTGCGTGGCGCCACATCGTTCAAGCCACAGAATCAACCCTTAAGCGAGCAATCTATCTACTTACCCCTACTTCGGGGAAGAAGTGAATTCCATCTTATGTAACTGAGTTCCCAGCTCCCAAATTAGACGAATCCCTAAAGTGGTAGGTTTGAGTCGCCAATCTGGCCACTCGCACCCATACAAATCAAAGGACCGCCCTCAAAGGCATGAGTTCCCAACTCACTCAAGATTAAGGTGTGACTATAGGGACAAAATGGTAAATTGGCCCAGCTGTACTTACGAGCGATCTGTAAGGGTTATCGTACTATTGATTGGTTGATATGGACATAAAATATATCCAATTGAAGGAAATCAGACATAAGGATTTCCATGAGCAGCGGAATGATTGTTCCAAATTCCATTCGATATTAACATACACAATTACAATACAAGAAACGAAAACTAACAGGTCATGCAACAACTAGAAATTACGGCATGCTTTAAGAGAGTGTCAAGGGATAGAACATACATACCTTTAAAGACTCATTCTTCAAACTCCCTCGATCGGTCTCCAAGTGTCCAAGACAACAATACACGAATGCTCAAACACAACGACCAGTAATACATCACTGATCACAACGAACACCACACGAACAACACGAATAGCCAAAAGTTACGAACCCAACGAATAGCCTTTAAAACCTCGAAATCAATCGAGTTGAGTAAAGACACCACCACAATGGTTACCTTGGTATTCTCGGTGTGAGAATTCAAGAGTTGTAGCTCTGTATGAATTTGGTTAGAGGAACAACAATCGTGTAGACAATTAGCAAGTAGGAGATGACACAGTCTATCGTATAGAGCGATGTGCTCAATCGTGTAGAAGATGGAAAGTCTATCGTATAGACAATGCCCTACGATCATTTAGCAACGACCAACTGAGTGAACTATCGTATAGTGACACTCCATGATCGTTTAGTCTTTCGATGAGCTATCGCTTAGTGAAACAATTTCACTTGATAGCCTTGCCGTGAGTTTCTTTCCAAAAGAGGCAACTCTCCTTAATTTAGGAAAACTTTTTTCCTTTTTATCTCACGGTTACCATAAAACCACCAATAACCTCCCACTCAATTGGTTATTAAAGAAAAAGAGATAATTATCAAATAATTAATAGTATTATAAATAAATATGATAACCAACTTACCATATTATATTTATAACATATAGTTTTAACATTTCATCTCATGAAACATATAAATCATAGTTCTTTTTCTATTTTATGGTACTTAATGTAAATCATATTTCCATTAATCTTTCACTTGATGTATCTCATACATCACACCAATTATATCATATATAATCGAATTTTCTCTTGTCAATTTGAACATTTCAAATCAACCCCAAGAATTGATTCTCAACTTTAATCCATTGAGCTACCAAGGGGACCTTATGGACCTGTAGCTTGAAGCAAAAATGGTACGTGAATAACTAACTAAACTCTTTAGTCATGGGATCCACTATCCATTAACTATTGGGCACTCCACTAAAGACCGACAACTACACTCTTCTTACTACAGATATATTTTGTGTCCATATCAACCAACCAACAGTGTGAGAACCCTTAACAGATCGCTCGTAAGTACAGCTAGCCAATTTACCGTTTTGTCTCTGTAGTTACATCTAACTACTTAAGTACCATTGATCCCTCTAATGAACATAAGTCATAGTCCTACCATGACTGGGTCCTCTCTTCCAAAGAGAGGTTGTGGCCACTATGTTCAAGACCCGGAATCAGCCCTTAAGGGAGCAATCTATCTACTTACCCCTGCATCGAGGAAGGAGTGAATTCCATCCTGTGTAACTGAGTTTCCAGCTCCTCAATCAAATAAATCCCCAAAAAGGTAGGCTTGTTGAGTTAGAAATCTAGCCACTCTCACCCATACTAATAAAAGAACCGCCCTCAAAAGCAGGAGTTCCCAAAACACTCAGGATTAAGGTCATGTCACCTATGGTTGTTTAGGTGAGATGTAAGTCTTAAGTATCAACAACGTTATATAAAGAGATGAATCATCTCGTGGTCCGGTCTTATACAAACTCTTTGTATAGGATACCCCCGCTCGCATGTCTCCACATGAATGGTCAGGATCAACCATTTATAGTAGTTCACAACACTTGTAAACCTCTACAAGGCGGGTCGTATCCGTAGTGTCACCAGGATAAGATATCTTTCATTTAATCCTTATACTACATACCTTTTTAGGTTATCACTTAAGGCATGATCCACGTGTATATCTCATATACATGCTTCAGTTTACATACAATAACCATGGAGCTTTTTTTTATTGGATATGAGTAAATGCAAAATAAAATAAATCTTATTTTATTCATAACAATGTGTACAGTGTTTACAAACTACGAGACTCCGACAGAATTAGGACACCAATCCCAATAGCGATATCTTTTAGAAATCGGGTCAGGGTTTTGCAAGTTTCATCGGCTTAAATGGGGTATCCTTGTCGCAAGCAAAAGAAGCTTCAAGCTTTAGCGGTGAACGAATTTAATCATCGGGCTACGTTAGAGAATTGGGCCAAGCTTTACTAAATACATCGGCCTCACGTAATCATCCTTATCGCAAGTGACGGTTGGTGGTAACTTCTGTCAAAATGTGAAGTTAGCGATTGGAAATGTCATCGGGCTAGGAACAATCCATCATCGAGCTGGGCATATCATACAGAAAATCGAAACTCGAGACTTCCATGAGCAGCGGAACAAGAATATTCCAAATTACAATCATGAATCAACAAATCATTTATAGTCGACTTCAAACAAACGGTTATACAAATAATTCCAGAAATTACAGCATGAACAACAAATGCATAGAGAGAACTTTATGCACATATGCAGAAACGTCTCAACGCTCTGATGTGCGACTCTGATCGAACAATCGAAACCACAAGCGCTCGATCTACACGACCGCAACACCGCACGAACATAGCACGAACACTTCGCACTCGTCCTCAACGATCTCCTTGGTCACGAACTCTTCCGCAATGGCAAACGGCCTCCGCAGCACCACGAACGGCCTTCAGAAAACCTCAATGGTGTCGAGTTGAGTCTGACACCACCAGAGGGTGGGCTCTGTTTGGATTAGTATGAGGCATACGAACGGAGGAAACAATGATTGTGTACACGACTGGGCAAGTGGGAGAAGTCGGAGACCTATCGTATAAGTCGATGCCCAAGTTCACATAAGATAACCAATGAGCTTTGTTTATTGGATATAAGTAAATGCCAGAATTAAATAACACTTATTTTATTCATTGAACAATGTGTATCTTTGCAAAACAACGAGACTTTGGGAGAATTAGGACACCAATCCCAACAATCTTCCACTTGTCCTAATGACTCGAGAGACTAATGTACAATACAATAAAAATATACAATATATAACAAACTAGGGCATACCCCAGTATCATCTCCCACTTGCCCTAGACAAGATTCCGCATGTCCCGCAGACCCAGACTCTTCAGGCGATCTCGAACACTTTAGCCGTGAGGGCCTTTGTAAAGGGATCGGCAACGTTGTGCTCCGATGCGATCTGCTTGACTATCCCATCACCGCGACACACAATCTCCCTAATCAGGTGATATTTCCGTTCTATGTGCTTACCTCGATGATGACTTCGAGGCTCCTACGAATTTTCCACAGCTCTATTGTTATCACAATATAAAATGATAGACAAATCCATATTTGGAACAACTTCCAAATATGTGAGGAACTTTCTCAGCCAAACAACCTCTTTAGCTGTTTCACAATCCGATACATATTCGGCTTCCATAGTGGAGTCCCCGATGCATCCTTGCTTGATGCTTCGCCAAACTACAGCCCCTCCATTCAGAGTAAACATTGACCCCAATGTCGATTTGCGAGAATCTCGATCGGTCTGAAAGTCAGAGTCTGTGTATCCTGTAAGGATCATATCCTTATCTCCATACACAAACATGTAATCCCTCGTTCTCTAAAGATACTTGAGTGTTGACCGCCGTCCAGTGATCAAATCCTAGATTGGACTGATACCGACTGACAATCCCTACTGCATAGCAAATGTCGGGTCTGGTACACAGCATTGCATACATCAAGCTTCCTACACTAAAAGCATAGGGAATCCATCTCATCTCCTCAACCTCTTGAGGTGTCTTAGGACATTGATCCTTAGACAGAATGATTTCATGCCTGAAAGGTAATAAACCCCTCCTGGAATCATGCATCATGTACCTGATCAACATTTGATCAATGTACAATGCCTGAGATAGGGCTAACCATTTGTTCTTGTGATCTCGAATGATCTGGATCCCGAGAACATACTGTGCCTCACCCAAATCTTTCATTTGGAACTGGGTAGCTAGCCAACTCTTAATGTCAGTCAGATATCCTACATCATTCCCAATGAGTGGGATATCATCCACATACAGTACCAGGAAAGCTACTGAGCTGTTGATGATCTTCTTGTAAACACAAGGCTCATCAACGTTCTGGTCAAAGCAAAACGACGTGACAGTAGTGTCAAATCTGACAACAGGTGAGAAAGTTTCCTCATAGTCAACTCCCTCAACCTGGGTATAACCCTTTTGCCAAGAGCCTAGCCTTAAAGGTTTGAACCTTTCCATCTACACCTCTCTTTCACTTATAGATCCACTTTTATCCAATAGGTCTTACCCTATCAGGTGGATCAACAAGCTCCCAGACGTTGTTGAAGTACATAGACTCCATTTCCTGGTTCATGGCCTTAACCCATTCATCGTTGTCAACATCCTCTATTGCTTTCTTAAAAGACAATGGATCCTCGACCCCATCATTCATAATGATGTTTTGGGCTTTAGTTAAACCCATGTAGCCATCTGGT
>NC_052358.1:49356206-49442405 GCF_009727055.1 Benincasa hispida
TCCAATAAGGTTTTAGCAAAACTAACATGAACTCTGTGTAACATCTAATTTCGCAATGACACTTCAAAGATTTAGGACAAAAGCCGCCGAAGGGAGGTCAGTTATCCCTCCTCTGAATTGAGAAGATCTCAACCAGTCATTAATACCAGAACAACTCTTGTTCCTATAACAACTAGCCATCATTGATTTGGCTAAGAGATCATTAACTTACTTAACAATCTCCCGTAAGTGTGACCCACCATTTTAACCCCTAGAGGCTTATCCCAAAAGGCCAATCCGAAGGGGAAAACCCGATTGGGGAAAAACCTAAAGCGACCCTATCCATTTTTGGAGTTCACCTTGATATTGACCAACTGCACAAAACCCATCCGAAGAGGGCCGCATCGAAGGCGACTCGAGGGCGTACAGAATGATCTCACGGTGTGAACCAATGACAGAGACCATAGGACGTGTTGGCACACACCCTTCACCCACTTACTATAAATACTCTCTCCGTCCACCTTGATATTGACTTATGCAAACACCATCTGAAGGGGGATACATCCTAGGGCATCTCGAAGCCAAGCATGAATCTCATAGTGTGAACACACAGGGAGAAACTTGGGTGGAATCATAGACATATCTGATACGCCTCATCCTCCCACTGAGTATTTTATAACCTAGGGTTTAGTTTACTTAGAAAAAACACGGCTAAGGATTTTAACTAAGTGACTTTTAGGTTTTCCCAAGAGTAACTTTTAACTTGGATAGTTAAACAACTTTTGATCATCATCCATTAAACTATTTAACAGTCTTTGACCAAAACATCACATGCTTGTTGAAAATCTATCTAATTCACCTTTCCAGGTAGGTTCCCAAGTAGGGGTGTCACATTTCCGTCAACTTAAGAACCTCAACCTAGCCAGAACCCACCTTAGACAAAAGGTCCCTTATAGATAGGTTTACAACAAATTTAATCTTTTCTTCCAATCAATTTAATCCTATTAAATCGATTTCAAAAGATTAAACTAGGTTACTCAACTCTTTAGAACCACTTGAACTTAGTTCTATCTCATTCAATTTTAAAACCCTTTTAAAAAAATTTGAGTTCACCCTAAGTCCGCATGCAACTCTGAATTATTGATTTTAGGTCTAATTTCCTTTATAACACTTATAAACGGAAACAACCACAATGCGAAGCTAACACATTCAAGGCACTCATAATGCTTATAAACGACCTAAGTGTCATGCTCAATGCATGGTTCATTCATTGTTACTTCTTTTATATAACACTTATATAAAAATTGCAATGAAACAAGCAAAACATGCTTCCATTCACCCTTAGACTATAACAATATTAATAAAAAGATGATGCATGATAATGCTCAATGCATGCAAAATATAACTCTTATATTTCATAATCCATACACATGCTTTCAAGTAATTTCTTCATGCAAGATTATAACATTTATAATACATGATGCATGATCACTTGCACAACCTAAGGTGGGTTTTTAACTATATGACAAATACTTTGACATATAAGCACCATACATCACATGTATAAGCAATCAAAGTTGATGAACCGGATAAAATTACCTTAAAACAAAAAAGAAAAGCTAACTATTACAAGGACAAGGAGTCTCCGATTCAAACAGGCGAACCGGGTCTTGAATCGCTCGGCAAAGCATCGCTTCTCCAACCATCCATCGTGTACTAAGCTCCCCGCGATCGTCTAGACGATAAAACAAACTCTTTGCTCTATCACTTACCAGTGCTGCCAAAGTTAAATGATCGTTTAGCATTACTATACGATCATTTAGCTATTACAGCACGATCGTGTACCTTTACTAAGCAATGAAGCTTGAAGTACATGATCGCTTAGAACGCTCCCCACGAAGCCCGCCTTCTACGATCGTCTAAGTGACTACAATGCCGTGAAGCACCATCGCCTAAGCAATCGTTTAGCTAGCGTCTCCGTATCGCATACGTATGATCGCATAGGTAGTAACGAAGCAATGAAGTTGCCTAACTACACAATCGTCTAGTGTGCACCTTCTACTAAACAACGAGATCGCATGCTCCCAATACGATCGCCTACCTTCAGCGTCTACGCGATCGCGCAACCAATGCCATGCGATATGGTAAACGATTTACCCATCGCTTAACATTAGCTAAACGATCGATTAGAAAATACTACATGATCGGCTTAGAAAAAAAAATCTAAACGAACAATTCGCGCTCGTCTTCAACGTCTCCTCGGTCACGAACTCCTTCGCAACTGCAAATGGCTCCACAGCACCATGAACGGCCTCCGGAAAACCTCGATGGTGTCGAGTTGAGTGACACCACCAACAAGGCGACCTTGGTTTTTCGGTGTGAGGATCCAAGGGTGGGCTCTGTTCGGACTTGGTGTAAGGTAGATGAACGGAGGAAACAATGAACGCATACACGATTGAGCAATGGGAAAATTCGGAGACCTATCATATAGGTCGATGCCCAATCGTTTAGATAAAACTATGCGATCGTCTAGCAAAAGCTATGTGATTGTTTAGCTCTATCGTTTAGCTCGGTCGATTTATACACGATCATTTACCTTGGGCTAGCGATCGTCTAGCAAAACTATGCGATCGTTTAGTAAACACTGCACGATCGTTTAGTTCATCCAACTGTCGTTTAGAAATCTATATTTACGTGACGACTTCCGTGAGTTTATTTTCACCGGAGAGAAAACTCAAATTTCTTTTCAAACTTTTGTGAAAACTTCCTCTTCAAAAAATAGGAATCCACTTTCCTTTATACTCACGGTTACCATGATCCAATAACCACCCCATACATTTGGTTATTTTAAAAGAAAAAGTATTTATTATCTAATAATTAATATTATTATAATATAAATGATAACCAACTTATCATACTATATTTTAAACCTATATTTTTAATATTTCATCTCATGAAACATATAAACCATAGTTCTTTTTCTATTCCATGATGCTTAATGTAAATCTCATTTACATCAATCCTCCACTAGATGTTATCTTATACATCATACCGATTATATCACATATAATCAAAATACCTCTTGTCAACTTGAGCATTTCAAATCAACATCAAGAACTGATCCTCAACACCTCAACAGAATCCAAGCTACAAGGGGACCTCATGGACCAGTAGATCCGAAGCTCCAACGGTACGTGAATAACTGACTTAAACTCTTTAGTCACGGGATCTACATCCGTTAACTGTCAGGCACTCCACTAAAGACCGACAGTTGAACTCTCCTCACTACAGATATATTATGTGTCCATCTTAACCAATGAGCAGTGCGACAACCCTTCAAAGATCACTCGTAAGTACAGCTGGCCAATAACCGTTATGCCCCTGTAGTTACATCTGCTTCTTAAGTACCACTGATCCCCCTAATGAACATAAATCATAGTCCTACATTGACTGAGTCTTCTCTTTCCAAAGAGAAGCTGTGGTCACTATGTTCAAGCCCCGCGAATCAGCCCTTAAGGAGCAATCTCTCTACTTATCCCTGCTTCGGGAAAGGAGTGAATTTCATATTGTGGATTGAGTTCCTAGCTCCCAGATCAGACAAGTCTCCAAAAAGGCAGGTGTGTTGAGTTGGCAATCTGGCCACCCTCACCCATACTAATCAAAGAACTACCCTTAAAGGAAAAAGTTCACAAAATACTCAGGATTAAGGTCGTGCCACCTATGGTAATTTAGGTGAGATGCAAGTCTCTAGTATCAACGGCGTTATATATAGAGTCTAGTCACCTCATGGTCCAGGTCTTATATAAACTCTTTGTATAGGACACCCTTGCTCCACGTCTCTACACGAATGGTCAGGATCTACTATCTATAGTAGTTATGGGTTGTATCCATAGTGTCACCAGGATCAGGTATCCCACCTTAATTCTTATACTACAGACCGACTTAGGTTATCACTTAAGGCATGATCCACTTGTATATCACATATACATGCTTAAGTTCACGTAAGATAACCAAGGAGCTTTGTTTATTGGATATAAGTAAATGCCAAAATTAAATAACACTTATTTTATTCATTGAACAATGTGTATCTTTACAAAACAACGAGACTTTGGGAGAATTAGGACACCAATCCCAACATATTAGCCTTGCAACATCATCTTCAATACAGAAAAGACCATATGACGTTAGCAAAAGGTTATAAAACATATTTATGCAGGAGGTTGGTTAAAAATCAAAAGCGCTATTTCTGCTCCGTCGTAATTCCTCATACAATCCTTGGAATCATGTTCTAACTGACCATCTAGGACTTCTATATCAAAAAGATTTAGCAATTAACAGCATGGAAGAATTACACGGAGGGCCTAAAATAAGAGGCCCAAATGAATTTTGGCATCACTTTTGAAAACAAATGAAAAATGGTCTTTTACTTACATCATTCGCCCGTGAAATTACCACTTTAACCCCTATAGCCTTCTTTCTTCTTCTCCTTCGTTTTCAAGATTTTTTTTTCTTTTTTCACGTTTCTTCTGCCAGCTTCTTCTTCCTCCCCTCTTTTTTTTCCTCTTTGGCTTTTTTTTTCCTCTTTCTTCTACCTTTCTTATTCTTCTTCTTTCTTCTTCCAGCTTTCTTTTCTTCTCCTTTCTATTTTTTTTTTTTTTCTGGAGGAAGAGAGAAGTGAGATCAAGATGGAGGAGAGTGAATCATAATGAGAGGAAGAAGCAAGAGTAAGACCAAGAAACAAGAGAGAATTCGAATGAAGGAAAAAAACTTAATGGAAAAAACAACAAAATTGATAAGGAAAAAGGTAGAGGAAGAAACAAGAGGAAGAAAACGAGAGGAAGAAGTGAGAGAAAGAATTCAAAAGAATGAACAAAATCAAAGAAAAAATGATGGAGAGCAACATGAATTAGGGATAAGATAAAATGAGCTAGAGGAAGGAGATGAAGGAACGAGAGGAAAGAGCGATAAATCTGGTTACATTTGGCCTCGCGTGTGTTTTGGGATTAGAACGATACTTTTGCATCCTACTGATGTCATCAGGAGGCCAATTTTCAAGTGTTTTTGAAATGTGGGTCAAGTGGGCCTCAAAATTCGACCCATCATACAAATCTCCCCAGCAGCATCAGCGAAGCCATTCAACTTCATGCACAAATTATCAAATCAGGAAGCCGAATTTGTAAAGACCTTCCGCTCTTGTTCCGATCACAAGTCGACCTATCAAAAAATGGAAGATGGATTCGAAGGTTGATTCTGGAAGTTGGTCTGGCATTGGTTTGTTTTCTGCAAAACTCGTTGATTTACATGTATTCGATGTTTGGCGACTTGGGTCTTGCATACAAAGTGTTTGTTGGAATGTCAGTGAGAGATTTAGGTTCAATTTGACTTTTGTTACTTATGGGCTCGTTGAAAATGAGTGTTTTCTGACGAGCTCACCATCTGTTAGTTGCATTATTTATTTAGTTTGCTATTGGGAGAGGGCTAGATTTTAAAATATGTTGTTAGTATCTTTCTGGTGTAATTCATTTGACAGAAGGCTTTATATATAGTATTTTCTCTTAAAACTTTTAGAGTCCGTTGAGGCTATTAGGTTGTTTGAGCAATGCTGGAAGCTGGGGATGAGATAAGACGATGCCACGGTTGGGTCGTTTCTGAGAGCATGCTCTGATACTGGGGCATTAATAATGGGAAGGAGAGTGCATAAGGGTGTTGAGAAATGAGAATTGAGCATGATGAGAGAAGACTAACTACAATTCTATTTCATCAGAATTTAAAATGTAGTTTGGGTGAAGGAAGGTTGTTTCTATTTACACAACTGCAAATCATGAATGGAGTTGAAACAACCATTCAACATTAAGGATGTATGGTGGACCTTCTTGCCAGGGCAGTGCATTTGAAAGAAACTGAGGAGTTTGTAAGAACAATTCCAGTTGAACATGGCAATCTGCTATGGAGAAATTTAATATGAGGAGTTTGTTGTATTCATGTTGCATGAGTTGCGTGATAAGGAAAAGGTGAAGGATTGATGAATACGGATAAGTAAAACCAGCAGGGAAAGATAGATTGATGGGGTAATCCATGAATTTGCAGCAGGAGAATCAGGTCATCGTGAAGCAGAAAGTACCTGGTGGAAATGTAATGAAACATATAGTCAACCAAAACAAGAACGATACGAACCAAAACTCCCAGAGATTTTGCTTGAAGTTGGCGATAATGCAAAGTTCCTCAAATACAAGTTAGAACATCAAAATGAAAAAACTTGCTCGAAAATTGATTGGTCATGCGAGGACTGCCACGAATTCACGAAACTGTTTTCACAGATATACCAAAGAGAGAACCGAATGAAGGGTAGATTTTGTTTCCACCATTTCAGGGATTGTTACTTCCTTTTCCAAGGACCAATGGTAGCAGGGAGATTGTTACTTGGTTGATATTTTTCCTTGAGCAATACATGAGAACTGAGAAGCTCGAAAGTTATAATAATTTGTTAACTGTGGATATCAAATTTTGCTGCTCACCACTGCAGCAGAAAACTTCGTCCCAATGATAAAAATACCAAAGAACAAGTATGTTTCCTGAGTTTCATCTCTAATACAAAAGTGTTTGGTTGTTTTATCTTCAGTCTCCTCTGATAAAAGTACTTTTAAGAGAACTGCTATGACACTCCACTTAATCAATAAACCATGTTGGATTGTATTATAAGAATACTACTAAATTTAGTGGTTGATTACTTTATGTAGTATTCGCTCTAAAGCCTTTGCCCTTGTTTAAGAATTAACAGAATACTATTGAACTTGCGACTGTTTACTTTAGCAACTATTTACTATAATGTCATTTCCCCAGTTTGTCTAGCTTATAGTTCAGGTTGGGCGAGACTATTCTTCTGTAAGGACACTCTGTTGATTCCATGTTGGATTGGATTCAAAGTGTACTAATGAATCAATCTAGTGGTTGATTACTTTATGCAAGTTGCAACTAGCGACCATAAAGTTTTCATCCCAGTTCATCTTTCTCATAGCTTGCGTGCTCATACACCCAAAATGCTACTGAATCTAGTGACTGATCACTTTATGTAACTATTCACCATAAAGCATGTTAAATCACCGATTGACTCAAAAGCTTAAGTTGATGAGTGAAAGTAAATAACATTGTAGGAGTTGAACACATGACCTCCTATACTGCTTGTTCCAATACCAATACTATGTTAACACTGATTGATCCAAAAAGGCTTAAATTGATGGATGAAGGTAAATTTAATATTATATCATTTAACAAAGCACGTTCACCTTGATTCATCTTGCTCGTAACACGCACCCACACATCCAAAACAAGTAGGTTTGTATTGAAATGCATTGGTTTGACCATGATCTGTGGATCCCATTCCTTCTGATATTGTATTTATACATCTAGAATCTAACTTGTCTTTATTCTAATAGGAATTTAGTATATGAATTCGGTTGATCCGATCTGTAGTTGCCATTGGAAGCTTAACTTCTGGGACAAGTATTGAATCTTTCCTATTCTTGCAAGCTACTTTGATGCAGACATTGTACAAATGAGAATTATTAAGGGCACTGATATGCTCAGATGCTCACATGTCTTAGCCAAAGATTATGGAGAAAGGTTTCTTTACAGCCCACAGTCTGGTTTTGGAGATTCCCCCTCCCCCACCATTGCCATTTCTTATGGTGAAAAAATCTCACATCCCAGAATCTAAATATTTTGATATTATTTTGTTTTTGTGGAATATTTTGAGGACAAAACCATTGCACCAGAGAATATTTTTCTTTTATGCATTTTCTCAATTAAATTTTCTTGTACAAACTTGTTTATCAGCGTTACTACAATGTCTGACCCACTTTCTTCTGTCTTGTAGGTCATACTCTAAAGCACCATTTTTAAAGGTAAACCACTTCTTTTGGGTAGAATAGTCAAAAGAGCACATTATAAATTTTGATATCTTTCAAATCAGATCTCATTTCCAACTTGTTTCACCTCCCCCCAATCTGATACGCTGACCCTTTTTTTTGTTTATATAATAATCTTTTTAAATTCATTAATAAACGGTGAATATTTAATAAAAATCAATATCAAAAGTGTAAATCTTGAAACATAGAGGCCAAATTGAAACAAAACTCAAAATTTAAAGTAAATTTATAACACTTTGAAACCATTGACTAAATTAAACCTAAACTCAAAACTTAAAAGACATAATGTATAAGATTTTGAAACCTAGGGACTAAATAAAAAATAGACCCATAACCTAGGAACCTAAAAAAAAATTTCTCTCTATTTATTTTGTCTTTATACTTTTAGTAGTTTTGTTTAATTCTTTTAACTCATAATTGTACTATTTTATTTTCTTTTATTTTATGTGAAGATAATATAGTAAAATAAGTCAATTTTATCACTTAAAACTCTAAGCTTTCACAAGTAAAGCAAACATTCCATTAAAATTTCGTTTTAAAACCGTTAATTCATAATCTTTACATGTTTGTAAGACTTCTTTAAATTCATAGATTAATTAACATAAAATCAGATACTCTGACCTCTCTTTGCAATAAATAGTGAAGCCTATAAGGGAGTGATATGTAATTATATCTAAGAGATTAAACTAATCAACTTTTTTTTTCTTTGATTAACTTTATAAAATCTAACTTTAAAGAGATAATATAAAGCCTGAGAAAAGAAAACTCCAACAACTTCTAAGCAAGCAAGACCATGAGTAAAGACCATATGACTTGATTTTACTTTCTTATTCCTTTCAAAATCCCATTAAAATAAACTAAAATGATAAAATTGTTGGTCCCAATACACACATGATGAAGCCATTAAGAGCATGAGCATGGCTAAGCACATGCTTCTCACCATTGTTGAATTGAAGCATATTCTAATATCCCAAACTGGTGAAGTCACTAGCAAAGCTAACTTTTCTTCCTCCAAAATGAAATTTAGATCAAAAGGGAAAGCATAAAAAAATAAATAAATAAATGTGTAAACAAATAAGGTTTGGTTTTGGATTTGGTATCTTCTTTGCTTCCTCTTTTAGGTTATGGGCAGACTGTTTTGATATTTGATAAGGAAAAAAACTAACTTTTTTGAAAGTGGACCTCAGATTAGAAACCACCATGCCTAACTTTCTTTACCTCTCACCAATGAAAACCAACTTATGTCGATATTTCTACAGTGTCATGAGCTTAACATCGACATGAAAGATGAATCAATATTTTTCTGAAAAAAATCATAAAACATATCATTAATATAAATATAATATAAATATGATTAAAAATCATAAAAGAATTATTTACTAATTTAAATTTAATTTTGAATCTTTTTGTTCGTATAACTTTTTTAAGAAATATTGATGAACGTTGATATTTTATCGATTTTTCTATAGATATTTTCAATAAAATTAGGATTTGAATATTTCTTTTGACATGATATTTTAAACTTAACCTGTTAACTTTAATAACTTTAATATACAAGAGTCAAAATTCAAATTGAGAGCCTTTCTTTTTAATTTTATTTTAAAGAGTAAAAGCCTGGTCAAGTGAGAACATACTTTATTGGAAATTGTATTACATTTTTGTCATTCTAAAAGCTTCATCATAAAACAATCTTGCTTCAAAATTTACTTTGGTTCTTCAAGTTTTATGTTTATTTTATCCTTAGACTTTGAAAAGTTTTGTTTTATTCTTTTCACTCATACTATTTTAGTTTCTTTGATTGTATATATAAAAAAAAAAAACAAAACAATCAATTTATACTTCTAAAATTTAAGATTTTATCACACAAAATTCAAAATTTTTATAAGTGAATCATTCAAACATTCAATAAAAGATGATTAAGGTTTCGTTTTAAAACCGTTAATGTATAATCTTTACACGTGTATAAGACTTCTTTAAATTCATGTATTAACATAATATTAGAGAGAAATATTGAATCAAATGGATATTAGAAGTTCATTAATACAAGAGACTACCATCTTCTTTTTTTTCTCTATTTTTCTCCGTTTATGTAAGAAAAATTATCTGAAATTTTTATTATTCAAAATTTAGGACTATAAATTGATTTTTTTTCCTCCAAAACTGTATGCATCTTTTTCCTTCTCTTAACTATTTAATAATTACCAAGATATTTTTTAAAATCTAAAGCTAAATGTGGTTTCATATTAATGTCCATTATTTAGATATTTATTGATTTTCATGTAAAAAATGTACAATGGGAATATGTTCGAAAATTTATAGTCTCAAAATAAATAATAAAAAGTTTTTTAAAAAAATCAACTAAATTAAAGATTTATTGAAAATATGATAAAATTTGGACATTTAAAATTATGAAAAACAAAATTAAACACTTGTCAAATATCTTCATTCTCTAGAATATAATATTTTGAGAACAACTCCAATTTCCTAATTCATAAATATTTTAAGGTTTTTTTTTTCTTTTGTCTTTTAAAGTGGCCACATGAAATATTATGAAATAAGAGATTGATAATTTCCACATGAATTTGAATTTGTTTGTGAAGGAATATTATCCAAGTGGCTAATTTATAATGTGTGTGTGTGTGTATATATATATATATATATATTTTTGTGATATTATCCCAACTTTATTTTACCATTATTTCATATAATTATCTATTGGATAGGAAAATTTTCTAACATTCCATAAAGAGACAAGTTTTTCACTTAATTGATGGGGGAGATTAGAAATTTGGAGGATTAAAGTGGGCACCTACCCATTGTTGTCACTTATCAATGGGTCCATTTTGAACTATTTCTTGAACATTTGACTCTCCTTTATCCACAAAATTGATTGTTTTATTTTATGATTATGACAACTCTTTATAGATAATTTCAATTAGACCCCTACAATTCTTTATTCCAAATCAAATCATATTTTATGTTGTTGTTGTTTTTTTTGTTTTTTTTTTTTTTTTTTTTTTTTTTATTTAATTTTTTTCAAAGGTATTAGATTAAATTTGTGGATTGAAGGAATCGAATCTCTAATTTCGAAATTGATAGTTAAGCATTATGTCAATTAAGCTATGCTCATTTTGACTTTAATTTTTAAATTCAAGTAAAATGTAGACATCATAGTTATGTTAATTTGAGTATGTTATTGGTTAAGGTATTAATAACCTTTTTTAATTAGGCATTATAACTAAATGTCAATAACAAAAAGAAAATATTTATTCATTTGAGGTATATTTTTTATTTCAACAAAATAACATTTTGGTTATGTATTTTGAGCTATATTTCATTTTAGTCTAAATATTTTCAAATGTTCAATAATCTATATATTTTTAATAAATTTTTAAAGGCTGAATTTTAGAAAATATTCATAAACTTTGAACTTTATTTTTAAATATTTTTATACTTTCAAAATATTCATTAATATCCATAAGTTTTTTTAAAAAAATAAAAATAAACTACAGTTAGTTTTTTATGGAAAGCGTTTAGTTTTTTTTAAAAAAAAAATTACTATTGAACTTTTAAAAGTTTATGTAATGCCCTTAAATTTTCAAAACAAGTTTAAAATACACTTACCATTAATATATGAACATAAATCATTAATACAACATTTAAAAATTAAGCTAAACTTTCGAAAGTTTATTACCTTTAACCTTAAAAAAGTTTAAAAATTGTACTTATCATTAGTATATATGGGAAAAAAACGGATTATTCTCCCCCCCATTTCACTTCCCTCTCCCATTTTTCTCTCTCTTTTGTTTCAATTTATGGTCTAACACTTTCTTATTTTCTTTCTCTTCTTCAATATCCTCCTTTTATAGCCCATTTTTCCTTTCCCAATCTCTAAAACTAAATCTATGGATCAAGGTGTATTGATAGATGTGAAAAAATGCGTGTTTTTACCATCTATTTTATCACTCTTATACTTTATGGGATATTTTGACCCTAGTATGCCCTAAATTATATAAAATGAGCATGTATAGGTCATTAACTTGTCTATAGTGTGTTTTTCCTATTTTAGGCTGATTTTATGGGCCTTTACTAGGGTTTTTGACTATTTTGCAAAAATCTATCTTGATGCGTCAGCATCGCCCAAGACGATGCAACCGCGTCAAAACCCTAATTTTTCAAATTCGTGCCTATTCATTTTTGGCTGCTACTTTCTCAATCCAAGCTGTTATTCGATACTTAAAATGCCTGTAAACAACCAGAACACGATTTTTGGTCATCCCTCAACCACCTTGGCCTATATAAAATGTTTGAAATCTTTTGGATCATAATCAACCACTCTTTTGAAGGAAATCTACAAAATTATTTCTTTAATCTTTTAAAGAACGAAAGTTCCTCTAAAACGATGGCTCCTTTAGGTCAATTCTACTCGTGAGAACATATTGTAGTGTGGGATTCACCTTGAGAAAGGATAGAATCCATCTTAGAGAGCACCTTAGTTCAATGACTTCATTCAAAGGCCCTATTTACTGTTTTCCAAAATTTGTTCTAGTTCTTTGTTGTGTTTCTTTTATTTTTCTTATCATTGCTTGATTTTTCTATATTATTACGCATGAGATTTGATTTAATGAAGTTTATTCATTTTTATTTATTTATGGGCTAAATTTTTAAGGGATTCAATCATGTGGTTACCTTAAGATCTTATAGCTTGAGTTTATACCAATGCATCATGTTGTTATGACCTTTATATTTTCTTTCTTGAGTTTATTGTTATCTTGTTATATTAAATTGATAACTTAATTTGATATATTAGCGAGTCTTAATGTTGATAAAATTAAAATGTAAACTGATGTCACCAAGAAATATGAAATATGGCACTAAGAGCCTAGAAATAGGACTGTCACATAGCCTTGGAAATACGGTACATCGTAAGATAAAGAAATCTCATGAAATTAATCTAAGATTGAGCTAATAATAGAAATATAGACATTAGCTGCTTAGAGCCCCTAAAGAAATTTTTCACTGGACCGAATATGAAAAGTTATCTGTTCATGTTGAGTCACTGTCCAAGTATGATGCGGCCACATAGCTCAAGGCATAATATCCAATATCCTTTTGGTTATCTCTGCTTCCATCTTCTGCTTATTTTATTATTCTACACATTACCTAAAATCACTCCAAATGGTTTCCACTTAGTTTATATAAAAAAATCTCTTTCTTAGAAAATTTGAATTGCATTAATAATCTCTTCAAATACGATACTAGGAATACTCCCAAGTTTATTACTTATTAACAGTGTATACTTGAACTTAGACCACTCTTATTTATATTCTTATCATTCATATACATTTGGTCGATCATATATAGACATAAACATAACGAGAAGAAAAGAAAACAATAGAACCACGAAGGAACCATAGAGCTTAAATGTTTGAATAAGATTGTACATTAGTAGTTGAATACGAGTTAATACATTTAAATTTATATACAAAAAGGGAAATATTGAGAACTTTGGTTATAATTTTGAACATGACAATCAGTGGAGAAAAATGGGATATACATTGAGTTGTTTTCAATTTGATCTTTCCTAACTTAAGATATAATTTCAAAGAAATTGATTGTTTAGATATTGACATTTCTTATATTTATTTTTCTTAAAATTCTAATGTATCTTTAAAAATAGTTTTTATTATAGCCTGATTTTGTTTTTTAAATGATCCTAAACTCAAATGTGTTATTAAAGATAGTGGAAAGCTAAAAAAAATGTGAAAACAAGGTTAATTTTCAAGATAGAAGACCAAAGACAAATGGAATTTTAGTTTTATATTTTTGAAAATTAAATTTACAAGTATCACTTTCAATAACTTCTATATTTAATTATCTAGTTTCTATTAATGTTTATAAAAACCAAGCCAAATTTTAAAAATTAGAAAGAATCGTTCTAAAAAATTTGTTTTCGTGTTTAGAATCTGACAGACTTCAAGTGTTTATTTAACAAAAGTGAAAGTAAAAGTAAACATAAATTTTAAAAATAGGAAGCTAAAAATGAAAGAATTTTCAAACAAACCCAAAAAATTATGAGGCTAAATTTATATCTCCATTTCACATCATATTTGAACTACAATACTAAAAAAAACATAACAAATATAACATGGGTGATTGCAACAATTCTTAGATTTGAGCATATAATAATTATAATAAACCAAATAAAAAGATTTGAAAATTATATTATTACTATTCAAATAATTTAAGCAAAAACAATAGTAATTTATCCTTAAGAATTTTAAAGTACTTGATTGCCAACTTGCTCAAGATATCATAAATTGGTGGAGAATAATAGATCTAGAAAATAGATGAAAATAAAAACAAAAAACATAGTCAACATCGCATTTGTCTACTTTATTATATACACAACTTTTTTATAGGAAAAAAAAATCTTTTTCAAATTTCAAACTATTAAAATAATTATGGTCATTGCTACATTATTACAACTTTTATGCATTCTTTAATAGTTACCAAATTGAAATAGTCAAAAGTTCTTAGAAGTCAATTAAAATTTAGTTATCAAAATCATATTTGTCCCATTAAAAAAATTTATTATTATTATTTTTTAGTTATCATATACTTGGCCTCTTGCTCAATGAAACTTACTATAACAAGTTTTTTACTTTTAAGAAATATACTATTATATTCAAGTTGATTAAGGATGAAAAAAAAAAATCTGCAAAATGAGGCCCACCTCAATCGGAATGGGGAATCTCCAAGTTGATCGAAAAATAGGAGTCAAACTAGGTATTAGAGTAGGATCTCCGATTGATGACGGGGCAGGGATGGGGAGAGTATCACTACCCATCCTCGTCCTTAAACCCACCCAATTTAGTTTTTTAATCTATTTTAAAAATATATAAATATATATTAAATATACTTTATTTATATCAACTTTAAAAAATTTTGGAAATTTTTCATTTTTTTCAATTCTGTTTTTCATTTTTCATTTTTTAAGTTTAAATTAGGGAGCTTTTGAAAAATAAAAAATTAAGGAAAACTATTTATCCAAAATAACAAAATTTTAATCTTGTTTGATAGAGGCTGATAGAAGTCTATTAAGAATAGAAACCGAAAGTTTTCTTTAAATTACTTTTGTTATTTCTTCTTGAATTCTTATGTCTTTTTTCTAATCCAAACTCTAATTTCGTAAAATTAATCTATCAACTTTTTTTATTAAAGTAAAATTTGTTTTTGTATTCAACAAATCGTAACAACTTTTTAATAATTTTTATTCATTGGAGTTTTCCAATATTTTAGAGATGGGTCCCCGAGGGAACCCAATGTCCCGATAGGAAATCTCATCCCTGTCCCATCTTCAATTCGTAGAGATAGGGGGTGGGGATAGGGATTAATTTTCCCCGCGACGACGGGAATGGAGAATCTCCTCCCGCCCCGCCCCGCCTCGTCCCACCCCATCTCACCCCGTTGTCAACCCTAAGGTTGACTCTCAATATTGTTCCCTATATTTTTAGGAATATTTCAATTTACATCTCAAAATTTTTGGGTTGTATCAATTTAAAGTTCTGAACTAGAAATTGTATCAATTTAAACTTTTTAAGTTTTAGTTCAATTAACACCATTTCGAAAATATTATGTGAAATATATAATTGTTTCAATAAAACTTTTAAATTGTTACAATTGAATCAATCTAGACCCTTTATTAGGATGATTACATTCGAAAATCCTCCCTGCATTCAATTCTTACATATGTGTTGACTTTTCTTTCGATGCCAGATTAATAGAATGGACGATTAGAATTGATGCATGAATAATTTTAAAAGAAAAATATTAATTAAGTGATGGAAAAATTAAAAGGATATTGTCCTTTTAGAAACTATTCAGGAAAATATTGTTGTTTTCAAACTATTTGTAAAAATATTATTTTTTTTTAAAAAAAATAAGTCGAGGGCTCAAAATTCGACCAAGGTAGGTCGAATTTTGAAGCCTCGACCTTGCCCTTTCACTTTTCCAAGGTTTCCATTATTATTTTGAGAGAGAGCGAGATTATGAGCGAAATTATGAGAGAGAGCAAGATTTTGAGAGGTTTCCATTATTATTTTGAAAGAGAGCGAGATTTTGAGAGGTTTCCATAATTTTGAGAGAGAGCGAGATTATGAACGAGATTTTGAGAGAGAGCGAGAGCGAGATTTTAAGCGAGAGCGAGAGAGAGATAGCGAGATTTTGATAGAGAGCGAGAGTACACTTCAATTTTTGGGTCATCCGTACAAATTTTCCTTTTTTTTTCTTTTTTAATTATTACACATTGACCTTCTTCTTTCTTTCTTCCTTTCTTTTTTTTTTTTAATTTTTTATTTTATAAAAACAATTTCTAAAAATATTTTATTATTTTATTTAAACTCTAAAAAGAATAATTTAAAAAAATAATCTCATAAAAATAAAGAGAGAGAGCAAGATTTTGAGAGAAAGCGAGATAGGAGATTTTGATAGAGAGCGAAGTACACTTCAATTTTTGGGTCATCCGTACAAATTTTACTTTTTTTCTTTTTTAATTATTACACATTGTCCTTCTTTCTTTTCCTTTCTTTTTTTTTTAATTTCTTATTTTATAAAAACAATTTCTAAAAATATTTTATTATTTTTTATTTAACTCTAAAAAGAATAAATTAAAAAAAATAATATCTCATAAAAATAAAAGAATGTAAATTAAATATCTCATTTATATAAAAATAATTACAAAAATCAATGTGTCCCACAAGGCGGACGTCGTTGATTTCGAGCTGGTTGTCGTCGTCGACTTTGAACTTGAGGTTGCTCGGGTTCTTCTTTATGTTGCTCGGGTTCTTCTTTATGTTGCTCTGGTACCTCTGCATGCGTTTCATATTATAAATATTCATTATGCTCTCCACGACCCCGATCATGCCCATGCACGTATGAAGATGAAGGACCAGCCTCTGAGTCATAATGTCATGAACCAAATGCTGGCATCAACAACATCGGACTAACATAATCAGTTTGACTCTGCGTCTGCATCATAGGGGGCAACTCTTCCACATTATGTGCAACCTCATCAAACTCATCCTCTTCCCGAACAGGTCCTCTACGTCTAGGAGCTAGTGGAGGAACAATAGGTATATTATACATATAATGAATTTCCTCCATGTAGCTTTGGTTATAACTACATATAGCAAGAACTTGGTTCGGATCATTCGCAACCTCATGGAGTCTACTGTTGTTCGATCTCTATGAATTATAAAACAATTAGGCAACATTTAAAATAAATTTAAATTAAAAATAATTAGATAATATTCATTCATTTACCAAATGACCCATAGTTACTCCCGGACGAGTGATGTAGCGCCTTGTGATATTATTATACCAATGAATATATTCTGGAGTGACATCTGTATCAAACTGTTCAAGAGAAACCCCCACTGCAATAAACCTTGCACGATAGTGACATCGCACTACCAAATGTGCAACTTTTTCGGACCAATCTCCAGTCCTTAAGTCAATATCATGCAGTACGGGTTCAGTATTATAAGGCGATGGGACATCCTGCTGAAAACCAAATTGTCTCATCACCCTGTCAAGAAGATGCCACTCACCAATGTGAAAACATATGAGAGAACTCATCATCTGCCATATGTTTTGACCATTCGTACAAAAATTAGGCAAAGTATGCATAATAATTTTGTACGGCTCCCAAATAACCTGAAACACAAAATATTATATTAGAGAATATTAAAGACAAATACAATAAAAATGTGTATAAAATAATCAATTAGGTTCAGTGTAATATACCTGTTCAGGTTGAAGCAGATTCAAACATGTATCTATACTAGCTGACTACATGTGGTGGTTGTCCTAGTCATACAAAATTTGTCTCTCCACCTAAATTTTTAAATTGATAATTTAGAATTTAAATTAACTAGATCAGTGATATAAAAATTAAATTGAATTAAAACAACATATCGAGAACCGTAGGCTCGTCCAACATAACTGAGCGTCATTAACATGTTGTAGTTGGGAGCCATTGTTGGAAATCGCTCCCAAGCCCATAGTTGCAAAAGTATGAGAGGCTCAGCTATCTCTCAAACCTCAGGTCTTGTTGCTTTGCATAGTTGTCTATACAACCATGCCAAGTATGCTCCACCCCATGAATACCGCCCCGCATCATAGAGGTTAGCTAACAGTGGTAGAAACATCAAGTGAACAAAATGACTTGATTTATCTGAAAACAGACTTCCACCCATCATTTATAGTATATATGCTCACGCATATCTTATGACGGTTTCCTCGTCTGCATCATCTATGAGCTCACGAAATTGTATTCCTAACCATATTAAACTTAACCTCGATCCTTTATTATTGTCGGTAGGTGGGGTCGCACCGAGGTACAGTTGACAAACTTCTAACCAGTTATCGTACATCAATCCGGTGACCGGCTCACCGTCAATAAGTAACCCCAACAACACTTCTATGTCTTGTAGAGTGATAATACACTCTCCAACAGACATATGAAATGTATGCATCTCGGGACTCCATCTCTCGACCAAGGCTGTGATCAGATGCCAGTCTAACTCAATAAATCCTAATCTGGAAACCCCATAGAATTCAGATGTACGTAGTAGCGGTAGTATTCGAGGGTGGAGCGGGATAGTGCGCTGGAGAACTGCCTCTCGACGCCTGCAAGATATTTCTCCAGTAGTACGATCTCGTCATACAACAAATGATGGATGAATGGACTGGTCGTACACAACATCAGGATCAACAGGTCCTGGGTTTAAAGCCATGATCTGAAAAAAAAAATATATTTATTTCTCAATTAAAAAAATATTTATTTCTCAATTAGAAGAATAATGTACAACTTAATTAGAAGAATAATGTACAACTTAACTAGAAGAATAATGTACAACTTAATTAAAGGAATAATGTACAAGTTAATTAAAAAATAATGTACAACTTTATAATAAAAAAAAATTGAATATATAATAAAAGATAAGTGGGTGAAGGAAATCTCGCTCATGAATGAGATCTTGCTCATGAGCGAGATCCTCACTCCTTTTTTCAGACTTATTCAATTATAATCAATTTTAATATATGCATTTTCATTAAACTTACTCAATTATAGTTATTAGTTGTAACAAAATTCTGTTATTGTTGTTATTTTTTTCATTAATGATTATTAGCTTTTTTTTCTCATTGGTCATGTGTGTGTATATATATATATATATTTCTATGGAAAATAAATAAAGTGAAGACGATTTCCATGTGGCAGACCATGTCAGCTGACTGGTTTACTGTTTAATCCATGTGGCAGATTCAATCTCGCTCTCTCCTACAATCTCGCTCTCTCTTACAATTTCGCTCTTTCTCACAATCTCGCTCTCTCTTACAATCTCGCTCTTATATATATATGTACATAAACATACATATATATGTACATATACATACATACATATATATATATATATATATTTCTATGGAAAGTAAATAAAGTGAAGACAATTATGAGCGAGATCCTCCTCATGAGCGAGATCCTCAAGCATTTCTTTAACAAACTGTCTTCCTAGCGATGCTCACGAGATTCAGCCCACATTTCTAGCAAGATTCTCTTCTAGAGCGAGATCCCCATCACAAAATTAGCGAGATTTCCTTTTAGAGCGAGATCCTCATCACAAAATTAGTTTCACCCACTTATCTTCCTTGTCGAGGGTTGAAGTTTCGACTTATGTATGTCAAAATTTTAACTTTCGATAACCTAATATATAAAATTAGCGAGATTCCCTTCTAGAGCGAGATCCTCATCACAAAATTAGCGAGATTTTCTTTTCCTTGTCGAGGGTTGAAGTTTCAACTTATGTATGTCAAAACTTCAACCCTCGACAACCCTAATATACATATTGTTTCCAAGTTTTTCTTTGTTTGTCGAGTTCTCAACGTTCGACCTCTACATTAATTGAATCCTCAACCCTCGACTTCTAGCCTCAAACTCCCAAAACAACAATATTTCTCTAATAAGTTTTAAAACAACAATATTTCTCTAATAAGTTTTGAAAACAACAATATTAATATTAAAGGTCCCTTAATCGATTCACTCATAAAGAAAAATTATAAGAGTTGATTAGTTATAAAAGTTTAGGAGTTTAATTGATAAAATTATAAGTTTGTACGATATTTATCCGAACAAAGCATCATGGAAAGTATAAATTGATGCACTAATAAAAGTTCATGATTTAAATTGACACAACCGTTTTTAAAATTTAATGGTGTAAATGGATATTTTTCTTAGATTTTTTAAATCACTTTGAATGTTGATTGAGCTTACTTGGACACAACCTTGAATTTTTTTTAGTATAATAATGATAGATTAAGGTGATTAATGTCCTTGATCTCATACACACATATATATATATAAAGAATTTGTGAGGAGAAAGAAGAACAAGTGTTTACGGAATGTCCAAAAACAATATTATAAAAAAAATAAAAGACTGCGATTGAAATTGACAACTATGGACCCAAAACAATGTTTTTGCTTTGTGGAGTAGAAAAAAATTGTGAATTGAATTTTATTCAAAAACTTTATCTTTAATTGTTTAGAACAAATCCAACAAACAAATCTTCTATTAAATGATTCCTTTTTGTTTACATGTCTTCTTTACACACTTATTGATTGAAACGTGACATTCATCTTTTCATTTTCTAAATTATCTGCACTACTGTCGCATAACTCAATGTATAGTGTTCGTATTATCAATTTCAAAATTAGAAGTTCGATTCTTCCATTTTACATATTATCAAAAAAGATATATTTTAGATTATAAGAAAATAATCATATATATAATATTTTTGTTATAAATATTTTGATTAAAATACTATTTTGGTCCGTTTCGCACTTTGAATTTTATTTAATTATCTTTTTTCTTGTTTTGTGAAAGAGTGTCTCATATATTTATTTTATGTAATGATGGACTTAAATATCCATTGTTGGATAAATTGACACAAAAGGAATAGAGACAATCTCTTTGGAAGAAAGAAACTTTTATTGAGAATGTATAAAGATTGACACTTTTGAGAGAATAACTCACTCTCTCAATATACACGCACTCGTTTTTCTTCACTCTAAGGTGTTCTAACTCTCTAACTTTGCCTCGTATAGGCAAGAAATCCTTGTAGCCTAAGTAAAAGGATCTTTCTAGGTTCTTCTCGGATTTTAGAAATATTCTAGATATTTTATGGATCATCCTTCCTTGAACCTAAAGACAATTTAGGATATTTCTAGATCTTTTCTTTTGACATATTTTGTTTACATACTTCAATATAGTTCTAGAGAAAAATCTAATTTACACATTAATGCCATATTGTAAATACTTCAATAATCTTCTAAATTAATTAACGTTGCTTTCTATTTCAATATTGATTAGCTATAATTCTCCTCGTTTAACTTAGACGCTGATTCATTTTACTCATGGTAACATTTAAGGAAAATTATACATTTTGTCCTTGAAGTTTGGTTTAGGTTATATTTGGATTCCTAAATTTTTAAATTCAACAATTTTACTCATGAGACTTGCATTGGTAGCACTCTCGATCCATTTGTTAGTCTCGTTCATTAATTTTTTATGAAAACTGACGTGACACCTATTTTTATTATAAAAAGAGTATATAATTTTTTCTATTTTTGTTTTAAAAAAGCTTTTAATTCTTTTCTTTCTTTTTTTTTTCCTCCATCTCCCTTGCAACCTTCCCCTCTCATGGATGCCATTGTCACCCGTCGTTGTCCTTCGTCATCACTTCCTTTTCGAGGAGGAAAGGAAAATAAAAAGAGGGAGAGTAAAGGATTTTTTTTTCTTTTAATTTGGTTAAAAAAACAAGATTAAATAGTGATCGGAAGAACAAGAATGCTACCAAATGCAAGTCTCAGATAAAAATATTGAGTTTGAAAATCAAGGGACCCCAAATGTAATCTAAATAAACCTGGAAGATCGAAACTGTAATTTTTTTTTATATATAGATTTTAATAGCCTGTTAATCTTTATACTATATTTATGTTAGTATTTAACTACTGCCATTACGTTATTTTATTTCAATTATGATTGATATGTTAGATATTGAAACTACAACTATCCATTCTTTTCTTAAAGAAAAAAGAGCCCTTTTTGTCGGGTTTTTTTTATTATTCATATGTTTATTTATTTATTGGATTTCCAGTTAAAAAATTTAGAATAAAGTTCAAATTGATAGGAATAAAAAATATAAAAATAAAATCTAAATTTCATTTCATTTTCAACTTTAGCTCTATATTTTTTAAAGTTAGGTTTTTGAATGCATGCATATACAATCTTTTTAATTAAGAGTGACGTAATTTGTGACTCTATGGAAAAAAATTAAAAATAAAATTAACAATGGTGTTTTCTTTTTAGGAAAATTAACATTAATGCTAGCTGTAAAAGAAATAGTAAAATTAAAAATATATAATTAGAACCGTAAAAACTAAAAAGAAGAAAAGAAAGAAAATAATGGTAAGTATTTCTTCCAAATTATTTGTTTGTATCTTGATGACATGGTTTTTTTAATTTTCTTTTTTACAAACATAGATGCAATTAATACTAAATTATTTATATTCTCACCATTTGAAATGGTTTTTTTTATTTTTATTTTTTTTACATGCAATTTATACTAAATTATTTATATTCTTACCATTTAAAATGAAAGATTTAGATGAGACTGATGTGATACTAAATGTTAAGATAAGAAAAATTGAAAAAAGATTTTCCTTTTGTCAATCGCACTACATTGAAAAATCATTAAAGAGATTTGATTGTTTTTACGATACTTATGTAAGAACATCTTAGATATTAGTATGAGTCTTAAGAATAACAAAGGTGAAAATGTTTCTTGATTTGAATATGCAAAAATTATTGGTAGTGTTACATTTTTAATGAACTATACTAGACCTGATATTGCACATGTCATGAGTAGATTAAGTAGATACACACATAATCCTAATAAAGACCATTAGACAACTCTTCGTCGATTAGGTGAGGTATCTTAGAAGTACAATGAATTTTTTGTTTGCACTTTAACAATTTCTTTGCAGTGTTAGAGAGATGTTGTGATGCAAACTAGACTGTAGATAACGGTAAAGTAAGCTCCACTAGTAGGTAGTGTTTATACTAGAGAATGAGCTATTTCATGCAAATTAACAAAGAAGTCTGTATAACATGATCCACCACGGAGTTTGAGTGCTCGAGCTAGTAGGACAAGAAGCAGAGTGCCTAAAACATCTACTAGGAGATGTGCCATTGTGGAGGGCATAAATCTTAGTCTCTTTGTAATGTGATTCATAAGCTACCATATGTATTGCCAAAATTAAACGTTGTGTATAATAACAAAAGGAGGCACATACGCCTAAGACATGGAACTGTGTAACAGTTGTTGAAAGAGAGATTATCTCCCTGGAGTATGTAAAGTCTGAGAGAAATTTAGCATATTCTTTCACTAAAGGCCTAACAATGAGAGTAATCCTAGAATTTTCGACAAGTAAAAACCCTTATATTGATTCATGGTCACCTTCTATGAAAGAGTTTAAGAGCTTTCTAGAGTTTTCACAATGAACCAAGGTTATGTGACTATGGCTTAAATAGCACTCGATGTATGATATTATTGTAGAATCAAGAAAAATCAAAAGGACTTCAACGTGTTGGGGGAATCTCAATCATAATTTATAAAAGTTCAAGAAACAATTTTTAAAATTTAGTTGTTATCTTACTCCATTGTGCATCATTTCAAATAATAAGATACTTATGCTTAAGTTTACTATCATTTCCTTGTTCAAAATCATTTTTTCCTTGTTCTTGTTAATCATTCGTGGAGGACTATTGGTAATGACTCACAACTACTTAAGTCCATAGCCAATTGCAAGCATTCACATCGGAGAAAATCCTTTTGTCCAATGTTGGAAGATTAAGAGAAGTGAGTATATATATAAGAACACTTTAAGCACTTGCAAAAGTGGACAAGGTGGTAGTTAAGTTTGCCCAGCCCCCACATGCACCGCCGTCGTTGATTGTTCATCGGTAGATTCGAGTAATTGCAATCGTGCGAAAAAAGAAAGAAGAAATACTTTTATTTATTTATTTATTTATTTTTGAGTGTTACATATTTATGTTTTTGGATCTAAACTGCTGCCATTATTTCTTCAGATCTGAAAATTAAATTGCATTGAAATGTCTAAATCTGAAATGTTTTGCTCTTTCTTTTTCTTTAAAAATAGTAGTCTTTTCTTCATATTTGCATAAATTCTTCTTTTTCTTCCAACATTTTTACACAGTGATTTTGAATTCATTCTCTCTTGATTTCAATCTTCCTCTAACAATGCACGTTTGAGATGAGTGTTGTGTTAATCTTAGAAAACAACCATCATAAACGATTTGCATCAAGGTCATGTCAAATTTACTTTCTAGTGGTTTTCACGACAGAATGCTCTACCTCTAAAATTAACAATGAACAACATACATCCGCTTGGATTGATTCAATTTGTTTGATTTTTTATTTTTTGTTACACTTCTAGAAGGAAGCAATATTTCAAATTTTCTAATTTTAATAAAGGTTACTAATATTTATTAGTTACATTAAGCTACCTTTAAAATAGACATAAAAGGAATCTTAGACCACATTTTTCCATCCCACTTGATTAAAAGTGCGTTTGGTTTAACTTTTCAAGTGTTTAATTTTGAAAATAAGTCATTTTGAAACACTTTCAAAAGTTATTTTAAACCCTTTTTATCCTAATAGTTTAAATAAAAATGACTTTTTTTAAAAAAAATATTTTTAAGTTTTACAAGAATTTTAAAATCAAAGGTTTGAATTTCAACTTACTCTTGTATTTTTTTTTTTTTTTTTTTGAAAAATTAAAAAATTTTAAATCAATCTCAAATACTTTTAGCATATTGGAAAAAATAATCCTTAATATTATTTATATGATGAAGATTCTCTTGCTTTACACGTAATTTTAAAAAAAATAAGAGAATTTCTCAATCAGCCTTAAATCAAGTCGTCTTCTTTTTTTTTTTTTTTTTTTTTTAATATATGAAGTATATTACATATTGAAAGGAATTGGCGGCAATCAAGCACATGTTGTCTGAATTTTATCTTCATTATTAGTACAATTATTGCATGTGAATGTAATGGATACTCTACCAAATATATATTTTAGGAAACTAGACAAAACATAACTATCACAAAACATTGTCAAGCATAGCTAACACTACTAGAAAATTGGATTTTAATATCGATTTAAAACTGATATTATAGGAGTACAATGTCGGTTGACTTTAATGTTGATTTTAAACCGACATTATAGATGACCAAGATTTCAATGTCAGTCATCTTTAATGTCAGTTTTCAATCGACATTGAATACTATCTTCCACGTCGGTTTTTAATCGACATTAAACATTATCTTCAATGTTGGTTTTTCACCTACTTTTTGTCAGTAATTGTCTGATATTAAATGTCTGTCATCGTTTTATTATTGAAATAATATATATAAATATATACTTACGCACGTGCAAATCAATTACCTCTATTTTTTTACCTATGCATATACAAAATAAAATCTTAGTTGTTTTAATATATTAGATTTCAAAAAAACACAAAAATTAAATCTCAATCTTGCTCACAAGGTACGAATAATAGTTAGAGCTCAAAAAGAATAACAAAATCTATACTTGCAAAGCAGTAATTCTAACAAACTTGAATTTATAATATTCCCATAAGCTAAAAGAAAGGGAAAAAGAAAAGCTAACAACCTCTTTAATCAAACTGCTAACTCATTCCACTAAAACTTATTTGAATTGTTTGTAAGACGATACTTTTCAAATAAGGTTTGAGTTGTTGCCCCTCCACCATAGCTACCAGCTCTAGCTCTATTACCAAAAGCTGACTTTCCATCAGGATTCTCATAAATTTTTAGGTATGATACAACAATCAACAACGCAGTTGAGAAAAATATGATAAATATTATGAATTGCAAGAGTAGGAAAATAATAACTTCAAAATATAAATCCAGAACTTCAAATTTGTAAACAAACTTACAACTTCATTTAAATCTTATAAAGAATTCAAACAGTAAATTTAGCAGAGGAGTTCTTTTTCCATTTTAGATTTCTTAGTTAATCAGACCAATCATACTAATTAAACAAGTTTAATATGAAAATAGATCACGCACAAATATAAATGTCACGAAGAAAATCACTCATACCAAGTTGCTTATGGTTAATTAAACACAATACAGTCATCAATTTTGCTTACTTCAAACTTGGTAAAGTGAATTCTCCCTTAGAGAATAGAACGACTTCTTTCACTAGCTTTTACAGAAATCTGAACTTGATCATTTTTCAACAATTTCTTGTTTCTAGAAAAATACACTAACTAAGCAAGAGTGCTTACAAGAAATGTAGAGATTAACCCTAAACTAAATTCCAAATATAAGATCAAAAAAAAGAAAAAGAAAAAAAAAAGGAGAATGCAATAAGATGATCCAAGGGAGAATGAATATTTCCTAGTTTCCACAACATCTACCATTTCATATTAACCAAAAGCTCAACATAGATGAATACAATTTCCCTATCCATTAGAATTTAGTTCAATCAGCTCAGTTAGTTTGAAACCCAAACACATCCAAAAGCCTAGTTAACCACTTGATCTTTTACCACTCCTATGGGATAAAGTAACAAGGATTATAGTAGAAATAACAACTGAAAAAGACCCAACAGTTCAATTTACAAGATGTGCCCCACATCCAAAAAAATACCAAGAAATGGTAAATGACAGTTCAAAAACTTGATTAATCTTCACCCAATAAATCAAAACTTCAAACTAAACAAAGAGTTCAAAATACCCAATAAACAAAACAAACAAATATAGAACCCTAAACTTCTCGTTTATAAGAACCAAATCAGAAATGGGTTAGAGTAGAAACCTCTAGATGCGGGTTTTCTGGACGAAAAGAGGAAAACAACACCAAGTGCAGTATCGTCTAAAACTTGATCTGACATTTGAAGGATGAAGTAATGTACAATAAGTCAATGTTCAAAGATAATAAATTTACATGAAACTAGGACATCACAAATATTCTAATGGTTTGTCATCTTGAAATAAATAATGGTTATGAAGACCCTTAATGTTTCAAAACCAATAAGTTTGGTTCAAATACTTTATAAAATAAGTCCAATTGTTGAAGCTCATTCAATACTTTAATGGCAGTGACTAATGAATAGATTATGTGCAAAAAAGAAGATATCTTGAGCAGAAAATTTTCACTGAGAAGAGAGAGGATGCTCAAAATATACCTAGCCAGTCAAATGTGAAAAACTTTCGATGTCAGCACCCATCAAATTCGCATGAATTATAGGTCTCCATGATAAAGTTTCATTTTTCCTACATATAACTGAAGGAACTGTGAAGTTTGTAGAAGAAGCGAGATCAATCCCAAATTTTATTTTCATAGAAATCAAAATTTACAGTACATAAATTATGCATCAAAACAAAAATTACAACATGCATTTAACAGAAAAAATTAGGGAAAAGAAAAATCTTGCCCTTGAAGAATCCAAAGGCTTCACGAAATCCCTCCACGTTGATCACAAACAATCACGAACCCTTGAACCAAGAATTAAAGAATAGGACACCACCACAAAAGAGACATCTGTATTCTCTGTAGGGGAAGAGAATTCTCAGGAGTTATGGGCTCTGATTTCTTTTTGGGAGAGGGAGAGAATTTTAGAGAAAACGCGATTCTTGGGAGATTTTTCAGATCAATCAAAATCACAGCACACCTTCAGCCTCTCTGAAAAAATCCTATGTGAAGAAGATTAATATCCCGCAAAACTACCTCACTAACTACATTATTAACTGAGGGAGGATTAAGGAGAGGGATGTTATTTTCCTCCCTTTAATTTTGAAAAAAAAAATTAAAATAAAATAAATTTTATTTCAATAATATATATATATATAATAACTAACTTATTATATGTATATATAATTGTATGTTATATCATATATAACATATTACCTATAGTTTTTTTATATTGTATCAAATACAATATAGCCTATAGTTATGCTCTACATGGTATTTAATGTAAATTCAATTCATATTAAATTTAATTATATGAATCCCATCAATATAATTAGTATTTGAATCATATTCAAATATTTAATTCCTCTCAAATAAATTTTACATTATAATGTATCAAATACATTATATTAATTATATCACATATAATTAATTTAAATCAATTATATCACATATAATTAATTCCCTCAATTAATTTGAACAATTCAAATTAATCCAAAATTAATTTTCAATAATTCCTATTGAGCTACAGAGGGGACCTTATGAACCTGTAGATTGAAGTTCCAATGGTATTTGAATAATTAATTAAACTTCTTTAATTAAATTATTTAACATCCACTAACTGCCGGTCACTCCACTAAAGACCGACAACTACACTCTTCGCACTATAGATATATTTTTGTGTCCATTGGATATGACCAGTCAATAGTGCGAAAATTACCATCTTGCCCTTGTAGTTACATCTAACTTCTTAAGTACCACTGATCCCTCTAATGAACAATAAGTCATAGTTCAACTATGACAAACCCCTTTCGGGCCAAGAGAGAGTGTGGCGCCACATTGTTCAAGCCCTGGAATCAACCCTAAGAGAGCAATTTATCTACTTACCTCAACATTAGGGAATGAGTGAATTCCGACTTGTGTAGCTGTGTTCCCAGCTCCCTAACCAGACGAATCCCCAAAATGGTAAGCTTATTGAGTCGATGATCTTACCACTCTTACCTATACAAATCAAAGGACTGCCTTCATAGGCAGAAGTTCATAACTTACTTAAGATTCAGGTCATGTCATCTATGGTCATCTTGGTAAAATGTAAGTCTCTATTATTAACGAAGTTATATAATGAGACTATTCATTTCGTCGTTCGGTCTTATACAAACTCCTCTACATAGAATACTTCCACTCACATATCTCTACATGAATGATTAGGATCATATCATTTGTAGCACTTTACAACAATTGTAACATCTACAAAGTGAGCCATATTCGTAGTATCATAAGGATAAGATACCTAACCTTATCCATCAACTACAGACCATTTACATTATCACTTAAACATAATCTACTTGTATGACTCTACATATAAGTTTAAGCTACAGAAGATAACTTTAGATGTTCGTTTATTGGTTTGTAGGTTAATACTACTAAATTTCGAATAAATATCTCATATTTTATTAAATAAATAAAAATATTTGTACATTACAATTACAAACTATAGAACCCCGAGATATAGGACACCAACTCCAACAATCTCACACTTTTCCTAAAGCTAGTGGGATGTACAATATAAAAGTCACACTAATTTAAAAGTACACACAAAAACAATAAACTAGGGCATAATACGCATCCAGTACAAAATCTCCCACTTGCCCTAGACTAAATGTGGCTTGTCCATAGACCCCCCTACTATGTAGGTGACTCTTAAACACTAATCGTGAGGGCCTTTGTAAATGGATCAGCAACGTTGTGCTCCGAAGCTATCTGCATGACAATCACGTCCCCTTGATGCATAATCTCTCGAATGAAATGATACTTCTGTTCTATGTGCTTCCCGCGCCTGTGACTCCTAGGCTCTCCGAAATTAGCCACAACGCCACTATTATCACAATAAATAACGATGGACTTAGACATGTCTAGAACCACTTCTAGATCAGTCATAAACTTCCTGAGCCACACAGCTTTCTTAGCAGCTTCACAAGTCACTACGTACTCAGCCTCCATAGTGGAGTCAGCTATACACCCCTACTTCGTGTTCCTTCAAACTACTGCCCCTTCATTAAGAGTGAATATTAATCCTGATGTGGATTTCCTATAATCCTTATTAGTCTAAAAATCAGAGTCCGTGTTAAAAGAACTCTTAAACAAGAGTATCCATGAGCGGGCTCGGATCTTTCTAATTTTATTGTGATCAAATTACTACACACACATTATAACAAATAGATATGCATTGTAACACTAATTATAGGTATGCTTTCACAATTCAAATACAACAGATTAAGTAAACGTACCAGTTAAAAACAATCTTCACTCAAACTCAATCCAGTGGAAGTGACTCCTCTATGGTTCTTATCGCTCAGCAATCAATCGCCTAATAGCACCACGATCGTCTACACGAACGGCAGCGCACAAACAAGCAGCAACTGGGGACGACACCACCACTCAAAGCCCTTGGTATTCTCAGAGTGAGAATCCAAAGAGTGAACTTTGATGGAATTGGTAGAGGAAGAAGAAAAGGACGATCGTGTAGAACAAACAAGCAAGTGGGAGATAGTAGATGACTATCGCATAATCGGGTGCTTGTCATTTAGGAAAAGGTACACGATCGTGTAGGTTTTACTAAGCGATCATCTAGTAAATATTAAGCAATCGTTTAGATTAGCTCGGTGCGCTAAGAGATCGTTTAGAGAAGGTGAGCGATCGTTTAGAAAAAGTGTGTGATCATTTAGTGCGCGGGTGTGCAATCGTTTAAGCAATGGGCGCTATCGTATAGGCTCTCAACTAAGCGATCATGAAGTTTCCAAACCATGAGCGAATTTTTTCGAACTCTTTACAAAATGAAAACAATTTTCATTTTATTCTTCAGTTACAATAACTGAAATTGATTTTCTTACTTACGCACGATTTAGGAGAAATTTTCGGTTAATTATCACGTGACCAACTAATTAATTGATTAATTGATTAATTAATATAATCATATTATATTCTTAACTTATAGTTTGATATCATATATCTCCTATAGTAATTTCTTCTCTACTTGATATAAATTATATTTATATCTAATTTCCTACAAAATAATGTATCTCATACATTTAGTCAATTATATCATATATAATTACCCAATATAATTGAACTGCCTCTTGTTAATTTGAACATTTCAAACTGACCCAAAAACTGATTCTCGACTTTATCCAAGCTACCAAGGGGATCTTATGGACCTGTGGCTCGAAGATCCAACAGTACGTGAATAGCTGACTAAACTCTTTAGCCACGAGATCCACCATCCGTTAACTGTCAAGCATTCTACTAAAGACCAACAGCTAAACTCTTCTTACCACAGATATATTTCTATGTCCATCGGATATATCTAATCATAAGTACTATGACCCTTCACAGATGCTCGTAAGTATTGCTTGGCCAATTTACCGTTTTACCCCTGTAGTTAAATCTCACTCTTTAAGTACCACCGATTCCTCTAATGAACAATACAACATAGTCCAACTATGTGTAAACACCTCTCGGACCAAGAGAAAGTGTGTGGCACCACATCGTTCAAGCCCTGGTATAAACTCTTAAGGGAGCTATCTATCTACTTGCCCCTACCTCAGGGAAGGAGTGAATTTTTTTCTTGTGTAGCTGAGTTCCCAGCTTCCAAATCAGACGAATCCCCAAAGTGGTATATTTGAGTCGGCAACCTGGCTACTCGCACCCATACAAATCAAAGGACCGCCCTCAATGGCAGGAGTTCCCAACTCACTCAGGATTGAGGTCATGTTTAAACATATGGTCATCCTAATGAAGTGAAGTCTTTGTCATGAATGGTGTTATATAACGAGACGTTAACACTTCATGTCAAGTCTTATATAAAGTTTTTGTATAGGACGCCCCCCTCACATGTCCCCTACATGAATTGATCAAGTTCAAATCATCTGTGACAAGTCACAACAATTGTGATCAATCCACAAAGCAGGCCGCATTCGTAGCGTTACCAGAATAAGGTTTCCCTCTTATATTCATATACTACATACCATTTTGGTTATCACTTAAGACATGATCCACTTGTATGTCATCACATACATGCTTAAGTTACATCCAGATAACCAAGGATTTTAGGTTTATTGGTTTTTGGTAAAGCAAATAAAACAAACAACTGAGCAAAATAAAGAAGTGAAGTAAAATATCATATATTTATACATCACAAGCGTTCCGTACAACTGTTTACAAACTATAAGACACGAGACTTTAGAGCATCAACTCCAACACGTGTATCTGTAAGGATCAAATATCTGAATGCTCAGAACAAACTATACCTCTCCCAAATCTTTCATTTGGAATTGAGTCGCTAGCTAATTCTTAATTTCAGTCAGCATGCCTACATCATTCTCAATGTGTAGGATATCGTCTACATACAGCACAAGAAAAGTTACTAAACTGTTAATGATTTTTTTGTAAACGCAAGGCCAATCAATATTTTGATCAAAGCCATAAGATTTGATCTATTACAAGATTGAAGAAGCTTGTTTCAATCCACAAATGGACCGGTTAAACTTGCAAACCTTTTACTCTTGACATTCTGTTATGAATCCCTTAGGCCACTCATATAAATGGGGAAGGAAGTTATTTTTCCTCCCTTTAATTTAAAAAAAGCAAAACTAAATTAAAATTAATTTTATTTAAATAATATATATATATATATATATATATATATATAATAACTAACTTATTATATGTATATAAAACTATATGTTATATCATATGTAATACATAACCTATAGTTTTTTTTTATATTGTATCAAATACAATATAACCTATAATTATTAATTCTCTCAATAATATATGGTATTTAATATAAATCCAATTCATATTAAATTTAATTATATAAATCTCATCCATATGATTAGAATTTGAATCAGATTCAAATATTTAATTCCTCTCAAATAAATTTAAATTTTATATTATAATATATCAAATACATTATATTAATTGTATCACATATAATTAATTTGAACAATTCAAATTAATCCAAAATTAATTTTCAATAATCCCTGTTGAGCTACAGAAAGGATCTTGTGGACCTGTAGATTGAAGTTCCAATAGTACCTGAATAATTAATTAAACTCTTTTAACTAAATTATTCAACATTCATTAACTGTCGGTCACTCCACTAAAGACCGATAATTGCACTCTTTGCACTATAGATATTATTTTTGTGTCCATTGGATATAACCAGTCAACAGTGCGATGATCCTTCACAAATTGTACGTAAGTACAACTTGGCCAAAATTATCATTTTGCCCCTATAGTTACATCTAAATCCTCAAGTACCACTGATCCCTCTAGTGAACAATAAGTCATAGTCCAATTATGATCAATCCCCTCTTATGCCACGAGAGGGTATAACGCCACATTGTTCAAACCTCGGAATTAGCCCTTAAGAAAACAATTTATTTACTTACCCCAATATTAGGGAAAGATTGAATTCCATCTTGTATAGTTGTGTTCCCAGTTCCCAATTAGACAAATCCTCAAAATGGTAGACTTATTGAGTCGACAATCTGGCCATTCTCACCAATACAGAACAAAGAATCACCTTCATAGGCAAGAGTTTACAACTCATTCAGGACTCAGATCATGTCACCCATGGTCTGTTGGGATTGGTATCTTAAATCTCTCTCATATTCTTATAGTTTGTAAACATTGTATAAATAAATTTTTAATAATAAAATAATTTTTATTTTATAAGCATTTACTTAATCCAATAATATAAGATCCTAGGTTATTTTATGTAATTTAAACATGTGTATGTAGAGACATACACGGGGATCATGTTAAATGATAACTCAAGCAGTCTATAGTAGATGGATAACGTTGGATACCTTATCCTGGTGACATTACGAATACGACCCGCTTTGTAGATGTTACAAGTGTTGTAAAGTGGTACAAATGATCTGATTCTGATCATTCATGCGAAGACGTGTGGGCGAGGATATCCTATACATATAGTTTGTATAAGACTGGACCACGAAATGATTAGTCTCTTTATACAATGCTGTTAATAGTAGAGACTTACATTTCACCACGATGACCATAGGTGATATGACCAGAATCCTGAGTGAGTTGTGAACTCCTGCCTATGAAAGCGGTCCTTTGATTTGCATGGGTGAGAGTGGCCAGATCGCTGACTAAATATGCCTACCATTTTTTGGATTCGTCTAATTGGAGAGCTGGGAAAATAGCTACACAAGACGGAGTTCGCTCCTTTTCCGAAGTCGAGGTAAGTAGATAAATTACTCCCTTAAGGGTTGATTCCGGGGCTTGAGCAATGTGGCCACACTCTTTCTTGGCCCAAGAGGGATTTGGTCATAGTTGGCTATGACTTATTGTTCATTAAAGGGATTAGTGGTACTTAAGGAGTTAGACGTAACTATAGAGGCAAAACGCTAATTTTGGCCCAACCATACTTACGAACAATTTGTGAAGGGTCATCATACTGTTGACTGATTATATCCAATGGACACATAAATATATTTGTAGTACGAAGAGTGCAGCTATTGGTCTTTAGTGGAGTGACCGACAGTTAATGGATGTTGGGTAATTTAATTAAAGAGTTTAATTAATTATCCAAATACCATTGGAGTTCATCCACAAGTCCATGAAATCCCCTCCGTAGCTCAATAAGAATTATTGAGAATTAATTTTGGATTAATTTGAATTGGTCAAATTAATTGAGGAAATTAATTATATGTATATAATTAATATAATGTATTTGATACATTATATTATAAATTTATTTGAGAGTAATTAAATATATTTGAATGTGATTCAAATACTAACTATATGGATGAGATTCATATAATTTAGTATAAATGTGGTTTATACTTAATATCATGATTAATTGAGAGAAATATAAACTATAGGTTATATTGTATCTGATACAATATAAAAACTATAGATTATAAGTTATATTTGATATAACATATAGTTTAATATATATTGTATGATAAGTTGGTTATGATATATATATATATATCCCTTTTATTAAATTTTGAATTTAATAAAAGGAGGGAGTTATAACTCCCTCCCCCTTTTTCTAATTAAGACGGGTGGCATTGTGGGGTTGTGAGTATTCGTCTTCCTCTTGCATTTGATGCAAAGATTTTTTACGCTCTAGACCTCTTCCTAAGAACACATACAGAGAAGAAAAAGTGTTCTTCTTCTCCTCCTTTCATCCTATCCTTCCTCTTTCCAAAATTTAAGTAGAGCCCACCATTCTTGCTTATTCCCAAACCCTAGCAGAAAATACAGGAGGTTCTCTTATAGTGGTGGCCATTTGGGATTTCGAATTCTGGATATCGAGATCTGCATTGAAGAATTCGTGATCTAGATCGAGAGAATTCGTGAAGACTTTTTGGCTTCAAGTGTAAGATATTCTTTTCCCTAATTCCTCATCAATCAGCATGTTTTATTTTTTTCTTTATAATGCATAATTTTTTTATTCTGTAAAATTTTGATTCTGTGAAAAATAAAATTGGGAAGGATTCTGCTTCTGCTCGAAACTTCACCGTTCCTTCATGGTCATCCTGATGAAACGTAAGTCTTTATTACTAACGGTGTTATAACGACTATTCATTTTGTGGTTCGGTCTTATACAAACTCCTTTGTATAGAATATTCCCGCTCACATGTCTCTACATGAATGATCAGGATCAGATCATTTGTAGCAATGTACAAAAATTGTAACATCTACAAAGCGGGTCGTATTCGTAGTGTCACTAGGATAAGGTACCCAGCCTTATCCATCTATTATAGACCATTTAGGTTACCACTTAAACATGATTTGCTTGTATTTCTCTACATATATGTTTAAGCTACAGAAGATAACATTGGATGTTAGTTTATTGGTTTGTGGGTTAATGCTATTAAATTTCGAATAAAATATCTCATATTTTATTAAATAAATAAAATTGTTTGTACATTAAAACTACAGGACTCACGAGATTTAGGGCATACCCCAACAACAACTAGGCAAATCACTCATTTCCATATTATGAAACTATAAGCATTCATGTTGCAGTTCTAACAAATGTTAAGTACAAGCACAAGCAAAACAAGCCTATTTCACTCAAGAAAATTCTCCATCTGAGATTAAATATTCTTTAACTCTGATTCCTACGGTTGGTTGCTTAGTTTCCCAAAATTGTAAGTAGTTCATAACATAATACATAATCAAAATTTGTTCAAACTTCCAAGGATATTTGATTCATAGATCATCCATCACAAGAAGAATCTCCAAGAAGCATATTAAGTTTCGCATGCATATTAGCTAGTTATTGGAAAATTGTGTTGATGATTAAAGGTATGCCATAAACATGCATTTTAAACTTGACTTTACTCTCTATCGACTAGGCCAACTCGAGGTAATCACCAAACCACAAATTTTATAGAACAAGATGATAATCATAGATATCATATGACAAAGATTAGAGAGATGCAAATTCAAACAAATCCATGACGTTTCAAACCCATCTTCATATATTTTTATCTTGTCAAGATTCTCCAATATTATACTCTTAACTTCTGATACCTAAGCCTTCACTTGTATCAACTTTTTGATCTCTTCCACATGCTCAATGATATACTTCATGTGCTCTTTCATAATTGGCCTGTAAAATATGTGCAAGAGATTCCTCTTGATACCATACTAAGACAAATACACCTGAACGTAATCAAAATAAAGTTTTTTTTTTTTGTGTTTGAATTTACCCAAAATCCTTATTGAGACTTTTTGCAACAGCATAATCGGCTTTACCGCCTCCATATCTTTTTTAAAGTTGGCTTTCATCCGTTCCAAAAAGGCTATAGATATTTGTTTAATGAGAGATTCTTTCGCCACAATACAGTAAGCTGCAAAATTCCATGAAGCTGTCGTTTATATGGTATTAAAACAAGACAGGGTTCCTTAACTCAAATTAATGTAACAATAATTATTGCACCCAAAAATGAAACTAATTTTCATTTTATTCTTCGGTTACCATAACCGAAGTGGCTATTCCGACTAACGCACGTCCGAGAGAAATTTTAGGTCAATTATCATATAATTAACCAATTAAATTATTAATAAATATAATCATATTATATTCTTACCTTATAGTTTGATATCACATATCTACTATAGTCATTTCTCCTCTACTTGATATAAATCATATTTATATCTAATTTCCTCACTAATAATGTAACTCATACATTTAGCCAATTATATCATATATAATTAATCAGTCCAATTATATCATATATAATCGAACTTTCTCTTGTCAATTTGAACATTTCAAATTAACCCAAATACTTATTCTCGACTTTATCCAAGCTACCCAGGGGACCTAATGGACCTGTGGCTCGAAGCTTCAACGGTCCGTGAATAGCTGACTGAACTCTTTAGCCATGAGATACATCATCCGTTAATTGTCAGGCATTCCACTAAAGACCAACAGTTGAACTCTTCTTACCACATAGATATTTCTGTGTCTATCGGATATAACCAATCATGAGTACGATGACCCTTCACAGATACTCGTAAGTACAACTGGGCCAATTTACCATTTTGCTTCTATAGTTACATTTCACTCCTTAAGTACCACTGATTCCTCTAATAAACAATACAACATAGTCCAACTATGTGTGAACATCTCTCAGGTCAAGAGAAGATGTGTGGTGCCACATCGTTCAAGTCTTGGAATCAGCCCTTAAGGGAACTATCTATCTACTTACCCTTGCCTCGAGGAAGGAGTGAATTCTATCTTATGTAGCTGAGTTCCCAGCTCCCAAATCAGACAAATCATCAAAATGGTAGGTTTAAATCGGCGACCTAACCAGTCGACTCATACAAATCAAAGGACCGCCCTCAATGGTAGGAGTTTCAAACTCACTCAGGATTGAGGTCATGTTACCTATGGTCATCCTAGTGGAGTGAAGTCTCTGTCATGAACGGTGTTATATAACGAGAAGTTAACACTTCATGGTCAGGTCTTATACAAACTCTTTGTATAGGACGTCCCTGCTCGCATGTCCCCTATATGAATGATTAGGATCAGACTATCTGTGACAAGTCACAACACTTGTGACCATTCCACAAAGCAGTCCGTATTCGTGGCCATTTTGGTTATCATTCAAGACATGATTCATTTGTATGTCACCACATACATGCTTAAGTTACATACAGATAACCAGGGATTTTATGTTTATTGATTTGTGGTAAAGCAAATAAAACACATAACTGAGCAAAAAAATAAGATGTGAAGTAAATATCATATATTATATAACACAAGCATTCGTACAAGCTGTTTACAAACTACAGGACATGAGACTTTAGGACATCAACCCCAATAATTAATTCATTAAACCCATCAGAAGTTAACATAAAAGAAAGGAAGAGAATCTACCAATGTCTTCTTGGATCAGAAATTTGGTGCACTTTCCTTGCTTCAGCACTTGAAAACTGTAGTAGAGGTGAACGCATGACAAACTCGAGGTGATCACAGATGGACAAGAGATTTCTTTTAGATTTTAGTCACAGAAAAACTTTATTGACTGTTGAAGTCATAAAAAAAAAAAAAAAAAACTCTTAAAATATTGGCAATGATTGAGGGCTCGGCCTGACGAAGAAACCACTTTATGGTCTTACCATCTGATATACAATTACTTTAACTCTTGAAGTAATCAATTAACACAACACATAGTGTCCACTTTGGGCATTAACCCTCGTGGCTTTGCTTTTGGTTTCACCCCCAAAGGCCTCATATTAATGGAGATAGTTGTCCTCCCTTATAAACTCATGATTATCCCTTTATCTAATCAATGTGGGATTTTGGTTGCATCCCAATACTATCAACCTCAAAGTCAGAGGTTAGATTCCTCTACCATTATGTATTGTCTACCATTATGTATTGTTAAAAAAAAATAAAATAAAATAAGCACCACAAAACCACTCAAGGTAAGGATTGTAGAGAAGATCGGAATGATTTCCACCATAGCTTTATGGCCAAGCCATTACGACATTGATGGAGATGAATAAATGAGACCTCCCCACAATTTAAATTCAAAGTCTCAAAATCTTCCACAACAAATATCACCTCACTGAAATCTATCATTTGATTGTTTACCAGAGTCATCACATCTCAGCAATTGATTTCTGCAATCACCGTTCCATTACAAAATCAAGAGTATTAGATAAACCTTCATAAAATCGCTCAAGGTAAGAGATATAGATAACCTTCATTATCGCCTAACGAACACGACCAAGATGATCACGAATCACCCACCCCAAACCTCCTACTTGACGAAAGGGGTACCACTAAAGCATCTGTATTCGACTTTCACATATCACAATCTAGTGGAATCCATCCTTGAAGCATTGGTTGAAAGCCCTCCAACTGAAACCTTCCTCTTGAAGAGCCTTCGACATCATTGAATCCAAAAACAAAATAGAATCAACATAAGTCCGAACGATTTGAAAAAGGTGTTTGTTTCGAACTTCCCAATTATTTTTTTTAAAAAAAAAAATCTTAGTTATCAATTTGAGTATAACTCAATTGTTTAAGAAACATATCATCGACCTAGAGGACCATTTAATTCTAATTAGTATACATTTGATTATCTAATTGGTAGGATTTAAAATCTTAAGTAAGTGGCTCATAACTTGAATTCATTCTTACCAAACTCTTTATTGTTTATATATGTTCTTCATCGATCACTAAGTCAATCTATGGCGGTTGTAATAATATAAACTTCTGTCCATTTTATTTTACCATTGGTTGATTTTAAATAAGTTGTTAAGACAACTTTTGTCACTAACATATGACAGAGCATGAAAGAGATTTTTGACAATTATAATATTTCTTCACTTTTATTTTCTAATACACACTAAAAAAAACTACTTTTAATACAAGTAAATAGCATAGGACAAAAAATGTGAATCAAACTTAAAACAATTTTGGATCAACAATGTAATACAAATGTTATTGATAGTTTTTTTGTATTGATTTCATTCCTTTTTTTTTTTTAGTTATTCATTGATTTTCATTCTCATTATTTACCATGCATGATTATTGATGAATTTATTGATCAAATTATTCTTTAAAAAAAAAATTATTGATCAGATTTTATTTTTAAAAAAGTTCTAAAAAAAATTGTACATTGCACATGTTCAAAGAACACACTTCCTATTTAATTGGCTTTTCCACCCTTAACTTTCCAAAAGTTAATTGAAAAGATTAGGCTAACTATTTATCTAACATTTGTCCGAAAAAAATTATCCAACATTAATTAGAATATAACACATCTCTATCTTACACCTAAACTTCTAGATGAAAATGATTATCACTTTTGATTATGAAAACTTAAATAGAATCGACACAATTATACATATTAGGTTAAAATATAATTTTGGTCCATAACTTTCAATTTTAAATTTTATCCTTCAAAATTATTTTTTTATCAAAATTTGTTAAATAATGATAAAAACTTTTATGTGAGAAAAGATACTGTATAATCTAAAGAGGAAATGTATGATAAAAAGTAATTTGTATTGAGAAAAACTCGACAATAAACTAAATGGGAAATTGATTTTAAAACTTATTGAAAATACATGATCAAAATTGAGCATTTAAAAGTATATAGACTAAAATAGAATAAATCTCAAAACACAAGGATAATTTTGATATTTTAACCAATATTATATAAATCTTGTTTAGGGAAAGAAAAAACTTGAAGGAAGCTTTAATTTTGCAACTTTCAATCATTCAATATTTTAAGTCGTTTTATTGTGAATATATAAGAAATAGTTTACATGTCTAATACAATAGACAACCATATCACAACACAAATTAAACCATGATTAATTTATTGGATGATATTCAATAATAGTGTGGAACAACGTTGATATATTTGTTTCTTCTTTTATTAATGGAAAAATTTAATGAAAATTTTGAGTTGAAAATAAACCAATTTTTAAGACTAAGGTAATATTGCATTTTTAGTTCTTATATGCTTTTCAAAGTTACATTATTGTTTGGATCTATCTATTATTTCATTAAAGCTTATCAAAAAAAACGTTTGTCACGTGTATGCAAATAAAGATTTAAAGGGAATTAAAGTGTAACAAAAATCTAGCACGTTAACTTCACTTATAATTGTCAACATGAACATAGTTCAACTAGTATAAAGTATAAATTATCGACTAAAAAGTCAGAGATTCGAATCTTCTACCCTGCATATTGTTGAACTAAAAAAATTTCACTTATGATCACACTTGAAAATAGGTTATAAAACTCAAGACATTATATTTTACATTAGATAATCTTAATAGTATCTTAAAATTTTACCTGAAAGCTATTTTTTTCGATCAATATGGTTTAATCACTTAGTAGTTCTTTTTCTTTTCTTGATAATATGTGAAGTGGAGAATCGGACATCTGATCTCGAGGTCCATAGTATAAGTTTATCTCAATTGAGCTATGCTCATATTAGCACATGAGATTGAATTTTCCACTTCAAGAGAAAGTACGTGTCAAATACCACCAAACTAAGCTCATTTCGATATTTAATATATATATATATATACTAACTCGTGCTTTTTGTTACTTCATAGTAATCAACATAAACGGCTGATGAGCTTTAATTAAATGATAGAAATGGTAAACTAATTTTCAAAAGATACAAAGACTTGATTGAAATTAAGTTTGAAATATAGAGATTAAAGAATACAATTAACGAAGAATAAAGTAAAAGCTTAATTAGCTTTTATTTATTCAATTCTAACAACCAAAAATATTTTAAAAAATGGCAAAATAAACAGCTCATAGTTCCATTAACCTAACAAATTTATTTTAAAAAAAGGAAGAAAGATAAAGAAAAAGATTAAACGTCACTGATAAGAAGACTGCCGTATCTGATTTTTTAGGCTTAAAATCATATAACCTATGGTCATATTTTTTTAATATATATATATATATTAGAAGAAGGAAGAGATTTTGGAACACATGTCTTTTGGCCGTTAAGACCTCGTTTAATAATCATCTGATTTTTGGTAGAGTTGAATTCAATTTCAAAATAAAAACGAGTTTCTCTATTTTTATTCATAAAAAAAAAATTGTTTGGTTTTTTAAAACATTAGTAAGAAGTAGATAACAAAACAATGAATTTAGAGTTGAAATTGGTGTTTTTAAACTTAATTTTAATAAATTAAAAATAAAAAAAATAGTTATCAAATAGGACTCTAAAATATACTATTTCAATTTTTATAATGTTAATTTTGATTCAATTTGGTTCATATACTTTAATTTTTAATTAGGTTTTAGTCGATGAACTTACAAAATTTCTATTCTAACATCTTTTAAAAAGGATGATTTTAGTCTTTATTTGCAAGATTTTAACATACAATTTAGAGATAGAAATGGATTTAGTATATTTATCAAAATAGGTATGTTAAAGTACAATGAGTAACTAATCATCATGAATTGGTCTGGTGCTAAATATGGGGGCATGATCTTGATAAAGGTTTAAGAGATCATTAGTTCGATTCATAACGGCCACATATCTAGAATTTAATATTCCACGAGCTTCCTTGACACTTGGACACTCACTGATATATAAAAAAAGTACGATGACTAAATTGGATCAAATATAATAGTATAAGAACCCAAATTAAATATTTTTAAAATATATAGATCAAATTGAACCCGAATGGAAAGCATCTGAACTAAAGTAGTATTTAAATTTTCTTGTATTTTGATAAATATTTTTCCTTAATTACCATTAATTAGACATGGGCATCTCTTTTCAAAATCATTATAACTAATTTATACTTAAAAATTATTCATTGCTTGATTTAGTTGGTATAATTTTGATTGTTGATTTGTTTTCAAACCATTCATTTTTAGTTTAAGAGAGTGTAGCTCAACTCAAACATAATAGATGAGGATTAGATATTCGACTCCTCCACTCTAACGTATTGTAAATAAAAAAATCAAATTTTAAAATAAGAAATATTTACAAATTTATTGTAAGTTTTAAAAATGAATAAATACGGTTCTTCAATAATTCAAATATAATTCAATAGGTAAAACACTCATTATCGTTCTAGGAATCATTAGCTTGATTTCCACCCTTCTACTTCTACTAAAAAAATACTTGTTTATTAATTAGAGAATGTAAAGAAAAATAAAATTTTATAGGAAAAATTACCTTTCTAGTTTTCAAGTTTTGACGAATATATGTATTTAGATGCTGAATTTTTAAAAGATACCTTTTTAGTAATTGGGTTTTTAAGAATTTGTGCAATTGGTTTATGAATTTTTAAATCATACATATTCAATTCCTGAATTTTTAAGAATAAGGCCTTTGAAGTAATTTCTTAATTATATGATATTTAAAATTTAAAAATATTTTTATAAATGTTTATTAAAAAAACATTTTTTATAAAATATTTTAGAGAGAATAGATAGTTTTTTGAAATTATTTTTCTAATTTAAAATGCCAAAATGAATTATTGAGGGACATTTTAAACCTAAAATAGAAATTTGAGGACTAAAAAAGCCTACTTTAAAAATTTATGGACTAAACATACCTGTACTATCAAACTCGAGAGTTAAAAAGATAATTTTCTTCCTTTTTAAGTGTGACCTATTTTAATATGGATGTTCTTTTCTCTTCCTATTTTGCCCGCCAAACTAAATCTATCTAACGGACAACACCTCTTGTTTTGTCACTACTTTACATAAAAATGCAAATTTTCTTTATTAACACGCAACCATTGATTAGTAGAGATCGATTTAATTACTTTTTTTTAAAATAAAATATAAAAATTAAAAATTAAAAAAAAATTAAAAAAAACTTTTGTTAAAAAAATCATAAAATTCAATTATATTTATGCACTAATCTCTCCATCATTTCATTGCTAAAATCTCTTTAAATTGCCATTAAATAACTCAAAAATACTTTTGAATTTTATACATTTATTAGAAAACTCTAAATTTTCCTCTTATTCTATTTTTCTTATTTGTTGAAGAATTTTATTTTACAACTCTACGCGATTTTTTAACTTTTCTAACTCTAACACATTAACTTTAGACTTCATAACTCAATTCAGAGTTCCAAACGTCTCTTAGGGATTGTTTGGTCGTAGATTTTTCTATATGAGAATTGACATAAACATACATAATTCATGTTGTTTCACAATTTTCAACAGTTAGAAATAAGTTATTCTCAGACATCTTCATTTTCTATATATATAGTTTTTTTTTTTTCCAAACGGTGAGTTTTCTATTTTCCCTTCTCTTTTTGTTTTCATTTTATATATAATTTCATTTTGAATATAGAAAATTATTTTAAATGATAAAACTGCTAAAAATATTTACAAATAATAATAAAATATCACAATTTATCTGTGATAGACTACTATCTGTATCTATTATGACATGGTAGACATAGATAGTAGTCTATTGCGAATAGACAGTGACCTTTGTAATATTTATAAATATTTTGGTTCATTTTTCTATATTTACAAACAATCATTTGAATATAGTTAATTACTTAATTAATTAATATTAATTTAACAAAATTAATATAAATATTTATTTAAAAATATTTTCTTATATTATTTAATTAAAATTACTAAATGATTAAATATTAGATTATAATTGATATGACATTCATTTAATATATTAATTGGTTAATTTTAATTATAAATTATTCAATTTTTTAAGTAAATAATTGAAATTATTATTGTTCTTAGTTAATTAACTTTTATTGATGTATTGAATCATATTTATTTTTTAATTCGTTAATCTATCACAATTATATAAAATCATCACACTTAATTTCATAAATCAAATGAAAATATAATTTTTGTTCATAAAATTCTGATAGTATATCTCATGTACAACTAAACACAGTCATCTTGGATTCTCAGACATTCTATTTTCAGTCATTCTTTATTCTCAAACATCTATAAAACTTTAAACCTTAATGTCCATTAAATAAAATAAAAATAAAAGAGAAAGTTCACTCTGGACATAAATTTGATGTGTTTTAAAATATGGCATAAAATTGAACCTTCTTTTATGTTTTTTCACTCCAAGTTGAATGGAGAAGTTTCAATTTTACGAAAATATCAATGAAAATTTTGATAAAATGTTATTGTCTATAGATATTTTTGAAAAGATTATAAATATATATATATATATATATATATTAAAATTGATAAATAAAAATATTACATTTTTTTTAATAAGTTAACATGTTTATTAATTATATTATATTTACATTAGTGATACTTAGTTACTTTTGTCTTTTGTGTTTATAGATTTTTTTACAATATAATGAAAGTATTGATTAAGTCATTTCCAACTTACAGTAGGTTGTTTTCTAAAGCAAACCTGTCCAATCTTCTATGCATTACCCTTTCCCGCCTTCGACTTCAGGCAAATCCCAAGATGTTTATTATTTCATCCTTTTGAAGAGCTCATGTAGTACATGAAAGAAGAACTGAAGAATGATGATAATCTCTCAAATATATATTGTTTGTACACACTTTGATCGTGATCTCGTCAAAGGTATCTTTATGCTTAAGATCTATGGGAAAACATTAATTAGCTTAGCCAGTGATCTAAGATCACATCTCGCTCTTTACATTACACCCGCAGACAGTTCCCTCTCTCTGGCTAACGCAGTTACTTGGGGGGCGCTGATCTTGTTGAGATGAAAAAGGAGTGAGCTTTTGTAGATGCTGACAATGGTCAAAATGCGGTGTCAAAATTGAACTTATAAAAATATAAATATAAAAAAAAATTGAAATCATACTCTTACTTTATATTTAAGTTTCCCATTGAGTTGAATTGTCATATTTCTTCTAAAATTTTGAACATTGTGTTATATGTTTTTTGTTTAAAAAAACATATTTGTTTTGTACTACTTACGTAATTATCTCAAAACAAAATTTCATCGGTAAGTGTTTTTGTTGAATTGAACATGTACGAAGAGAGATTTAAATTTCTAGACTTGTTTTCTTTTACCAATGTAATCAATATAAAGTAGCAAATATATATATATGCACACACATTATAGAATTAAAAAAGTTCGATTGGTAGGTTTGTTGTCTTTATAGACATAAATAGCTGAACCAATAGACCCCATAGATAATACCTTTTTTAGTTTCTATACTTTTGATTTGGGTTTATTTTGGTCCTCGTTCTTTTAAAATATTTCTTTTGGTTTTTATACTTTCATTTTTTATTCATTTTTGTCTCTATACTTTTAAAATGTTTATTTTGGTCATTATACTATCAACTTTGGTTCATTTTTGTCTCTATACTTTTCAAATGTTCATTTGGGTGATTGTACTTTCAACTTTAGTTTATTTTGACCATTAAACTTTAAAAAGTGATCATTTCAAAATGAACCAAAATTGAAAGCATAGAAGTTAAAATAAACATTTTGAAAATAAAGAGACTAAAATGAACGAAAACAAAAAATATAGGAACTAAAATAATATTTAAATCTACTTTTTTAGTACAAGCATGGCAGAAATCGGAGATCAAATCTCTAACTCAAGAAAAGAATGTGCACATCGATTACTACAATGCTAAACTCACATTTTCTAGTAGAACAACGACGAAGATGGAGATCAAACTCTAATGTTTAGAGATGAAGGTTATGTCAATTACCATTAAGTTAAACTCATATTGATAGGACGACTCTTTTAACTTATAAGAATTTGACCATTTAATTTTGACCTTAAAATGGAAAAATCCAAAAATTTACATGTTCCATTAGTCTTCATACATAAGTTCTACTAAAAATAACAACCTAAAGAACCCACATTTTTTTCCCCTTCTTTATTCATTGTGCCAATCAAGACCACTTACCAATTTTTACTCAAGAAACACAAACACAACACTAACCCTTCTCTTTCTCTCTCCTTGTTTGGATGCCAAGAAAATTCATACCACTAGAAAAAGGAAAGAGCCAAAAAAACCCAAATTTCAATACTCTTGAAATACATCTGCAGAAGCCATAAGAGGTTGGCTCATATAGAAAGCCATTTGAAGAGGATTAAAAAACCCTCCACCGCCGCCGACGGCGGCGTCGCTGCCGTCGCAGCCGTAAGTATCATCTTCAAAAACCCCATCAGAAGAGGGATTCAGGAAAGCGACGATCTCATTCAAGGATTGCAAACGGTGAGAGAGCTCGGCGGCCTGAGCTTTGAGAATGGAATTCTCAGCCTCCACGGTGGCGTAGTGCTGCGTCGTGACGGCAAGATTAGCGACTATTTGTTGATTATCCTTTCTAAGTTGACTCACCATAGTCATTAAATCATCCAAATGCTTTTGCTTCCTCATTCTCGATCTCCTCGCCGATTCCCGATTCGAAATCATCCTCTTTCTCTTCCTTTGCTCCATCAACGCCGCTAATTCCCCTTCTTCCATTGATGAAGAAGTCGAAGATGTTCCACTAGAAGAAGCCATTGAAAGACCCAAAAACAGAACAAAAAGAAAAAAAAAACAGAGTGTAACGGAGCAGTAATAAGATTGATTGCTTGGTTTATTGAAATTAGTGAATTTGGATATGTGGGTATTGTTGAAATCGGGGTTAAATCATGAAACGTAGTATAAAAAGTAAAGAAACACAACGGAGAAGGATTGAACGAGGTGATGGTGGCGGAATGTGGAGTTAAGTATAATCATACAACCAGAAGGGAGGATATGTTCACTGAGAATTTGATGCATGAATTTCAAACATCAAGAACAGAGTAATGAACATGAAGAAGAGAAAAAAAAAAACCTCAGAATCCAAGAGGAGAAGAAGAAGAAGAAGAAGAAAGGTTGAAACGAGCAATGGAGATTGGGGAAGAAGGGAAGGGAAGGGGGAAGAGGCTTAGAAGGGATTGGGGGGTAATTTATAGGAGAATTGAAGGGTTAAGGAACAAAAATCTATAATTTTTTATTTTTATTATATTTATTTATTGGAAAAAAAAAATTGAGGAAAAAGAGGAGTAATTAATTAAGAAAAAAAAGAAAAGAAAAAGAAAAGAAAAGGAAATAGGAATCTGGTGTGAGAAAAGGTAGATGGAAAAAGGTGATGGGACATGTGGGCCGTGTGGTTTAGGGAAGGGTTAAAAAGGGCTCAGTTTCTGTACACATACAGCTGTGAACCAACCAAACTAATGTATTTTTATGTTGAATTCCAAGTTTTGTCCTTGTCATTTTTTAATTTTTAAATTTGGTTCTTATGATTTAATGACGAACTGCCATCGTAATCTTTGGCGATCGATCTTCTAGCAGTTACGACTATCCGCACCGATAGTAGTGACCGTCAATGATTTTTTTTTCTCTATGTTCCCTCCTCTCTCCATTTCTCTTTCTTTATCTCATTCCATTTGATTTCTCATTTCGATCACTTTATTTTCACAAAAATAAACATTAAAGTGAACTTTGTTCTAGGAGTTTTCACGTTGAAGCATAATCGACTGTACTAATCGTGGATCCTTTTATCTTCTTTGTTGTTTGCCACCTACAATCGGTCATTGGTGATTGGTTTTTGTTTTTCTTTCTCCTCTTTCCTCTTCCTCCTTCCTTTCGTTTCTTTGTTCTTTCTCACTCTCCCCTTCTTATTCATTTTCACACAAAAAGCAAGAACTATGGCATTGATCGTGTTGATTATGGGTCATCAGATTATTTTCTTTTTCTTCCCTTAATTATTTTCACGAAAAAATAAATAAAATAGAAATTGATAAAAGAACTAAGAATGCTATTAAATACATACGTCAAGAGTAAAATTTATCTTATAACAACAAACGAAGAGATAAATTAGGAATTATAAATGATTTTCAAATATAGAAAATGAACCAACTATTTACAAATATAGTAAAATATTATTGTTTAATGATAAACATCAAGACAATGACATTTTGCTATTTTGAAAATATTTTCAACAATTTTGTCATTTAAAATAATTACTCAGTTAATAAATGTGTCAGCAAACTAAATATCAAACTTTGTTCTTTTATAACAAAAACTAAACTAAATTTGTTATGAATTTGTTATAAAACGGAATTTTAATCTTCGTTGCTTTGTTACCAAAAACTAAATGTGCTATACAAAATAACTAAAGCTCCATTTGGTAACAATTTCGTTTTTTGTTTTTGAAAATTAAGTCTATTTCATCTACATTTTTTACAATAATTTGTATCTCCCTTAAATACAATAGTTGAATTCATAGCCAAATTCCAAAAATAAAAATTTGGCTTGATTTTTTTAAATTATTAGTAAAAAGTAGATAACAAATAAAGAAATTTAAAAGTGGAAGTAGTGTCCATACACTTAATTTTAAAAAACAAAAACAAAAAACAATAATGATTATCAAATGGAACCTAAAATAACGTCATTCTTACATTACCGTCATATAAATTAATAGAGAAAAGAAATCAATCTAGAGTACAAAAGACATAGCTGCATCAATTTCATTTAAAAATGAATGGATTAAATGTTTCATTCAAAATTATCATAAAAATTGATCAATGGTACACTAGTGGTTATACATATCACAAAACAACCACTAAAAACAGGAAAAAATCAAATTAATCAAACTCAAGCATAAGTAACGTGCACCCTAAAAAGGGGATTAAAAAACTTAGACTTTTCAACCCTACAATCCATACACAGGCATTTGTGATTCCCAGACTTTAAAACTTTTCCTAAAATAGCCCCAGACTTTTGATTTCGAACATGAGAACCAAATGCTCCCAAAGAGTTTCATCAAAACTCTGGACTAGTTATGAGGTTTTATTTCTAAGGACTAAATTTTAATTTCTAAAACTATAGGTATTAAATTTTAACTTTTTTTTTTTTTTTTGAAATTATAAGAATCAAATTTGTAATTTCATCCTAAATTTAATAAATTATTTTTTAAACATCCATATCTATTTTTGGTGCTATTAAACAATTTTATGGTGTGTTTTTTAGCAGGATATTGAGAATGTATATATATATATATACATATATATATATATATAAAAGCTCGTTTTGTTCTCATTGATGATGTTTATCAAAATTATAAATAAACATAAAGAGTGAGTCCGGGTATGAGAGTTCTATTTGATTTATGATTTTACCAAAAATAGTGGTCGATTCAAAATCATTCTTTATTACATGGAAATTATATTTGTCTCTTCTTTAACCTTCCTCGATTTTTTTTTTCTTAATTTCTTTAGTTTCTCTAGATCCTTCTCCATCATTTTATAACTAAAATATCCCTCTAATTTTTTTTTTTAATAAAATCGATTAATTTTACTCCTATCATATAATTAAATTGCAAAGACATAGAGTACGACTTTGGTCAATAGAAATTCTAATGGCTTAAACCGATGCAAAGACAAACACTTTACACATTCCATCATGTTGTTGATGTTCAAGGTGGCGTCATTAACCAACCTGACCTTAAAATATAAGATCTTAATCGAAACTTGAGAACAAGTATCTGTAAACAAGACTCTGGCTTTCGTTAAATGGATCTTTTTCTCTCATCTTGAACTTCATGCATAGGTTATTTTGATCAAGATTACTTTCACTCTCGTTCTCTCTTGGTATGCTAAGTTTTGGTTTTTTTTTTTTTTTTTTTTTAACTTATGTTTTCTTTCGATGAATCTACCCTAATATAAATTAGTCAATCATTATTTTTTAAAAAAAAATAAAAAATATTACTTATTAAATTAAATTTGTAGGTCTAGATGTTGTTTTTCATCAAAAGCATAAGAAAAATCTCGGTGAATTTTTTTTTCTTTTAAAAGTATTTATATCAAGATTAAATTTTGAATTAGATGGGGAAATTTGAAATAATAACTATACTATAAAAATTCAAATAAGTAAACAAATAAAATATGAATAAGTAAATAAAATTTTAAAAAAGTGGGATTTTAATTCTGGTAGCTTATTCAGTTAATTAAGAGTGCATTCTAGTAATCTATCTATTTTGATTCTAATTCTAGAGGTAATTAAACAACATTAAAAGGAATATCATTTTCATTCATGATTCTCTTTTAATTAGTAAATATACCTATGTTTCCAAATTTTAAGAATTAGGTTACGTGGTACTGAATTTTCAATTTTGTATTTAATAGGTTTTTAAAGTTTCGTATCATATTCATTTAGGTCCCTTTTGGTAATTATTTCGTTTTAGATTTTTAGTTTTTTAAAAATCAATTTTATTTTCTTCCCATTTATGATTTGCATCATTCTTAAGTATAATGGTTGGATTTTTAACCAAATTTCAAAAACAAAAACAAGATTATAAAACTACTTTTAGTTTTCAAAATTTGATTCAATTTTTTAAACCATTGGTAAAAAGTAGATAACAAATGAAAAAAATTGGAAATGAAAGTAGTGTCTACAAATTTATTTTTTCAAAAACAACAAACGAAAAACAAAATGGTTATCAAACATGACTTTAGTTTTTGGATTTTTGAAAATTGTGTTTATTTCTCTTTTCCATTTATTCACCAAGATTTTCATCTCTTCTAAAGTAACATTTCTCGCCGAATTGATATTCTAAAACAAAAACCACGTTTTTATTTTTTTAAAACATAATTTGAATTTAGAAAACACATAAAAATAAATAACAAAACAAATAAATGTGGGAGTAGTAAGTAGTGAACCCGCTTAATTTTCAAAAATAAGAAACATGATAGGTTATTTTATTTTATATTTTTTGGTACAAAATAGTACAGATATGTTTATCGAAAATTAATTGAGTTTCTAAACACTATTTTCATCGTAATTATTGATTTCGTTGTTTCGTTATTTACTTTTTTAAAGCGTTTAAAAAAAAGTCAAGTTCTGAAAACAAAATAAGTCATGTTTGGTAACTATTTGATTTTTATTTTTGAAAATTAGGTCTATAAACACTCATTCTACCTCTAGATTTTCTTTTTATCTACTTACAAAATTTTGAAAACTAAGGTCCTGTTTGCTGACAATATTTTGATTTTCGATTTTTAAAAATTAAGCCTATTTTATCCACATTTGTTATAATGATTTACATCTTTCTTAATTACAATAGTTGAATTCTTAACCAAATAAAAAAATATATATATTTTTTGAAAGTTACTTTTTGTTAGTTATCAAATTTTGGCTTGACTTTTTAAATCATTGGTGAAAAGAACATAACAAAAGAAGAAATTTGGAAGTAAAAGTAATGTCCATAGGTTTTATTTTCAAAAACAAAATGGTTACCAAATGGGGTCTAAACCAAGTATTTTTTTTTTTAATATAATTTAGCTAAGAATTCAACTCTTGTACTTGATAAGGTACAAACTATGGTAAGAAATTGAGATGAAATATGATTAAATTTTAAAAACAAAAAACAAAACATGGAATGATTAGAGATGGGGTTATAGTTTCTAAAATTTTGTTTTTCTTTTTGTAATTTTGCAAAGAATTAAGTGTTTAGCTAGAAAAAAATTTAAAAAAATCATGATAAAGAAATTGTAAGAAAATAAATTTAATTTTAAAAAATAAAAAATAAATAGTTATCTAGTATAGTATTAATTTTTTTTTATCTAAATTTTTATATAATATTTTATTTTTGTCCTTATAATTTTTAAAGTGTTATACTTTATACTTTACTCTTTTTGTTCTTTATTATTAATTTTTTTTATCAATTAACATAAACCTTACATCAGTTGTCAATCTCTAAAAATATGTATATATATTACAAACTAATTAAAAAATACGCAAATATAATAAATGAAAAAAAAAAGTATAGAGAGAGAGAGGGGAAAAAAAGAAAGCTAAATATAAAATTCATTAGCCGAAACTGACAATGGAAAGATCAAAAAATAAGGTACAATAAGACAAAAAAAAAAAAAAAAAAAAAAAAGCTAGAAAGAGAGAGAACGGATTCGACACACTAAATATAAAAAAGACATTATGACAATAAATGAGTTTAAAATCTAATTAGATAGTCTAATTGATTAGAGAAAAAAATATTTTTTATAAAAATAATTTAAAATATATTTTAAATGTGTTTTGAAAATTATTTTGAGTAATTGTGAAAATACTTTAACTTTTTTTAAACTAACTTATTTTCAAAATTAAATACTTAAAAAATTAATTCAAATGCACACTTAATCTTTTGTAATTTTAATAAATTTAAATTTAGTCATTCCAAATTAATTTTATTGAAATTAACAAAAATAATTTGTATGTTTCTAAAATTTATAATGAAAAGTTTAATAGAAACTATATATACCTTGAAAAATTAAGAATGAATTAGAAGGGTTCTTTTTAAGATCTATTCAAAAAACAGAGACTCGATTAGGACATTTGAAAGTATAAGATTAAAATAAAAAAAAATTTACAAGTATAGGATGAAAATGATATTTTAACCTAATAAATGTTGTAGGTTATATCTTTAAATGAAATTTAATTTATTAGTTTTAAGTTTTGTTGATTTGATTACATCAAATTGTATGCATAATTCAATTGATAAGATATTACTGTTAAGGCATGATATCATTTGACCGAAATGTCACTCATGTGTTAAAATGAGATTGTACAAGTCTAAATAGGATATCTATGTACTATTATAAGAGTATCTATAATTATATGTAACTTAGACTGCACCTAATCTCATGCTTTTCTTTCCTTTAGACACAAAAATAAAATAAAATAAAATAATTGTTGTTTTTTAATGTTTGTCACATGACAATTTTTTGTTAAACTTGTCTAGACTGTACAAAGATAGATGCAACAACACCTAAATTTTTCTCGTTTAAGAGCATAACTATTAACATTTTGTAAGTTCAATTCAATATTTTGAAGATGAAGAAGATTTGAATATTTGACATTGAACACGTACCTTAGTCAATTATTCTTTTTATTTTAACAATATAATTGAAAATTTTAAAATTTTGATCTCTTATCGAAGATATTATATACTATATGTTTGAATTATGCTCATGTTGATGTACTATGAGATATTGAGGCATGGTTGAAATATGATCGTCCACATAAGGCTTTTAAAGTTTAGGGGTAGGAATGTAATTGCATGTTCACGTAATGTAATGGTATTTTTTAATACTTTGAATGGAGGTGGGGTGTACCATTTCCACATAAATGGGTTAATATGAACATTTTGTTTAAATATGTTATAGATTGAGAAATTAATTGAACTGAATTTCAATGTAACAAAATCTTTTTAAAAAAGAAAAGAAAATACAAGTTGCATTAGAGGTTTTTTTTTTTTTTTTTTTTTTTTTTTTTTTTTTTTTTTTAAGAAAGGTCCAATAAGGTTTGTTGACAATTTTGTTTTTTGTTTTTAGTTTTTAAAAATAATTATTCATTTCCTCTTTGTCTATTATAATGATTTACATTTTCCTTGAGTAAAATGATTGAATTCTTAACCAAATTCTAAAAACAAAAACAAATTTTTAAAAACTGATTTTTTTAGTTTGATTTTTTAAATCATGATAAAAAATAGTTAACAAATAAAAAAAATTTGGAGGTGGAAACAATGTCTATAGACTTGTCAAAAACAAAAAATCAAAGCCTAATGGTTACCAAAGGAGACCTAAATATACCAAATTTTGACAATCCTACTAGGAGAGTGAGCTTAGCCTAGCAAGTCAGCGGTAATTAACATGCACTTGCTCCTTTGAAGTCTAGATTCGATCTCTCATCCCTCGTAATGGGTTAATAAAAAAAAATCAACTACCTATTTGTGAGTGATTTTGAAATTGTTAAAGTCACTTTTATTTTATTAGGTTCAAAATCATTTCAAAACACATTAGTCGTTCAAAAATTAATTTAAAATACCTTCTAAACTTACAAATTCGACTACGCAACTATATTAAATAAAGTTTTTTTAGTTAATCGAAAGTGATTCCAAACTACTTAATTAAGTTGGTTTTAAAAGTAATTTAAGTAATTAAATATAAGTGAGTGTGATGACAACAATAGTAAGAAAGTCTAAAATTCCCACAAGTCATTTTCATTAACATCAATTGATAATTAAATTATAATTAAATGCAAACACGATACTTTATTCCCTTACAATTTTTATTAGGTGATGATCGTATTATGGTTTAATGACCAAATTATTAAATATATATATATATATATATATATAAACCAAATAATTATCGAACATAATTTTAATGGTCAAATTATGTCAATTAATTTTTTTATTAAAAAACATAGGATTTAAATATAGAAAAAATAGTTTTTTTTTTAAGTACGACCAGAGGTAGAGAGATTCAAACCACGAACATAGAGTTTAAATCCTACCAGATTCGAGGTTTGTAGTACACTCGAATATTAATTGATCTATACTCAATTTGACACACGAAAAAAAAATAATTATTTTAATTTTTATCTTTATTTTGATTTTAATTAGTAGCATACTTGAAAGTATATGTATTAATATGTACTGAAATCATAAAAGAGTTGATTCATGTATTAAATGAGCAAATTTCATATGACAAAAAAGTAGATTATTTTTTAAAGTTAATGAATCAAAATGAAAAAGTATTAGAGATATGAAGATGTCACATTAGAATTTAAGTTTTATATATATGTACACCACAAAACTTTGAAGGTTGTATTTGTTAAAATTCTAAATTGATATATATTATTCTAAAAGTAAATCTTAAATTAATAATCGTGTCAACTTAAATCCATATTTTTTTAAATCGTATCAATTTACACTTTCATTCAAATTTCATTTAAAATATGTTGTGTTATATTTTTAATTGTATCAGTTAAACTCATAAATTATCATAAGTAAACCAAGTTAGATTTTTTATAACAATTACTTTGTAAAATCGTCCATATATAAATTATTACACGTGTGTAGACTTTTTCAAATATCAATGTAACAAAATATAGACAATTAGAACTAATGCGTGAATAATTTTCAAATGAAATCCTTGATTGAGAGTCTAAATTGATTTAGTTATAAAAGCATAGGGATTTAATTAATATATTTATAAGACACACAATCTAGATCCAGACAAAACTTAATGAACGGAAATAAAATTATCAACTCATGATTTTAGGCGAAACCACCTTAAAGTTTAGAGTTTAAAATAGATATAATTATTCGTTCATGATTTTAATTAATACAACTCTAAAGTTTGTGGGTATAAATTGAATTTTTTTATATATATAATTCATATGAATAGTACCATTTAAACAATGATGAATATAAATATAAAAAAAATGTGGAGATGATGATTAGAAGCTTAAAACTCAAGGAAAGTAGTAAGATGTTTTATTTATTTAACTATATTATTAATAACATATCATAAACTTTTAGGTTTTGTCTACGATGTCCATAATTTTTTTTTTTTTTTTTAAATGGTCTAATAAGCCATAAACATTAAAAGAAATTGTTCTAAAAAGTGTGTGAACCTTTAATTTTAAATCTGATGAATTATTGTCGTATTTAAAAATTGATAAATTTACTAGACATAAAACTTAATGGTCTGGATTCGATTGAATATAAAAATCAATTTTTGTTTAATATGTTATGTATTTTAAAAGTCTCGAAATACGAACTATCTAATAGTGACAAGCAAAACATTTTAAATGTCAATGAAAACATCAATGTCTTAATTTTATGAAAATATCGAGTTGATGTATATAACTATTTTTGAAAGAAAAAATTATAATAACAAAATATATATATATGATTTTTAAGTTAACAGGTTTATAATATCTTATTATAATTACGCTAGTGATATTTATCTTTTATAGATTTTTCTACGTTATAATTAAAATGTCAATTCACCTATTATGCCGATGTTGAACATATTTGAAAATGTTGATGGAAAAATGAAGATGTCGATGGAAATTCAATACCATGATGATAAAAGAGAGTTCGAAACAAACTTAAAAGTTGAAGGGTAAATTAGTAATTAAAATAAAAAAAGGGTTAATTTTTAACTCCATGGTTGAAAAAAGAGAGGGACAAGAAACAAGTGGGGAGGGGACAACCTATTTTTCACCACCACAGGTACTACTTAGCCAGCACTATGAATCTGTCTCTGATTTTGTTCTTTAAATATGAAAAATAATAATAATAGAAACAAGATATTAATTATAATATTTGCTTTACATTTTGCAGGTGATTTTCTGACAATCTTTAGTACTTTTTATTTTTTTTGAAAAAAGAAAATAAAATTTGCAGATCTTGTTCTTGTGTTGTTAGGTACTGCCCCTTCATTATACTCCCCACCTCAACCCTTATGCACCTTTTAAATTATTATCAATGTTAATTTCCCAAATTACCCTTATTTTTCTCTTGATTTTTTGTGGGTTTTGTATGGTTTAAATGTCATTTTGTGTTGGGGGAGAGTATGGGCCATGTGGTTTTGGGTGTTGTTGCTTCCTAGGGAAATTAATGTTGTACTTTTTCTTTGATACTCAACAAGTATTGTAAACATCATCGTTATTTATGAAGGATTTTATAGAGAAGGATGACTGAAAAGACTGTGTTAAGCAGTTGTCTTGTGAGAATATTCAAGGTGTACAAGCTTTACCTGGAAACTCACAAATATTAACAAATAAGTAATATCGTTTCTTCAACTACAATGAACCAACCACATATACTCTAGATTTAAGGATATTTTAGTCATTTTATCAACAAATAGTTTTTGTCGACGAGTTAAATTAAAATGAGTTTGAGTTTGGAGTGAAGTTTTTACTTGAGTATAGTTCAAACTTGTTGAAATATTAGTAATAAACCTAGAGATTGATCGAAGATTTGAATTCCTACTTTTACGTAATTAATGTCATTTGTGTAGAAAATGGTTTACAAATCACTTTTTGTTCCTAAATTTTCATGGAAGTAATGATATAGTCCTTGAACTTTAATTTGTAAAGATAAAGATCTAATCCATGTACTTCTAAATTTGTAATAATTTAATCTTTATCGTAAAAAATTTCATCAAACTTGATTGTCAATTTTGATATATAACAATTTATTTTTTATAATTTATCAACATGTTTGACCCTGGTTGGTTTAATAATATACATGGTAAAAAATTTCATTAAATCTTAATGGTTTTTTTCATGATAGGGACTAAACCGTGACTAATAAATATAAGGACTAAATCAATATTTATTAAAGTTGAGTAAAATTTTATAGTAACTAAAGGTGTTTCTTCATTAATGGGTCAAGATAGAACCCAATATTACACAAACGTTGAAAACTTCTGATATTTATAAATCTACCTGACATGAATTATTAAATTTTTTTATATAATATGTCAATTATTATCATAACCTTTCAATCTATCATCTGTATTATTTTTTTACTGAAATATTACCAATAAGGAAAAAAAAACCTTTTCATATTTTGAAATATTTCAAATAAGAGAAAAACCGTCCTTTTTCCAAACCAAACATTCCTTATTTGAAATATGAGTTTGAATTTTACAAACCATCAACTTTAGTTCCTAAACTTTTCAAAAGTGTTTATTTTGGTCCATACGATAAAGATTATGTAAAAATTTAAAAGATGAAATTTGTTTAAGGATAAAATTGCATCTAGCATGGATTGAGCAACATGAAGGTGAAGTAAAATATCAACAATCAACGTGCCAAAATAGTGAACGACCAAAATCGTGGATGCAAAATGACTTTTGAGATCTCTCATAGAAAATTGCTTTACCATATAATTCACAATTGAAACCCTAAATTTTTTAGCATGACTAACTTATTTGACAGCCTAATCATCCAAAAAATATAAATCATCTCATCATCATGTTTAAGATTTAACAAAATCTTACTAGCAGGGACCAAAGTAAGCACTTTTTAAAAGTTCAAGAATTAGAATGGACATTTTTAAAAGTTTAGGGACCAAAATAGGATTTAAACCTAAAAAAAAATAATAAATCATTGTAATAAAGGTTTTTTTTGGTAAACTCAAAAGTTTAGGGACCAAAGGATGAATTAACCTCACAAGGAGGTTAGTAAGAGCCAAAGTAAGAGGAATGCAGGCAGTCGATCTTGCCTGTGAGCGCATGGTGGACGCCGAGTGACGCTAAAGAGGTTAGTAGTCATGGCTAAGTGGGCGTGGCCGAAAGACGGCCACAAGAAGTGCATTGGCCGGAAGGCTTGGAGGTTAGGACGCCTGGCTGACCAAGGTGTGTGTGACGATGCTCTGGGCATCAAGGCATGCTTAGAGGTTATTTAAGGTATTGACGGGCGACAGGCTTAGGCACAAGTGCCTAAGACTAGGCGAGATGTGTGTGCTAGTTAGGGATGTGAAGACCGAGGGAGTGCAATACTAGTTGGGATGCGTTGGTTGAGAAGGGAGGCTTGCATAGGCGCAAGCCTATACGTTGATGAAAGGCTGAAGCACCCAACTCAATCACCTGATTAGTGGGCTAAGTGGCCTAATTAGATGCCTTAAACAAGTATCAGTGGGCCAGATGTCACCGTAATGAACAATCTGATCATGCAACCCCTAGTATAAAAGGAAAGTTTGGAATATACAACTCTATTTTGCACAATTTACTCTTGCTAAAGCAGGAGAGCTACTGCCAAACTGAAGCTTGATCAGTGTTGAAGTTGATCTGGGGCTGCCAAAAGAAAATTCTCATGGATTTGAGCTGAAAATAGAAGAATTTTCTAAGTAGTTGAGGCTCTCAAGTTACTTGGCCAAGTTGGAAGTATTGGAGAATTCCAAGCTTATTAAAAGGGAAGCAAAGGCTAAAATTTTAAGGTAAGAAAGCTAAGATGCTTAGGAACAAGCTCTTAGAAGGAAATTCATGAGATAATTTTTGGAATTTAAGTTATTTGAGCTAGAAGTCGAATCTAAAAATCTGGTTGGGTGAATAAGTAGGCAGCTGCCAACCAAGCATAAGCAAGCATCTGGTCAGCTAAGGCTGTGCATGGGTAAGTGCCTACGATTGACGAGGGCACACGCTAATATAGACGGACGTTGGCCGAGGTGTGTGCACAAACTGAATGTGAGGCTACATGCGATGGTTGAGGCGCGCTGAGGGTTGCGGCCACGACCACTCATTGTATAGGTAAGGTAGGCGCATCTTGGCGTTAGTGAGAACCCATGTGCATGTTGCCACCCACCAACCTAGCTGGATGATAAAATTTCGCTAAGTATGGTGATGTATTGAGTTTACCTAAGTGTTGAGGATGCTGAGCATGGCTTGGTGTGATGATTCGGTGAGCCAAGTTTAGAATTAGAATATTGTGAGTAAGTTCTATACAATAGTGTTAACCTGAATATTGAAGTTAAGCTCAAGGGAAAGCTAAAGGCATTAACCAAAGATTCTTATTATTTTTACAAGGAAAACACATATAGGGGAAGCCTACAATCCTTTGAGGAAGTAACTTAAAGATAGTGAGTGACTAGTTTTTATTAAACTGAACCTGAGTTGATTTCTATGATGTAAGACTTATAATTTACTAAGTTTTCCAATGAGTTTTCAACACATGACTACCCACACTACTAGGATGACTACTTTTACAGAATATGCTTTACACTAAGTAGTTTTAACTCATACTTTAATTGTGACTTGATGGGTGGATGCATGGTCCCCTTTCCTTTTGAAAAGCTTGAGTTTTATGTGAAGTTAAGTATGCATTTCCTAGTTTCCAAAACCAAGTTTTTTATGTGATGAATTCTAAAGGAATTTTATGAAGCATACTGAAGTTTAAATGCTTGGAAGCATGTGTTAACTAGCATTCCATGGGTTAAGCTGTTTTCAATAAATTCTATGCCTACGATGTATTTCTACTAGAACGCTTAATGCTTGAATATACTGGATTTTATCTTAAATAAAGTTTTACAATATTTTATTGATAAAACTCGATACTCAAGGCATGAAGGTATTTGGGTCCCCTAATACCTAAGAGATGATGGTATTCAGAGCATTAAGTAGAATATAAGACTTGACCACGTGCACGTAGGTTCTATATTGACGACACTAATTGTATTGAGATTAATTTAGTGTCATCAATATAGAACCTACGTGCACGTGGTCAAACCCTATATTCTACTCAATGCTCTGAATACCATCATCATTAGCCCTATATTCCAGTATTAGGATGGCTCCATATGGGGTATTGTATGGAAGATCATGCAGGACTCTAGTCTTCTAGAATGAGGTTAGTGAGAGGAAATCAGTGGGACTAGAGTTGGTACAGATGACCTCAGAAAATGTAACGTTGATATGATAGAATTTGAAAATAACTCGGGACAGACAAAAGAGCTATGTAGATAAGAGAATAACAGAATTGAAGTTTGAGTTCGGGGATCGAGTGTTTATGAGGCTCTCTCTCTGGAAATGAATACTTAGGTTTGGTAGGAAAGGTAAGATGAGCCTAGGATACATAGAACCCTACAAGATAATTGAGTAGGTCGAGCCAACAACCTACAGACTAGCTTTACCTATAGATCTATCAAGGATACATAATGTTTTCCATGTTGGAAATGTCCTAAAACTCGCAGTACGTGTTAAACATTCTATTTATCAATAATAATGACTTGTTGATTTTGTATCTTATTATGAAAATCCAATAAACATATCCATGACTATAGTCTGAATACTGTAACTTTATGTAGTGACATAAACAGGATCAAGTTGACAGTATATAGCCTAAATGGTCTAATAAGTATATGGATGAAATTGGACATCTCATCCTGATAATACTATTGGATGTGGCCCACTCTATAATTGTTCTAAGAAGTTGTAAAGTGCTACAAACGATGTGATCCATAAATCGTTCATGTTGAGACATGTGAGTGAGGGCATTCTATGCAATGAGTTTGCATATAGACTAGACCACAAAAATAGTCACTTTTCCTTATAATGACCGTTTACTGTTAAAACTGACTATTTCATTTATGAAATAACCTAGGTTAACTCGATCTTAATCCTAAGCTAGCTATGAGCTTCTATTTGTTCGGGATTATCCTTTGATCTGCAAACGGTGAGAGTAGTCCAATAGCACTGCTCAATAAGCTTCCCATTTTGGGGATAAGACCGGATGAATAGCTGGGGACATAGCCTTGCAAGATGGAATTTACTTCAACCTGATTTAGGGTTAGCAGATAGGTTGTTCTCTTAAGTACTGATTTCAGGTCTTAAACAATCGGGACCCCGCCTTCTCATGATAGAGAAATGATTTGATTCATAAGGATTATGAATCAAAATTGTTCATTAGAGGGTCATTAAGAACTTAAGAATCAAGATGTATTCACAAGAGTAAAATAGTTATTTTGACCCAGCTATGATTACAAATAACCTGTGAAGGATCGACTTACAGATTATGGTTATAAAGTGGACATAATATATCTACAGTGAGAGGAGTTCCCTTATGAGATATAATGGAGTGTCCCATTAGTTAACGAATGAGGGTTAGATCAGACTAATGAATTTAGCCGATTAATCTCGAATTGTTGGAGCCCATGATCTGTAGGTCCGTGAGATCTCCCTACTAGCTCGTAAATGGTTAAGCTTTAAGAGTAGTTTGAGAAATTAATTTGAAACGTTCAAATTAAATTAAGCAGATGAGGAGAATATATATTTAAATATGATTTAAATATATGAAGATGGTTATTGTGCAAAAAGTAATTTAATATTTGATATTAAATTAATTAATATTTTTCAAATTAATTTATAAAATTAATTTTAGAATTTTTATTTTTCAGTTTTAAAATCAAAATTGAATTTTGAAATTGGTTTTGGTTTTAAGAAAAAATTAGAAAATTCGGATTGCATGCACAAATGGAAACCATGGTTTTCTATTATCATCTTCTTCATGCTCACACAACGCTCACTTTCTCTTCTTCATTAAACTCCAAGCATGAGTTGCAAGCCATGCACATTCCTTCTTTTGCATGTTCATCTGCTACAAATAAAGAAGAATGGAGTGATATGAAGGGATGCATTACACAGAAATTTTGAGAGAAAATTTCAACTGGAAGAAAAAGTTCTTCAATAGTGTGCTGCTGTGATCTTTTCTCTGTTTTACATTGCTTCAAGTTGTTCTTGAGTCCCACAACTCGATATAAAGCTCCAAGAAGATAGTGGGGGAAGATCAGGTGGTTCACGTTGATCCTTGGTGAAGACTGCTGCTGTTTGATCAAGATCTTGAAGAGTTCTACAAATGTATGATCTAAAATCCTCTTATTTAGATGAGCATGCTTTAGTTTCTGCTAAAATTAGTGAATTTGAATGCTTAAAGATTCTTGATACTTCTACTGCATGTTATCTTACTCTAACAATTGGTATCAAAGTATCATATAAGCATTCAATTCGGTTTAATTTTGGTGTGGTGTGTGTTTTTTTTTATGAGATATATGAAACTGATGTACTGATATGGTTTTCTGAGTTTTGGCATTTAAATTCTCTTTAATTTCTCAACTAAATTTGTAATTGCCTCTTGTTTCATGAGCTTATATATGTTAGCAAGAATCTGTAATTTATTTGAAGTCATTAGAGTTGAAATTAAGATGTAAGTGAAGAAGGTCGAGCTGTTATTCCAGTTCTTTAGCTTCTGCTCAAAATCGTTGTTGAGGTTCAGTTAATAAGCAATCGTCTAGTTCCAGACGTTACACGATGTGAAGAAAAGTTAGATGATCGTATAGCAATGGGTGCTGGTCGTTGTGATGTTGGATGCTAAACGATCGTGTACCTGCGGGAGCTAAACGATGCGTTCAGATGCTATACGATAGCACTACGCGATCGTTTAGTTTTTGCGTGGGAACTAAACGACATGTTGGATGTTCTATATGATGGCACTAAGCGATCGTTTAGCTGCGGTGCACGCTAAGCGATGCGATGAAGTGCTATGCAATAGCGCTAAGTGATCGTCTAGATGCGGCGCTAAGCGATCGTGTAGATACGGTGCTAAGCGATGCATTGAAGTTTTTATGTGATGGAACTAAACGTTCGTTTAGCTACGGTGTTGAACGACACAATGATGTTCTATGCGATGGAATTAAGCGATCGTTTAGCTGCGGTGGGCACTAAACAATGATAAGAAGCGTTAAGCGATCGTTTAGTTCTACTCGAGAGCTAAGCGATTGAACTATGCGATAAATAGAAGACACTAAGCGATCGTGTACCTCTTCTCAATACAAGGTGATGGTGTTAGATGATTGCCTTTAGTGCTATACGATCGGCCTGAGCGAGACTTTGAGGTCGAGAGCAGCCGGTTCAACTAATTTTCTCGAGGTCCAATCTGTTTCAGCCTCAAAGGGTTTTTGGCTGGTCCGATTCAGACTCATCCAGTTCGGTTCAAGATGCTTGGGGTCGGTTTAAAGCAGTTCGAGCGGTTCAAAGATGATTTTGAAACTGCTTGTAATAGCTAGGCATCTATTTGCTTGTTTATGCCAAAACTAAAACCATATTAGTTAGTATTTAATTGTTTATGTATGTGATGTATGTAATAATTAAATAATTCATGTATATGCATACAATATGCCATGTAGATTTAAAACCTCACTGTAGGAAGCATGTTACATGCATTGAAAGTATGTTATCATTGTTATAATATTGCATGTTAAGGTTATGTTTAATATAATGGTTATATTAAATGCCTTTGTTGAATGTTGTGGATGTTAAGCAGGTCTAAAATTTTGTAAGTTGTTATAAAATTAGTTAGACGTTTAAAATCCATAACAAAGAACAACTACATGCTCACTTAGGTTAACAACTAGTTTTTAATTGTTAAAATAGATTGTCACCTTATAAAATACGGTTACAGATTCATATCAGTTCATAAACCTGTCTAAGGCTAGGGGTACTTAAGTTGACGGTTTACGGAACATCTTCTACCTGGGGATTATGACCGAACTATTGATAGTTGTTAACTGATTTTATGAGCTTGCGTGAGCGATGTGAGATAATAAAATGGTTATCACCTAGACATTGTAGGTTAAATCCAATTATAAGCGTTATATTTGGATAAACCATTTAGACTTAGGTTGTATGAAATTAGTCGTCATACCTAAATAAAATACCCAAACATTTAGAACACTTCAGTGGGAGATCAACAATATATTTGATATATAGTTATTAGCTCTCATGTCCTCAAGAGTTCATACCGTGAGATCCATGCTCGGCTTCGTGTCAATACCTCGATTACTCCATACAGGAAGTGTTTGCATGGGTCGATAACAAGGTGAATGAGGGAGGTAGTTCATAGTAAGTAGGTGAAGGAAATGTGTCAACATTGTCCTCCGGTCTCCTCCATTAGTTTGAACCGTGAGATTTCTATGTTGCGCTTGCTGTCGTTTTTATGCGGCACTAGCTAGTCGTTAACCATGGAGATCCCCATAGAGGGTTATAACATAGGATTCAAAACAACCCAGGCTTCAGTAAAATGAATAGGGTCTTATAGTTCCGTCTTGGATATTGTCTTCTATCTCGGAGGTATATTCATACCCTCCTATAAGATTTGAAAATGGTCGATCACACTCACAAGAATTACTAATTGTTAGTAAAGATCTTGACCGGAAACAATAATCAAAAGAACTATTGGAATATGAGTTATTCTAGAAATGGTATTTGGTCAAGAACTGTCTTGCTTGTGTGAAGGAATTCTTGACTACCCCATGGTAGCAATTGTTCTACATCACTTTATTAAAATTTTGCTAAAAATGGATTTAGATGCATATTTAATAGAGTTTATTCAAAATGTTTGAGCAATGTTGAACTCAATCATACAACTGCTTGCTTCTGATAAATTTAATGGAGAGGGTTATTCGAACTGGAAGTTAAACATCAATACGATATTAGTAGTAGACGATCTGAGGTTGTGTTGACGGCTGTCTCTTATACACATCTAGATGTGTATAAGAGACAGGTCTATGATAGGTGGGTGAGGGCGAACGAGAAAGTCCGAGCCTATATCTTGGCGAGTATATCTGATGTACTCAACAAGAAGCATGAGGTCATGCCCATAGGCCATGAGATTATGGCATCATTACAGGAGATGTTCGGGCAACTGTCATCTTTTGTTAGACATGAAGCCATCAAATATGTCTATATTACACGCATGAAAGATGGAACCAACGTAAGAGAACACGTTCTCGACATGATTGTTTATTTCAATATTGCAAAGGCTCACGGGGTGATGATAGACGAGACAATTCAAGTGAGCAAGATACCGAAATCTCTCCCTGAGAGTTATCTGCTATTCAGGACAAATGCTATCATGAACAAAATCACCTATAACTTGACAACGCTGTTGAATGAGTTGCAGACTTATCAATCAATGATGAAACTGAAGGAAAAAGAAATAAATGTTATTTCAAAATCGAAAAAGTTTTATAAGGGGTCCACGTCAGGTGGTCCTTCTTCTTTTAAGAATAAAACCGTACAAATGAAAAAGAAAGGAAAAGGGAAAAAGAAAGCCACTGCAAAGAAAAACAAAAACAAAACTCCCAAAGGAAAATGTTTTCATTGTGGAGAATTTGAGCATTGGAAACGAAACTGCCCAAAATATCTAGCTAAAAAGAAAGCAGAAAAGGTTTAACAAGGTAAATCTGATTTACTAGTTGTTGAAATATGTATAGTGGAAAATTCTCACCTTACCTGGATATTGGATTCGGGCGTCGCTAATCATGTTTGTACTTTTCTATAGGAAACTAGTTCTTGGAGAAGACTTTTTGAATATGAGATGTGTGCACACGCTGGTATAGACGAGCATTGGCCAAGATGTGTGCACGGAGTGAGCATGAGGTTGCTGCGATGGTTGAGGCCCGCTAAGGGTTACGGCTAAGACGCTCATCGCATAGGCAAGATAGGCGCGTCTTGGCATTAGTGAGCACCCGTGTGCATACTGCCATCCACCAACCTAGTTACAAGGTAAATTTTGGCTAAGTATGGTGATGTGTTGAGTTTACCTAAGTGTTAGAGGATGCGTTGAGCATGGCTGGGTGTGATGATGCGGTGAGCTAAATTTAGACTCAAAATATTGTGAGGAAGTTCTATACAATAGTGCTAATATGAATATTGAAGTTAAGCTCAAGGGGGAGCTAAAGGCATTAACCAAAAGTTCCTATTATTTTCACAGGGCAAACGCATATAGGGGAAGCCTACAACCCTTTGAGGAAGTAACTTAAAGACAGTGAGTGACTAGTTTTCATTAAACTGAACCTGAGTTGATTTCTATGATGTAAGACTTAAAATTTACTATGTTTTCCAATGAGTTTTCAACGCATAGCTACCCACACTACTAGGATGATTACTTTTACAGAACATACTTTTCACTAAGTAGTTTCAACGCATACTTTGATTGTGACTTGATGGGTGGACGCATGGTCCCAATGAAGTTAAGTATGCATTTCCTAGTTTCCAAAACCAAGTTTAAAGCTTTTATGTGATGATTTCTAAAGGAATTTTATGAAGCATACTTAAACTTAAATGCTTGGAAGCATGTGTTAACTAGCATTCCATGTGTTAAGCTGTTTTCAATAAATTCTATACCTATGATGTATTTCTACTGGAATGCTTAATGCTTGAATATACTAAATTTTATCTTAAATAAAGTTTTACAATATTTTATTGATGAAACTCAACACTGAAGGTATGGAGGTATCTGAGTCCCCTGATACCTAAGAGATGATAGTATTCAGGGCATTGAGTAGCCTATAGGGCTTGACCACGTGCACGTAGGTTCTATATTGATGACGCTGATTGTATTGAGATAACTTTACAATCGGCTAAGGATTTCGATGTTGAGCGATTGAGCAAAAGGGCTCTCCCTCAACTAAGGCTAGAAAATGATGGTTTTCAAAAGAGTAGAAGATTATTCGAGATTTCCTGGGTTATTAAAAGTATTTCAAAGATGTTATCTTTCCCTATGCGTTTAGTGATTTGCTTAACCCTGATTTTAATAAGTTATGTTTAAGTACGAGCATACTTTCACATCATATTATTTAATAGTATGTTTCAAAAGTCACTCACTGGACGTTAGCTCACTCTTTCCAGTGTTTTTTTTTTTCTTTTTTCTAGATAGCGGTCAACATCCCGAAGCCTAGCTGATCTGTTAGTCTACCACACAAGGATCAAGTCTTTGGAAGATTAGAAATAAAGGAAACTTAGGTGGTTATGCTTGTTTGTTTAAGTAAACTTCCATGTACATATTAAGGGCTAAGGGTAAACTTGAAATGGGGACCCACTGTTGTGTAGCTTGTGTGTAAATGTATATATAAAGTTGTGCACCTGGTTTTAGCTACATATGAATGTGGAGTGTATGGGAGAATGTATGTTTATAAATTGTTTATCAGGTGCTTAAGGCTTAGGTTATGAGAATTGAGATGGGCAGTTGATGTCATAGAAAGGTTGGCATCTACCGTCTTCCCACTTCCTCTTAGGTTAAGAAAGTAATTTGGAAGGGGTATCAAAAAAGTGATTTTTAGCCCAAAGAAACTAAACCGATATCGTAGAGATATTTTTCTTTTGCTTATCTAGAATCAAGCTATTTGTATTTTTTTCCTATTAAGTATAGGGTTATTTTTGTAAATTGATGACTTTTAAAGTATTGAACATGTTGGGCTTCTTTTTTGTTAGGTTATGACATTTTGGTGTTCTGTGACAATTTTTCCCCCTTTTTTATTTAGTTTGATTTGGACATTTTTAATGTTATTTTGAGCATTTTGTTGTTGAGATTTTGGATGATTTAATTATAAGGGAGACTAATTATCTCTCTCTCTCTCTTTTTGGAGATTAATTATCTCATTTATTAAACACTCAATTGGTGTTTGTTTATTTTCTTAATAAAAAATCTAGTTATAAAATTCTTTCTTACTCTCTAAAAATTCAAAAGTGTTACCTTTCGATGATTCAACGTCATATGTTAGATCGTATTAATATAGAAACAATCGTAAAAATTAATTTTTTTTTCCAATAGATGAAATTGAATATAAGAATTTAAACATATAATCTATAGGAAATGTTTTTATAATAACAACAATAATAATAATAATTATTATTATAAGTTAGAAATATTTGTGAATAGGGTTGTGGTGGCTTCATAAAAGATACTTTAGGCCATCAAATGTTGAAGACGCAAACTTTATCTAATTTAAATAAGTATTAAACAAAATAACAATTTAAACTCTATAATATTTGTAAGTAGGTTCAAATCGTTAGAATAGTATAATTTATCGTTATGTAGTGTAAAGCTCCAAACTTATTTTACTATGACAATTGACATAATATTGTTAATTTTTTAGTCTTAAGTTCTCATAATTTTTTTTAAGAATTATAAAAAATGTTGTCTGTCATTCTGTAAATCTATATGTTTGCATTTAATCTGAACCCATAATAATGTGTTTATTTAGATAATATAAAATAAGAATAAAAATAAAGATAAAGGGCTCTTCTCCATGGTGTTAGGGATGGGTGTGGAAGTTGGCTTGGCTTTTGGCCAAAATTTTGAGTGAGTTTAGGGTTTCTTTATGTAAAAATTTAAAAGAATTTAATATTATATGACTTATCTTATCTTTTATCCTAAAGCCAAACCATAGAGAAAAGAATAAAGCAAAGAATGAAGAAAAAAAATTTATATGTATTTTTTGAAAGAAGAAAAAGAGAAGCCTACTATAACTAAAGTGGGTATTGTGGTTCCATCAATGTCAAATCAATAAGCCCTTGAATACATTTGTTTTTTTTTTTTTGGAATCCAATTCATATGCTAAAGTTGGGATCTATCATCCCCTTGCCTTTTCTAGTCACTTCCTCCAAATTCTTTGAGTGAAAATTTAATTTTAATTTACTCGTCAACTTGTCAAGTTATATATCAATTTTTTGAATTTTTAACTTCAGTAAATAAGACTTTAGATTTAGATAAGTGTTGCAATTTGTACCTTTATTTTGATTTCTATGTTAATTCAAACACTCAACAAAAAGAAACGTAAAAGTTTCTTGAATTCGGTACTTTGGTTTTGATAAAGCTATATTTTGTACAAATTTGAGTTTGATATTTAAATAGATAATTTAACCACGGGATAAGTTTGTCAAAACTCAAAATTTTAACAATAACTTTTAGTTCATTTTGTTCCTTATGATTTTAAATATAGAATTTCATTCTTATGATTTGGAGGAAGTTATAATTATAAAACCTTATTTAGTTGCTATTTATGTCATTTTTATCAAACTACTATCAAATCCTAACTTTTATATCATACATAGTTAACTATGTATGATTAAATCATACATAATGATTACTTTTATGATATTTTAAATAGGTGTCATGTATTTTTTTTTATCATTTTATTATGAACTATGATGTGGCATTAGGACTTTCTTTGGAAGGCTACTTAAACCTTACCTTTTAAGTTGTTTTGATAAGTTTATGATGAATTGAATTTAACCTTTGAGTTTTTTCTTTCAAGGTTAGGCAAGTGAGCTTCTTGAATTTTGTAATTCATTATTGAGTTATATGCGAAGAAGATTCAAGTGGGATGATCATCCTATCTTATGGAATGTTCAAATATTGGTCGAAGGAACCTGTTCTTTGTCTTCAGAGATTTGATCTTAAGGCAATTCATATCTAACCCAAACTTTAGAGTTGAAATCATATCAATTTGAAGGTTTTAGTGGTTGAAAATTAAGGATTCTCATATTATTCAAAATGTTCTTATTTTCAAATGGTTAGAGTTTACGTATCAAGTTGTAACTTAAAAAAAAAAAAAAAAGTTTAGAGCTATTAAAAAAAATTGATATCCTTTCTCCATTATTTTATGTTTGGTGGAGAATTTTCACCTTGTAGTTTGTCCTTGTAACTTATGAAATTGACCTGTTTTAGTTCTTAATTAAATTTGGCATAAAAAGTTATTTTAGTATTATCTTGTTAGTTCTTCATTGATTCTTTGATAAAAAAAATATTTGAATCTATTTTGAAACTTGACATGTGCAACCTAGTATGTGGGTGATTCAACCACTTATCTTTTTGTTAAGTTAAAGTAAAAAAGACATGTCTATGATGGTGGTTTCTTTTATAAAAAAAATAATATTAAAAAAAATAAAACGAGATAAATTTGTTTATCTCAACTTGAACATAATTCAATTTGTTAATTTATTATATCATCGATAAAAGGGTAAAAAATTAAGTCTCTAGTCTACCAATAAATCTATCGTGTTTAATTTATATAATAACATTGACAATAATTAAGTAAAAGTATCAATATTCGATGTTATCTTATGATCATCTATAAATACATAACTTTTTTTTTTTTAAAAAAAAAAAACTCTTTAGTAAATTTAGGCACCGTTTGTAACCATTTAATTTTTTATTTTTATTTTTAAAAATTAAGTCTATTTCATCCACATTTCTTACAAGATTTTGTATCTTTTTTAAATACAATGGTTGAATTCTTACTCAAATTCCAAAAACAAAAACAACTTTTTGAAAGCTATATTTATGTCCTCAAAATTTGACTTGATTTTTTAAATCATTGGTGAAAAGTAGATAACAAAAGAAGAAATTTGAAGGTAGAAGTAATGTTTATAAGTTTAATTTTAAAAAACAAAATGATTACCAAATGGAACCTTAATATTTTATACTTCCCTTGAACCTTTATGTTACGAAATCGACAATTAAAGAATACAAAAAGGAACATAGAGATAGAGAAGATCAACACACAGATATACGTGGTTTACTAACGGTGTGTTAGCTACGTCCACGAGCAGAGAGATAACAGTATTATTAGGGAGAATGTTTTCAGAGAATTACATCAAACGACGCTTCTAGGGTTAGAGAGTTTATATAGCGCACTACTCTAAACCCTAGGATCATAATCGTAAATAACTACAAATAAATAAATATGCTAAACCTAGGGTCCCCGTACTTGATTGTTCGAAGAGATTCAAGACATTCCAACACTTTATTCTAAAATGTGGAAAGTTTCTTTTCTGAAAAAAAAAAAAAAAATTCAAACAGCCTTTAATCTTAGTCTTAATAAATGTTTATTAGATTTCATGTGAATATCAAAACCAATTAAAAAAATGGAAAGAATTTACTAGAAACTAACCTTTTTTAAGCCCATAGATTATGTTTGTGATGCAAGCATGAAAAATTATATGGAATTGAAATTACTTATATGTCCTCATCATTAAATACTAGAGATTTTGAAGTTTACACTAAACTTTTTACCAACCTTTACTTAAGGAAATTTAATAACCAATTGTGTGTGGAATATACATTTCCACCTTTTTCTAAGATAATAACAGAATAAAACCCACCAAAATTTAATAATTAATATATTTTTTTTAAATCAAAGATCTGAGAAGGATTTTTTTAGAAGATATCAAGTTTATGTTTAATTATATAATGTGAATAATGGAATTATTCATCGGGTCTCAGCTATAATTGGTTGGTTGAGATTGAACGAACCTTAGATAATTTTGAATAAAAATTAGTTGAAGTTTTTTTTGTTTTTTTTTTTTTTTCAAAATTAGATAGAGACATTCTCGTTTTTTTTTTTTTTTAATTAATTTGAATTACAATTGTGCGGATGAATGAAAAGCGTAGGAGTGTTCAAAAAAACTCGACAATTCAAACATCCTAAAATGTAAGGGTTGGATTGGGTTAATTTTATTCCTGAGTTGGATTGAGTTAAATTTTTTTACTTTTTTTTTTTTTGTTGAGTTGGGCCATGAGTTGGTTAAAAAAAGATTGGATTACAACCCGAATTATGTATATATATATATTCTCTTTGTTTAAAGTTTGATTATTTTGTATTGATTAATTTGTGAATTTTTAACATTTTTTAAAAATTTTTTTTATGATATTTGTCTTTGTTTAAAATTTGTAATAAATATCATAGATACTTGATATTTAGCATTTGAATTTTATGAGATTTTAATTATTAGTCATATGTGCTATATATAAATTTACATATTTTTAATTAAAAAGAAAAATAAATTATAACCCCATAGTCCAATCCAATCCAATCCGAATTTTAAGGGTTGAGTTAAATTGGGTTGAAGATTTTATTTGAATCCTTTGGATTATCAAACCCAGCCAACACGAATTTTTAGATTGGTCGAAAGAAAAAATACTCTTAACCCAATCAAATCCATGTATACCTCAAACTTATGAAAGGTTCTTTTAAGTTCTTATATTTGACAATCTTTTTAAAAGTATATCTTGTTGGCACTTCCTTGACAAAATATTTAAATCTATTTGGAAACTTGACATGTGCAGCCTACTTTATGTGGGTATTTCAATAAGTTATCTATGTAGATATTGGCTTGTTAAGTAAAATAATAAAGACATGTGTATGATGTTTCTTCTATTATTTAAAAGGAAAAAAAAAACCAATTCTATATTTGAGCATAATTTAATTAGTTAAGGTATAATATCATTGAATAAAATGTTAGAAGTTCGAATCTCCACATCAAAAAATTCTCTAATATATATATATATATATATATATACATAATTTGTAATGTATTTATTGACTAATAGTTAAAGTCAAAATACCAATACTATGTGTTATTTTATGATCATCCAAGAAAATACATATTTTTAAACATAGGTATAAAGTCATTCCTCTAGTAAACTTGAGAAATAATAATTAAAATTTAGTTTCATTAAGTAGGACTCTAAATTTAGATAAGCGTTGCAATGTTTGCACAAATTATTAATAGTCCATGACTTCTTAAACATTTTATTAAGGTCATGCCTCCTATTTAGGATAGTTTGAATTTAATCCATGTGATTTTAAAGTTAGAGTTTCATTCTTATAATTTGATAAAATTTCAGAGTCACATGGTTTGAAGAAGTTATAATAATTATAAAATTTTAATAATCTAACTTTTAAATTATAGGGACAAAATTCCAACTTTCTCCGAATTTAAGGTAATTTAACCTAACAAAAATTGTCCTTCAAAAATCCTATCAATTTTATATCATATATATGTTTTTATATTTGATTGAATATAAATAGTTATTTTAGTATTAAATTGTTAGTTTTCTTCATAAATTATTCTTTGACAAAAATATTTGAATGTATTTTGAAACTTGACATGTGCAACCTACTAATGCTTTAATTCAATCACCTATGTTTTTGTAAAGTTAATGAATAAAGACATGTCTATTACAGTGGTTTGGTTAAAAAGAAATAAAAGTTTGAGCCTCCACCAATAAATCTACCTTGTCTAATTTATACAATAACTTATCGTATGATCATCCACTATAATAACTTTAGAATTAAAAATAGACTCTTAGTACATTTTTTACTTTCCCTAAACATTTACTCTAAAATGTGGAAAGATTCTTTTCTTAAAAATAAATAAATAAAATAAAATAAAATCTAACAGCCTTTAATATTAGTCTTAATAAAATTCATTGGATTTCATGTGAATATGCCAAACAAATAAAAAAAATGGAAAGAATTTACTGGATGTCATGAAGTTGAGGAATACAACGGATATGGAGAAAATATAATATAATATAATATAATAAATAAATAAACTAACTAAAATTATGAAAATTTAGTAGAAATTTGAAGTGAATTTCTCACCCATATGTGTGATTTTAAAACCCACCAAATGCCACTATTTACTGGTAAAGTGGTAAGTTGATGTGGTCTTATATGGACAATAAGCACGAATAAACTACAAGACACATGGACAACATGAAAATTGACATATGAGTTTTAGAACACTAAGCAATGGGTATCTATTTATTTTTATAATATTTATAATACTCCCCTTAGATGTCCATATATGAAATATGCCTCGTTAAAACCTTATTAGAAAAAATCCAATGGAAAAAAAATGTAGTGAAGGAAAAAGAGTACATATTTCATATAATATATAGTCTTAAAAGAATATAATATATTTGCTCCCCTTTATGAAAACATTACTTAAGATCTCTGAGTCGCCACATTCCAAAATTGTGCCTCAATATTTCAAAATTTGCGGCTGATAATGCCTTTGTAAATAAGTCTGTCAGGTTATCCTTCGAACAAATTTGTTGTACAGTGATATCGCCATTTTCTTCAAGATCATGAATGTAGAAAAGCTTTGGTGAAATATGCTTTGTTCTATCTTCTTTAATATATCTTCCTTTGATTTGGGTTATGCAAGCTGTGTTGTCATATAATATTGTTAGAAGATTTTTATTAGAAGACAAGCTACATGTTTCACGAATGTGCTAAGTCATTGATCTTAGCCATACACATTCTTGACTAGCCTCATGAATAGCAAGAATTTCAGCATGATTTGAGAAAGTGGTCGTTATGGTCTAATTCACCGATCGCCATGATATAACAGTTCCTCCACATGTGAACAGATAACTGTTTGAGATCTAGCTTTGTGTGGATTAGATAAATATCCAAAATCTGCATAACCAACTAGGTCAAAATTTGATTTATTTGAATAAAAAAAAACTCATATTTATTGTTCCTCGGAGATAACAAAGTATATGTTTAATTTCGTTCCAATGTCTTTTTGTAGGAGAAGAACTATATCTAGCTAATAAATTTACTGAAAATGCAATATCTGGTCTTGTATTATTAGCAAGATACATAAGTGCACTAATTGCATTAAGATATGGTACTTTAGGACAAAAAAGTTTTTCATTATCGTCTCGAGGTTGAAATATATCTTTCTTTATATCCAATGAACGGACTTCTGTTGGAATATTTAATGGATGTGATTTGTCCATATAAAATCTTTTCAAAAAAATTTATGTATAAGTTGATTGATGAATAAATATTCAATTTGCTAAATGCTCAATTTGCAAACCAAGGCAAAATTTTGTTTTTCCGAGATCTTTCATCTCAAATTCTTTCTTACGATATTCTATTGCCTTTGAAAGCTCTTCGGGAGTTCCCATTATATTCAAGTCATTAACATATATTGTTATAATAGCAAATCTTGATTGTGATTTCTTTATAAAAACACATAGACATATTGGATTATTCTTATATCCTTCATTCAATAAATATTTATTTAGGCGATTGTACCATATTCGTTCTGATTGTTTCAATATATGATCTCTAAAACTTTATTGAATACAATTCTCGGAAATTTGATGTATATGCTGTTGGGATTGGTATCCTAATTCTCCCGGAGTCTCGTTGTTTTGTAAAGATACACATTGTTTGATGAATATAATAAATGTTATTTCATTCTGGCATTTACTCATATCCAATAAACAAAGTTCCTTGGTTATCTTATGTGAACTTAAGCATGTATATGTGATAAACAAATGGATCATGCCTTAAATGATAATCTAAATAGATTTGTAGTATAGGATTAAGGTGGGATACTTGATCCTGGTGACACTACGGATACGGCTCACTTTGTAGAGGTTTGCAAGTGTTGTAAACTACTACAAATGGTAGATCCTGACCATTCATGTGGAGACGTGCGAGCGGGGGTGTCCTATACAAAGAGTTTGTATAAGACCCGGACCACGAGATGACTAGACTCTGTATATAACGCCGTTGATACTAGAGACTTACATCTCACCTAAACGACCATAAGTGACACGACCTTAATCCTGACTGTTTGGGAACTCCTGCCTTTGAAGGCGGTTCTTTGATTAGTATGGGTGATAGATGCCAGATTTCTAACTTAACATGCGTACCTTTTTGGGGACTTGTCTGATTTGGGAGCTGGGAACACGATACACAAGATGGAATTTACTCATTCCCCGAAGCAGGAGTAAATAGATAGATTGCTCCCTTAAGGGCTGATTTCGGGGCTTAAACATAGTGGCCACAACTTCTCTTTGAAAGAGAGGACTATAGAACTATGACTTATGTTCATTAGAGGGATCAGTAGTACTTAAAGAGTTAGATGTAACTACAGGGGCATGATGGTTATTGGCCAGTTGTACTTACGGGCAATCTGTGAAGGATTGTCACACTTCTGATTGGTTAAGATGGACACATAATATATCTGTAATAAGGAGAGTTCAGCTGTCGGTCTTTAGTGAAGTGCCTGGCAGTTAACAGATGGTGGATCCCATGACTAAAGAGTTTAGTCAGTTATTCACGTACCGTTGGAGCTTCAAGCTACAGGTCCATAAGGTCCCCTTGGTAGCTCAATGGATTCAGTTGAGGATCAATTCTTGGTGTTGATTTGAAATGTTCAAATTGACAAGAGGTAATTTGATTATATGTGATATGATCGACATGATGTATGAGATACATCTAGTGGAGAATTAGTGTAAATGAGATTTACATTAAGTACCATGGAATAGAAAAAGAACTATAGTTTATATGTTTCATGAGATGAAATATTAAAACTATAGGTTATAAATATAGTATGATAAGTTGGTTATCATTTATATTTATAATAATATTAATTATTGGATAATTAAATCTTTTTCTCTAATAACCAATTGAGTGGGAAGTTATTGGTGGTTCATGGTAACCGTGAGATAAAAGAAAAATAGTTTTCTTAATTTTAGTAAGTTTTTTGTCAAAATTAATTTAAGATTTTCACTCTCAGAAAAAGAATCTCACAGAGCTTGTCAAGTAAATACGAATTTACTAAACAACAGCTTGACAAAAGGTAAATGATCATGTAGTTTTTACAGGCGACAGACACGCTGCTAAACGATGAGCTAAACGATTGAGCATCGACCTATACGATAGGTCCAGTCTTCTTTTACTTGCTCAATCATTTACACGATTGTTGATTCCTCCATTCTTCTGCCTCATACCAAGTCCAAACAGAGCCCACCCTCTAGATTCTCACACTGAGAATATCAAGGTACCTTTCTTGGTGGTGTCATACTCAACTCGACGCCGTCAAGATTCTGTGGAGGCCGTTCGTGCTGTTGGAGAGTTGTGGCCGAGGTAATCATAGAGGACGAGTGCGCTGTGTTCGTGCTGTGTAGCGGTCATGTTGTTCGAGCGTTTGAGGTTGCTGTGTTCGAGTGTTCGTGATCAAGGAACGTGGAGACGAGTCTACAAATGTGTATAGAGATTTCTCTTCTTGATCATTTGTAGTTTCATGCTGTAATTTTTGTATTGAATGCATAACCATTTGTTTCTATGTACGATTGTAATTTGTAATGTTCATATTGTTGGGGTTTGTGCCCTAAAGTCTCGTATCCTATAGTTTGTAAACAACTTTGTATGAATACTTGTGATGTATAATATATATGATATTTATTTCACCTCTTAACTTTGCATATTTAGATGTTTTTTTATTTTACCACAAACCAATAACTTAATATCCCTGAGTGTCTTTGTGTAACTTAAGCATGTATGTAGTGACATACAATTGGATTATGTCTTAAGTGACAACCAAAATAGTCTGTAGTATATGGATATAGGAGGGAAACTTATCCTGGTAACTACGGACGTGGCCAGCTTTGTGGAATTGTTACAAATGTTGTGACTTGTCACAGATGGTCTGATCCTGATCATTCGTGTAGTGGACATGCGAGTGGGGGCGTTCTATACAATGAGTTTGTATAAGACCTGACCTCGAAGTGTTGATGTCTTGTCATATAACTCCGTTCATGACTGAGACTTCACTTCACTAGGATGACCATAGGTAACATGACCTTAATCCTGAGTGAGTTGGGAACTTCTGCCGTTGAGAACGGTCCTATGATTTGCATGGGTGCGAGTGGCCAGAGCGCCGACTCAATCCTACCATTTTAAGGATTCGTCTGATTTGGGAGCTGGGAACTCAGCTTCACAAGATGGAGATCACTCCTTCCCCAAAGTAGGAGTAAGTAGATAGATTGCTCTCTTAAGAGCTGATCCCGGGGCTTGAACGATGTGGCGCCACACACCTTCTCATGGCCCGAGAGGTGTTCACACATAGTAGGACTATGTTGTATTGTTTATTTGAGGGTGGTACTTAAGGAGGAAAATGTAATTATAGGGGCAAATGGTAAATTGGTCTGCTGTAATTACGATCATCTGTGGAGGGTCATCGTACTGATGATTGGTTATATCCAATGGATGGTGGATATCGTGACTAAAGAGTTTAGTCAGCTATTCACGTACCGTTGGAGCTTCGAGCCATAGGTCCATAAGGTCCCTTTGGTAGCTTGGATACAAGTTGAGAGTCAGATTTTGGGTCAGTTTGAAATGTTCAAATTGACAAGAGAGAGTTCAATTATATATGATATAATTGAACGAGTTAATTAAATATGATATAATTAACTTTATGTATGAGATATATTAATTTGGAGGAAATTGGATATAAATATGATTTATATCTAGTAGAGGAAAATATTATAATTAATATATGATATTAATTTATATGTTATGAATATGATGAGATCACATTCATTGGACGGTTATAAAGGAAATGGGACGGCGTCTCTTATGTTTTAATTACGAATGAGTGTATTGAAAGATCACTTTGAGATGCATAAATAGCTGACGGTGTGTTAAGCATGAGATGCGCAGACATTGTGTTAAAGAGAGTGTCATCGCTTAGAAAATCAGTGCCTATACGATAGTACCTGCACGATCATTTACATATACGATATTTCTAAGCGATCGCTTACGATTACACCTTCGCGCACTATTAAATAAACGATCATTTACCTTTTTCTAAGCGATCATTTAGCTCCCAATATTTACTAAACGATCATATAGACGATCGCTTAGTTTTTTTTTCTACACGGTCAATTAGACGACCGCTCTCTCTTTTCCTACATGGTCATTTAGATGATCGCTTACCCTTTCCTACACGATCATTTAGACGATCGCTTACTTTTTCCTACACAATCGTATACTTCACCTAAACGATCAAGCATCTTGTCTATGTGATAGACAACCTTATCTCCCACTTGCTTGATCATTGAGTACGATCTCTCTTCCTCCTTCACTCTACCAAATCTGAACAAAGCCCACACTTTGGATTCTCACTCCAAGAATATTGAGGAGCTCTGAGTGGTGGTGTCATATCTGTTTCCTTCTGTTCGAGTGGTGATTGTTTGAGGTAGACGGTTGGGTTTTAGGCTCGTTGTGAAGAAGAAATCTTCATTTAGTATGACCTATTGATCTCTTTAGCATGCATATTAGTATGTTTGAATGTATATGGGGTAATTCTGTCACAATGAATTGGAAAAGATCCACTTCCGCTCTAGGTACTCTTGAATAAGAGTTCCTTCAATTGGTATCAAAGTACTCGGTTTCTGATATTCCAATTCATTGCTGCAAAAGAATTGCATTTACGTTCACGGTGGGTGCAACATGTCTACTCTCTATTTTAATGGTTAATTCGTTTGTGGATGTGTGGATTAATGGAAATTTTTGGGATGTAACCTTAGTTTGTTGAATTCTCTAGTTAATTGTTAAGGACCCTGCGTTTTTTGGGCACAATTAATTGCTTTCGAGTCTGTAAATTCAAAGTTAGTTTGGGTCTTGAGTCGTTCGTGATGAAGTTCGGAGCAAGGGTTGCAGTTTTTTTATGGAAGAAGACGATCAAATGTTGGTCGAGTCATGTAGACGATTGCTGAGTATCAGATGCTCGATTTTCATTTAACGTGCACGCACTAGATGATCGAATAGCTCAGCAAGCCTCATCGCTTAGTTACTGACTATACGATTGTGGAGTAATTGCATGGTAAATCGTTTACCTTTCGCGTGCTAAGTGATCGTCTAGACGATCAGGCTTTACGACCTCATTGTTGTCTATGCGATCGTTTAACTTTAACGCTATCGTCTAGTGTGCGCTACATGATCGTTTACCTGGAGCCCTTTTGTCAGATGGGAACTTCACCCGGTGGTTCAAGACCTGGTTCGCTTGTGAACTGGTTTGCTCAGTTGAATTATGTAAATAGATTGTTTTCTCATTCCGATTTTGTTTTGGTTCATCCCGGTCCATTAATCCATGGTTTTATACATATGATGTGTGTGTATATATATATATATATATATATTGTCATATGGTATGCATATATAGATAAAATCCCACCTTAGGTCATGCATATTCTCTTTATTATAAGTGTTATGATTTAGTGAAACATGATTTAATTTACATAAGTGCATAATCATGTATCATATAATATAAGGGTTATATTTATGTATGCTTTATTTATTTAATGTTATATTTAAGCGTTATAAATACTTCGTTACGTGGCATGAGTGTTTTAGTTGTTTATTTTATAAAAGGTTATAAAATGAAATTAGAACTAAAATAATTAGTAAAAGATTAATATGTAGCAAGTCTATCTATAATAGACCTTTTGTCTAAGGCGGGTTCTATCTAGGCTGGGGTATTTAAGATGATGGCAATGGAACACCCCTACTTGGGAACTTACTTGGAAAAGTAATTTAGATAGATTTGATGCATGCATGCAAATTAAGGACATTCCATTAAAGAGTTTAATGTAACTACTTGATTTTTTTTTAAAATTTCAAAGAAAAAAGTTGTTTTTGAGCAAAATTAATAAATGACTTAGATCATTATCATAGCCGAATAGTCTAGGTTAATAAACCCCTAGGTAGAGCATTCAGTGGGAGGTACTTGGGGCATGTGATGCTTCATTTTCACCTTTCGCGTTTCTTCTTCATAGTTAACATCGTGAGATCTGCCTTCGGCCTCGAGGCACCTTTGGCGTGTCCCCCTAACGGATGGTGTTTGGGTAGGTCAATATCAAGGTGGATGGAGAGAGTGTTCATAGTAAGTAGGAATGGGAAGTGCGACAGCATAACCCTCGGTCTCCCTCGTTGGATTGAATAAAGTTTCTACGCATCGCCTCGTGGCACCCTAGGTGTGTCCCTCTATAGGATGGTTGTTTTGCACGTTTCTTTATTTGATCTCCTGTAAGAGGAAAACATTACTTAGTCTCTTGTCCTAATCTTTTTTTTCCTACGGTGGGCGCATTAGGGCGGGACTCTGGGGCCGAAAACGAAGGGTTACACTTACGCAGGATTGTCAAGGGTTAACACCTTTGAAGTTGTCGAACGAGCGTAAAGCTATTTTACATCACTTCCGCATATGGGGATGCCTAGCACATGTGCTTGAGGCAAATCCCAAGAAGTTGGAGTCACGATCGAGATTTTTCCTCTTTGTAGGCTACCCCAAAAGTACATGAGGAGGTTACTTTTATGATCCGTCCGAAAACAAGGTGTTTGTTTCCACGAACGCTACTTTCCTGGAGGAGGATCATATCAGGGAGTATAGTCTACATAGTAAAGTCGTGTTAAGTGAGTTTTCCTAAGAAACTACTGAAACTTCAATAAGAGTTGTTGAAAGACCTGCTTCATCAACCAGAGTTGTTGATGATAGTTCATCTAGTAGGTCGGTTCCACCTCAAGAGTTGAGGGAACCTCGACGCAGTGGGAGGGTTACCCACCTGATCGCTATTTGGGTTTCACTGAAATCCTAACTATGGTGACAGATGGCGACGTTGAGGATCCGTTGTCCTATAAAAAGGCAATGGAGGATGTTGACTGGGATAAATGGGTCAAAGCCATAAATCTCAAGATGGAGTCGATGTACTTCAACTCGGTATGGGATCTTGTAGATCAACCTGATGGGGTAAGACCTATAGGTTGTAAATGGATCTACAAGCGTAAACAGGGTGCTGATAGGAAGATGCAAACCTTCAAGGCTCGACTTGTGGCAAAGGGTTATACCCAGGTGGAGGGAGTCGACTATGAGGAGACTTTCTCATCTGTTGCCATGTTAAAGTCGATCCGCATCCTCCTGTCCATTACAGCTTATTATAATTATGAGACTTGGCACATGGACATTAAGACGGCTTTTCTGAATGGCAATCTTTAGAAGACCATTTACATGTTACAACTCAAAGGATTCATTGCTCAAGGTCAAGAGAAAAAGGTTTGCAAACTAAATCGTTCCATTTATGGGATAAAGCAGGCGTCTCGATCTTGGAATATTTAGTTTGATGCTGTGATCAAATCATATGGCTTTGACCAAAACGTTGATGAACCTTGTGTTTACAAGAAAATAGTCAAGAGTTCAGTAGCTTTCTTAGTATTGTATGTAGACGATATACTACTAATTGGGAATGATATAGGTCTACTGACTGCAGTTAAGAACTGGCTAGCGACCCAATTCCAAATGAAAGATTTGGGAGAGGCTTAGTTTGTTTTGTGTATACAAATCTTTCGGGATCATAAGAATAAAGTGCTGGCGCTGACAAAATCTTGCTCAAGTACTCGATGCAGAACTCTAAAAGAGGCATACTACTATTCACCATGGAGTCACTTTGTCTAAGGACATGTGTCCTACGACGCCTCAAAAAGTTGAGGACATGAGACGGGTCCCATATGCCTCGATCGTTGGCAGTTTAATATATGCGATGCTCTACACTAGGCCAGCAATCTGCTATATTGTGAGAATAGTTAGTAGGTATCGGTCTAACCCAGGCCAGGGTCACTGGACCATAGTTAAGAACATCTTCAAGTATCTTCGGAGAATAAAGGACTACATGCTCATGTATGGATCTAGGGATTTGATCCTTACTGGATACACAAATTCTGATTTTCAGACTGATAAGAACTCTCAAAAGTCCACTTCAGGGTCAGTATTTACTCTTAATGGAGAAGTTGTAGTGTGGCGGAGCACTAACCAGGGGTGCATCGCCAACTCCACGATGGAGGCCGAGTACGTAGCGGCTTATGAAGCTGCTAAAAAGGTCGTCTGGCTCAGAAAGTTCTTGACAGAGTTGGAAGTCATTCCAGATATGTCTAGGCTCATCACCCTCTATTGTGACAATAATAGTGCTGTGGCGAACTCCAAGGAGCCCAGAAGTCATAGGCACAACAAACATATAGCGAAAGTATCATCTGATCTGCGAGATAGTGCATCGAGGAGACGTGATCATCACGAAGATCGCCTCGGAGAAAAACATTGCTGATCTATTTATGAAGGCTTTCACGGCTACAGTGTTTGAGGGTCACCTTCAGAGAATGGGTCTATGGGACCGCCCGCGAATAGACTAGGGCAAGTGGGAGATTTTTTGCACTGGGTTTTTATGCCATAGTTTATTGTTTTGTACCTGTTTACTTGTACTCCCCACTTCGCTTTAGAACAAGTGGGAGATTGTTGGGGTTTGTGCCCTAAAATCTCGTGCCCTGTAGTTTTAAACAACTTTGTACGAACACTTGTGATGTATAAGATATATGATATTTACTTCACCTCTTGACTTTGCACATTAGATGTTTTTTATTTTACCACAAACCAATAAACTTAATATCCCCGGTTGTCTTTATGTAACTTAAGCATGTATGTAGTGACTGATGCTTAATTTTATGAAGTGGAAATATGGATGATATGCATTGATGAAATTACATTGTGCACGCAAGTTTCCTCAGCAGAATCCAAGTGTAAATTCCTCTGAGTTTCCTGGTAAGTCCAGGGTCAAACATAGGGACTTGTGAAAACAGATTGCGTTGGTAATTTTTATGAAAGGCTTGCAGTAACTAAATAAATAAATTATTGGTTTGTTGTTGATTGCGTTAATGAAGAAAAATAACAATTGCGGCGGAGTTTGAAAAGAGTTGGTAAATGGGAAATGCGATGAATATACGATGAACGAGTTGAGAAAGGTTTCGGCTAACACTTCCTAGAATGCGTTCGTGCTTTGCGACCATGAAACATGCATACAATAGTAAACGATCTCTAATGTTAGAACACATGCGATATATGCGATAAGTCTATAGGACCTACACATAAGCCTCTATTCTTATTTATGCGATGACATGATAACACACACACAAATAAGGCGACCACATAATATCATTCCTATCTCTAGGATGCATGCGATGCAGGTTGACAAACAGATCTCTAAGTCCCTATCTCTTGTTTATGCAGTTCTAATCTTGCTCTTTCGAGTCTTGATTCTAACCTATCTCTCTCGAGTCTTAGGTTCTTTCTTCAGACTCTCTCTCGAGTAGCTCTAAAGGGGTGGTTTGCACAGCATAAAACAAGACAATCGCAAGCAATGAACTTCCTAGGTCATGTTAGCTTAGTTCTTCTCAACCCATTCGACTAGTTTAGCTACTCATGCGTATTAAGAGAGTGAGCAGATGTAGAAATAAGACTTCCATTGTATAAATATGAAGATGAAGTACAAAATAACAATGCAAGTATAGAATAAAGAGCCTGGTAGCAATTTCTTGCTGCCTAGCCATTTACACTGTTTTTCTACTCGTGCTCAAAAGAATCTCGCTCTCGCGAGAGTCAACCCGCTCTCTGCTTCTACGCCCTAAGGTTCTCTCTCGAGTTGCCCTGAGCGATCTCCGGCGTCACCACTCTTCTCTTGCTCTTCCTTAAAATGAAAGAAAACTATGAACAAGGGTGTGCGAACTTGTGGAACAAAGAATAGCTAAACTCGTGAACTTGTCAACCTCTTTTCCGAAGGGTGCCTCTAGTATTTATAGAACATCCAAGGTGAATGGCGGCTTCCCTCTCATGATTGTACAGATGGGACGGCTTTAATTCCTGACTGATGCACCGAATATTTGTCACCGAAAAGCTGAATGTACTTGTGATCGTTATCAGCTGTCAACATAATTCAGATTCGACTGTCATCAGCTTTTTGCCCCATCGCGATTAAGCCTTTCATCCAGATGCGCTCACCATGTTGCACTGACCAAGTTGCAATAATCCTTTTCAGACAAATGTTTGCGAGCACAATCATCACAAAGTCTTACGGTGAAGTTGCGCTCGACCGATGATTTCCTATCATCGCAATTCTTGCCTTGCGTTAACGCATATTCTGCATAAAAAATACAAAAATCAACTGTTCCTATGTGTTGAATGCATGCGACCGCAATATTATGAAATTGATGCTTGATGGACGCAATTTAACATGTTTTATCAATGCAATCCAACATTATTTAAGAACTTAGCATTATGATAGCGTGCATTTTTCCATTATCACAACCCCAAATTTAAACAATGCTTGTTTTCAAGCATAAACTAAAGACTTCCTTTAGCAAGTCAACCGCAATGTTCTTTTCCTAGATTTCTCAAGGATACTTCGTTTAAATCCTATATACCAAAGTTTCCTTAAGTATTATTCAAGTCTTCTCTTAAAATATTTCTAAGACCTAGGGACTGCAAGCTTAACCTTCAAAAGAACTGTGGAAAGTACTTACGTAGTGGATGTCCGCATAACCCATTGAGCAACAAACGAAGTTCCAGGCTCAATGTATAAATAATTGACTGCAACTCATGTAAGCTAGTGATGATTCAGGTCCGGAAATACGTGAGCTCATTTGCCGTAGTATGTTCCGATGAACCTGTGGGGCAAGTTCAAAACGAAGACAAACCACCTGGATCAGCACAAGTCAAATATTATATAATAATAATATAATAATAATAATATAATAATAATTAATGATCAAGAATATGCAAGGATAAAATCATTGACACCCCCCAGGTAAAATTTTTCTTTTTTTTGAAATAATCTGCGATGTTCCGATTATAC
>NC_052358.1:49443012-49444693 GCF_009727055.1 Benincasa hispida
CGCATTTGTGTATTGACACATCCATATTTGTGGCGATCTCTCTTCTTTAGATTGCAGTGATGGAGTGAGATAAGTTGTTTCTTCGCATAACATCTCTGCAATCCAGCACCTTGATCGTTGCAAGAAAAACAAAGAGAGGGTGAAATTATTTTAAACAAAACGAAATTTGTTATCACAATCCTTGATGAATTGATATAGTGAGAGTTCCAAATAGTAGAGAAGAATTGAAGATAAAGACTGAAATTATATATAATCTAGAAATAAAATAAAGGTAGATAAAGACTGAAAAGATATAGTGAGAGTTCCGAATAGTAGAGAAGAATTGAAGAATTGATGTTTCTCAAAACTTGCGTCCTTGATGAATTGCGGTCGTTTGATAACGCAGGGACCACCTACTTTCTTCTTTATTTGAAGTTGTTTAGTTCCACGGAGTCGACTTGGCGATGTCATCCTTCTCCATGATATGCCTTTACTCGCTGCCCATTAACTTTGAATATGTTGATTCCGTCATCATTTGATAATTCCACTACACCATGCGGGAATACTTGTCTAACTATGAACGGTCCGGACCAACGTGACTTTAGTTTTCCAAGGAAGAGCCGCAGACGTGAGTTGAAGAGTAAGATCTTTTGCCTGACTTGGAGGTTCTTACCGCATATGCGTTTGTCATGCCAACGCTTGGTGCATTCTTTATAAATCTTCGCATTTTCAAATTCATTAATCCTCCATTCTTCTAGCTCGACCAGTTGCATTTTTCACGCTTCTCCTGCCTTCTTCAAATCAAAGTTCAGCTTCTTTACCACCCACAGTGCCTTATATTCCAACTCCAAAGGCAAATGACACACCTCACCAAATACCAACGCATATGGGGACATTCCTATTGGTGTTTTAAATGCAGTCTGGTATGCCCACAACGCATCGTCAAGCTTCGTTGCCCAATCTTTCCATGAAGGCCTTACTACCTTCTCAAGTATCAACTTAATTTCTCGATTGGACACTTCGGCAAGACCATTCGTCTGCGGATGATATGCAGTGGCCACCTTGTGGATAATGTTGTATTTGCGTACCAGCTTCTTGATATTATGGTTGACAAAGTGGGACCCTTCATCACTTATGATGGCATAAGGAGTTCCAAAACGAGTGAAAATCTGTTTCTTCAGGAACTGGAAAACTACCGCCGCATCACTTGCGACGCATGCTATTGCCTCTATCCACTTCATAATCGACGACTAATAAAATGTAATATTTACCATTCGAAGGAAGGAATGGTCCCATGAAATCAATCCCCTATACGTCGAACAATTCAAGCTCCAAGATAGTGTTCATTGGCATTGCATGTTTCCATGAAATGTTACATGTGTGTTGGCACCGATCATACTTCATTGCGTAGTCAGCTGCATCCTTGAATAACATGGGCTAAAAGAGTCCACTCTGTAAAACTTCGGCTGTGGTGCGCTACCCTCCAAAGTGCCCACCATATGGTGAGTCGTGACATTGCAATAGTATGTGTTGTTGAGCAGCATTTGGTACGCATAATCGAAAAATCTGGTATGCCCTCTTTTATACAAATTTGGCTCATCCCAATAATAATGTCTGCATTCATGTTTGAGCTTCTTCTGTTGGTGGTAGGTGTAATCTTTAGGAAATTGCTCGTAAACCAAATAATTGACTATGTCCGCGT
>NC_052358.1:49445105-49602249 GCF_009727055.1 Benincasa hispida
AAAACTGCTCCCATCGCATACCCGTTTGCGTCGCACATGATTTCAAAAGGAAGTGTCTAATCTGGTGCAATCAATACGGGTGCAGTAATCAACGCATCTTTCAAAAATCTGAATACGTTGAGGCAGTTGTTGTCAAACTCAAATTTTCTTTATCAGCAATCTAATAATGCACTCAGTGGTCGTGCTATTTTAGAAAAGTCTTTGAAAAATCGTCTGTAGAATCCAACGTGCCCTAAGAAGCTTCGTACAGCCTTCACACTTGCTGGAGGTGGAAGCTTTTCATTGCTTCATTTTTTGCTTTGTCCACCTCCAACCCATCCTGAGAAACCTTGTGTCCCAACACTATGCCCTCCTTCACCATGAAATGACATTTTTCCCAGTTATGCATCAGATTCGTCTCTTCGCAATCTCTTCAGTATCTTCTCAAAGTTGGCTAAATAGCTTCATAGTGGCCATCATGCACCTTTGGAACATGCTTGGCACATTGCAAAGGCAAAAACGACATGCGGCGAAAAGAAGAAGGTCCCATATAGGCAGGTGAATGTGGTCTTGTCTTGATCTTCTAGAGCTATCATAATCTGGTTGTTACCCGACATAACCATCCAAGAAACAGTAAAAATCATTTCCAACTAGACGGTCTAGCATTGGTCGATGAATGGCAGAGGGAAATGATCTTTGTTTATGGCCGCATTTAGCTTACGGTAAGTCCATGTAAATGCGTCCATCTAGTGATGGTCCTCTGCGGTATTAATTTGTTGTTTTCATTTGGGACTACCGTCATGTCACCCTTCTTCGGCACACACTGCACGGGGCTGACCCACGTGCTATCTACTATAGGATAGATAATGCCCGCATCTAGCCATTTAATGATCTTCTTCTTGACGACTTCTTTCATCGCAGAGTTGAGTCTGCGTTGATGTTCAATCGTTGCTTTGTGGTCCTCTTCAAGGCGAATGCAGTGCATACAGTACGCAAGGCTAATTCCTCTAATGTCGGAGAGCGTCCAGCCAATTGCTCGCACATGTTTCCTGAGAATGCTCATCAACGCATTATTCTGGTCTTCATTGAGTGCAGAGGAAATGATAACTGGAAACTTCTCATTCTACCCCAAAAATGCGTACTTCAAATGGGTTGGTAGGGTCTTTAATTCAAGTTTTGGTGGCTCTACTAAGGAAGGTTGCGTTGTTTTTCTTTCTTCTTTTTCTGTTGGCTCTTCTTCCTACTTTGCGATCATTTCTTCTTCCTTGCTTATCTATGTTGTGATTGCATTACAGGCAGCAACGGATGCGCTAACTTCCTCTTCTTCATTTTCTTCATTAAACTTTTCTTCTTTAATCACATTTTGGTCATCATCTGAGTTATGCAGGTATTCTTATCCAGAAACTTCATGGCACGAATTATGTTAAACTTGAACTTCTGTCCATTGATGCTCAAAGTGATTTCCCCTTTTTGCACATCAATTTGAGCACGACCCATTGATAGAAAAGGTCGCCTCAGAATGATGGGTACATCTTTGTCGGCCTCATAGTCCAATATGATGAAGTCAGCTGGTAGGATAAACTTACCAATGGTTATCAGTACATCCTTCACCTTTCCCTCTGGATGCACCAGAGATCTATCGACCAATTAGAGAGTCACTGTTGTGAGCACAAGTTGCCCCACCTTCAGCTGTCTAAATATTGACAGAGGTATCAAATTTATGTTGCCTCTCAGGTCACATAGGGCTTGCCCGATGTACAGTTCTTCTATGGAGCAAGGAATGGTAAAGCTCCTAAGATCGCTCATCTTCAGTGGACTTATTGATTTGGAACTTTGTGTTAATGCCAAGTGGAAAACTTACCAGCTCCCCTCTTCTTAGTTACCATATCCTTCAGAAACTTTGCGTAGGCAGACATTTCCTCAATCGCTTCACTGAAAGGAACATTAACATGTAATTGTTTTAACATAAATAGGAAGCGTTGGTACTGTACCTCTTCGTTCTTTTTCTTTCTTAGTCTCTACGGGAATGGGGGTAACTGTACTTTCATGGTTCCCATCTCAGTTGGCTTAGAGGTCGACGCAACTTCTGGTTCTACTGCTTCTTTTTCTCTTTCTTCTTCTTGCATCACTACAACTTCAAATTCTGCCGCAATGGGAGCTGTTCGACTAAGCTCCTTCTTTTCTCCCTCCACAATCTTCCCACTTCACAATTTCACAACCTGACATTGCTCTTTACTTGATCCCTCCGGGTTGCATGGGAGTTCTGTTGAACTCGATAGAGCCTCTTGCGGTCTACTCTTTAGCTTACTTGCAATATGGCCCATCTATAATTCTAGATTGCGGATGGACGTAGACTGACTTTGAAGCACAGTTTCGTTTTTCTCTATATATTGCTTCAATAGGCTTTCTAAAGAAGAGGATTGTGGTGGTTATGAGCTACTTGCTTGATTGTTTGTTTGACCGTTGTTGCGTGGGAAGAATCCTAGTGGCCCTTCTTTCTGCGCCACAGGTTGAAAATTCTGTTGTTGATTCTTCCAAGTAAAATTGGGGTGGTTTCTCTACCTGGGGTTGTAGGTATACAAAAAGGGATTATTCTTTACAAAGTAGACAGATTGTGGATTTTGCTGGTAATCTTCCATCGCATGCCCATCACCGCAAGTCGCACACCTTGCGGTATTTTGACTGATTGCGTTGATTTGCCCGTTTTGCGGTGTTGGGCTGTTGATCGCAATTTCTTGTATTAAGTTCATCATTATGGTCATCTGGTTTTGTAGTGAAGCAATAGCACCATTATTTGCGTCATTGTCTTTGAATCTCAATCTTCGGTCACTCTCTCTTCAATCTTCATGGTTCTTAGAGATGCGATCCAAGATATTCTTCACCCCGTCATACGTTTTATCAAGCAGACCACTAGCGGCTTTCACTGGCAGCGGTCTGCGAAGCGGGATTCAAACCATGATAAAAAAATTCCATTGGTTGCGTGGGAGTTCTGTTGAACTCGGCAAAGCCCCTTGTATTCTACTCTTTATCTCACTCGCAATCTGGCCCATCTGTAATTCTAGATTGCGAATGGACGTAGCCTGACTTTGAAGCACAGTTTCATTTTTCTCTATGTATTGCTTCAATAGGCTTTCCAAAGAAGAGGATTGCAGTGGTTGTGAGCTACTTGCATGATTGTTTGTTTGACCGTTATTGCGTGGGAAGAATCCTAGTGGCCCTTCTTTCTGCGCCACGGGTTGGAAATTCTGTTGTTGATTCTTCCAAGCAAAATTGGGGTGGTTTCTCCACCTGGGGTTGTAGGTATTCGAAAAGGGATTATTCTTTACAAAGTAGACAAATTGTGGATATTGCTGGCAATCTTCCATCGCATGCTCATCACTACAATTTGCACACCTTGCGGTGTTTTGACTGATTGCGTTGATTTGCCTGTTTTGCGGTGTTGGGCTGTTGATCGCAATTCCTTGTATTAAGTTCATCATTGCGGTCATCTGGTTTTGTAGTGAAGTAATAGCACCATTATTTGCGTCATTGTCTTTGAATCTCAATCTCCGGTCACTCTCTCTCCAATCTTCATGGTTCTTAGAGATGCGAACCAAGATATTCTTCGCCTCGTCATACGTTTTATCAAGCAGACCACCAGCGGCTGCCGCATTGGTAGCGGTCTGGAAGCGAGATTCAAACCATGATAAAAAATTTCCATCTGGAGACAGTCTGGCAACCCATTGTGTGGACAATCCCTGACCAACCTCTTAAACCTCGCCCAAGCATCGCTGAGCGATTTGTCTATGTCTTGTTAAAATTTGTAATCAGTTTCCTTCGTCTTGCATTCTCAATAAGTGGAAAGTATTTCTTCATAAACTTCTCCACGACCTGTTCTCAAGAAGTGATCTCTTCTAGCTCGAGAGAATATGCCCATTTCCTAGCCTGATCATAGAGAGAAAATGGGAACAAAGTTAGTCGAACTTCTTCGGCAGAGATGTTTGGGAACACAAAAGTATTGCAGATTTGAATAAAGCTTCGGAGGTGGGCGTGCAAGTCCTCGCTACGCCTTCCTCCGAATTGTCCTGTAGTCTAGATCATCTGCAGCATCACCAACATAATTTCGAATTGGCTTCCGTCGAGGGCAGGCCTCATGATTTCGTGAGAGAAATCGTAGAGGTTTGGCGATGCATAGTCCCTAATAGGTCTATTGCCATCGTTTTCCAAAAGGATTGGATTCGCCATGAGATTTTTATCATTTAGTGCTCCGTTTCATGGCTACTCCGCCATCTCTTCTTTATCTAATTGTGGTTGTTGTTGGCAGTCTCTCAGTCTCCATCTAAACGTTCTCTCAATCTCTGGGTTGTAATTCGCTAAAGATTGAGAGTCTGCAAAGAAAACAAAAAAAAATACCGTTAGCCCTCTATTTTGCGGAAGTCCCCGACAATGGCGCCAAAAACTTGATGCTTAATTTTATGAAGTGGAAATGTGGATGATATGCGTTGTTGAAGTTGCGTTGTGCACTCAAATTTCCTCAGCGGAATCCAAATGTAAATTCCTCTAAGTTTCCTGATAAGTCCAGTATCGAACACAAGGACTTGTGAAAACAGATTGCATTGGTAATTTTTATGAAAGCCTTACGGTAACCAAATAAATAAATTATTGGTTTGTTGTTGATTGCGTTAATGAAGAAAAATAACAATTGCAGCAGAGTTTGAAAAGAGTTGGTAAACGGGAAATGCGATGAATATGCGGTGAACGGGTTAAAAAGGGTTTCGGCAAACACTTCCTAGAATGCGTTTGTGCTTTGTGACCATGCAACATACATACAATAGTAAACCATCTCTCGATGCGAATGCCACGACTTCTAATGCTAGAACGCATGCGATATATGCAATAAGTCTATAGGACCTACACATAAGCTTCTATTCTTATTTATGCGATGACAAGATAACACACACACAAATAAGGCGACCACATAATATCATTCCTATCTCTAGGATGCATGCGATGCAAGTTGACAAACAGAGCTCATCTCTAAGTCCCTATCTCTTGTTTATGTAGTTTTAATCTTGCTCTTTCGAGTCTAGATTCTAACCTAGCTCTCTTGAGTCTTAGGTTCTTTCTTCAGACTCTCTCTCGAGTAGCTCTAAAGGGGTGTTTTGCACAGCATAAAAGAAGACAATCGCAAGCAATGAACTTCCTAGGTCATGTTAGCTTAGTTCTTCTCAACCCATTCGACTAGTTTAGCTACTCATGCGTATTAAGAGAGTGGGCAGATGTAGAAATATGACTTCCATTGTATAAATATGAAGATGAAGTACAAAATAACAATTCAAGTATAGAATAAAGAGCCTGGTAGCAATTTCTTGCTGCCTAGGCGTTTACACTGTTTTTCTACTCGTGCTCAAAAGAAAATCTTGCTCTCGCGAAAGTCAGCCCGCTCTCTACTTCTACGCCCCAAGGTTCTCTCTCGAGTTTCCCTGAGCGATCTCCGGCGTCACCACTCTTCTCTTGCTCTTTCTTAAAATGAAAGAAAACTATGAACAAGGGTGTGCGAACTTGTGGAACAAAGAATAGCTAAACTCGTGAACTCATCAACCTCTTTTCTGAAGGGTGCCTCTGGTATTTATAGAACATCCAAGGTGAACGGCGGCTTCTCTCTTATGATTGTATAGGTGGGACAGCTTTAATTTTGACTGATGCACCGAATATTTGTCACCGAAAAGCTGAATGTACTTGTGATCGTTATCGACTGTCAACATAATTCGGATTCGACTGTCATCAGCTTTCTGTCCCATCGCGATTAATTAGTCTTTCACCTATATGCGCCCAACATTTTGAGCTGACCAAGTTGCAACAATCCTTTTCGGGCGAATGTTTTCGAGCACAATCATCGCAAAGCCTTGCGGTGAAGTTGGGCTCGACCGATAATTTCCTATGATCGCAATTCTTGCCTTGCATTAACGCATATTCTGCATAAATACAAAAATCAACTGTTCCTATGCATTGAACACATGCGACCGCAATATTATGAAATTGATGCTTGATGGACTCAATTTAACATGTTTTATCAACGCAATTCAATATTGTTCAAGAACTTAGCACTATGATAGTTCGCATTTCTGCCCGTTATCAGTGACATACAAGTGGATAATGTCTTAAGTGACAACGAAAATAATCTGTAGTATATGGATATAGAAGGGAAACCTTATCCTGGTAACACTACGGATGTGATCCGCTTTGTGAAATTGTTGCAAATGTTGTGACTTGTCACAGATGGTCTGATCCTGATCTTTAATGTAGTGGACATGGGTGCGAGTGGCCAGAGCGCCGACTCAAACTTACCATTTTGAGGGTTCGTCTGATTTGGGAGCTGGGAACTCAGCTTCACAAGATGGTTCACTCCTTCCCCAAAGTAGGGTAAGTAGATAGATTGCTCTCTTAAAGGTTGATCCCGGGGTTTGAACGATGTGGCGCCACACACCTTCTCATGGCTCGAGAGGTGTTCATATATAGTAGGACTATGTTGTATTGTTTATTAGAGGGATCAGTGGTACTTAAGAAGGATGATTTAATTACAAGGGCAACACAGTAAATTGGTCTGCTGTAATTACGAGCATCTGTGAAGGGTCATCGTACTGATGATTGGTTATATCCAATGGACATAGAAAATATATCTATGGCAAGAAGAGTTCAATTGTTGGTCTTTAGTGGAATGCCTGGTAGTTAACGGATGGTGGATATCGTGCCTAAAGAGTTTAGTCAGCTATTCATGTACCGTTGGAGTTTCGAGCCATAGGTCCATAAGGTCCCCTTGGTAGCTTAGATATAAGTTGAGAGTCAGTTTTTGGGTTAGTTTGAAATGTTCAAATTGACAAGAAGGAGTTCGATTATATATGATATAATTGAACGAGTTAATTAAATATGATAATAATTAACTTTATGTATGAGATACATTAATTTGGAGGAAATTGGATATAAATATGATTTATATCTAGTAGAGGAAAATATTATAATTAATATATGATATTAATTTATATGTTATGAATATGATGAGATCACATTCATTGGACGGTTATAAAGGAAATGGGACGGCGTCTCTTCTGTTCTAATAACGGATGAGTGTATTGAAAGATCACTTTGAGATGCATAAATAGCTGACGGTGTGTTGAGCATGAGATGCGCGGACATTGTGTTAAAGAGAGTGTCATCACTTAGAAAATCAGTGCCTATATGATAGAGCCTACACGATCGCTTACATATACGATATTGCTAAGCGATCGCTTACTGATTACACCTTCGCGCGGTATTAACTAAATGATCGTTTACCATTTCCTAAGCAATCGTTTAGCTCCCGATATTTACTAAACGATCGTACAAATGATCGCTTAGTTTTTTTTTCTACACGGTCGTTTAGACGATCGCTCAACTTTTCCTACACGATCCTTTAGACGATCGCTTACCCTTTCCTACACGATCATTTAGACGATCGCTTACTTTTTATTACACAGTCGTATACTTCACTAAATGATCGAGCATCTTGTTTATGCGATAGACGACCTCATCTTCCACTTGCTTGGTCGTTGAGTACGCTCTCTCTTCCTTCTTCCCTCTACCAAATCCGAACAAAGCCCACACTTTCGATTCTCACTCCAAGAATATTGAGGGCTCTGAGTGGTGGCATCATATATGTTTCCTTCTGTTCAAGTGGTGATTGTTCGAGATAGACGATTGGGTTTTAGGCTCTATGTGAAGAAGAAATCTTCATCTGGTATGATCTCTTGATCTCTTTAGCATTATGAATGCATATTAGTATGTTTGAATGTATATGTAGTAATTCTGTCACAATGAATTGGAAAAGAGCCGTTTCCGCTCGTAGGTATCAAAGCCAAGTTGTTCTGATATTCCAAATTATAACTCTGTTTTGAACTTCATTTCACAATCGCGGTAGGTTTCTACATTTGTGTTTAATCGTTAAGTGCAATTGTGGATGGAGTTTATGAATGCTTCGGGTTTAATTGCCTTTTGTTAAAGCTTTTTATAATTATAAAATGTTAATTTGTAAGGGCCCCTGTGTTTTTGGGCGTAACTTTGCAATCGAGTTTGTAATTCAAAGAGTTTGAGTTTGTTGAGTCGTTCGTGATGAAGTTTTAAGGCATGGAGATACAATTCTCCACGAAGAAGAAGACTAAGCATTGATCGTATCGTGTAGCCTCAGGTAAACGATAGTTGGGATTTAACTAAGCGATCGTTTAGATTTTTCTAAACGATCGTGTAGTATTTTCTAAACTATCGTTTAGCTAATGCTAAGCGATGAGGTAAATAGTTTACTCTATCACGTAAGCGCTGGAAGTAGACGATCGTAGTGGGAGCATGTGATGCTCATCGTTTAGTAAAAGGTGCGCGCTAGACGATCATGTAGTTAGCAAGCCTCATCGCCCAGTTACTACCTACATGATCGCGCGTATATGATATGGAGGCGCTAGCTAAGTGATCGAGTAGGCGATGGTGCTTAGCAGCATTGTAGTCGTTTAGACGATCACGGAAGGCAGGTGTTGTGCGAAGCATGCTAAGCGATCACGTACCTCAAGCTTCATCGCTTAATAAAGGGTACACGATCGTGTAGTAATTGCTAAACGATCGTTTATCTCTGGGAGCATTGGTAAGCGATAGAGCATAGTGTTTATTTTATCGTGTAGATGATCGCGAGGAGTTTAGTACACGATAGTTGGAGACGTGATGCTTTGCCCAATCGGTTCAAGACTCAGTTCTCCTGTTTGTACCGGAGACTCCTTGGTTTTGTAATAGTTAGCTTTATTTTTGTATATTTAAGGCAATTTCACCCGGTTCATCAAGATTGGTTTCTTATACATGTGATGTATGGTGCTTATATGCCAAAGTATTTGACATGTAGTTTAAAACTCACCTTAGTTTGTGCAATTATTCATGCATCATGTATTATAAATGTTATAATCGAGCATGAAGAAATTACTTGAAAGCATGCGCATGCATCATGAAATATAAGAGTTATATTTTGCATGTAGTGAGCATTATCATGCATCATTCTTTTATGATAAGTGTTATAATCTAAGGGTGAAGGGAAGCATGTTTTGCTTGTTTCATTCTTATTTTGTATAAGTGTTATATAAAAGAAGTAGCAATGAATGGACAATGCAATGAGCATGACACTTAAGCTGTTTATAATTGTTATGAATGCCTTGCATGTGTTAGCTTCACATTGTGGTGGTTGTTTCTGTTTATAAGTGTTATAAAGAAAATTAGAACTAAAATCAATAAAAAGGAATTGCATGTGGACTTAGGGTGAACTCAAGTTTTTTAAAAGCGTTTTAAAATTGGTTTGAGATAGACCTAAGTTCAAGTGGTTCTAAAGAGTTTAATAACCTAGATTGATCTTTTAAAATTAGTTTAATAGGATTAAAGTGATTGGCATAAAAGATTAAATTTGTTGTAAATCTATCTATAAGGGACCTTTTGTCTAAGGCAGGTTCTGGCTACGCTGGGGTTCTTAACTTGATGGAAACGTAACACCCCTACCTGGGAACCTACCTGGAAAGGTGAATTAGATAGATTTTCAACAAGCATGCGAAAATTTAGTCAAAGACTCGTTAAAGAGTATAATGGATGATGATCAAAAGTTGTTTCACTATCCAAGGTAAACGTTACTCTTGGACAGACCTAAAAGTCACTTAGTTAAAATCCTTAGTCGTGTTTTTTCTAAGTAAGCTAAACCCTAGGTTATAAAATACTCAGTGGGAGGAAGAGATGTATCTAGTATGTCTATGATTCCACTCACGTTCCTACCTGTATGTTCACACCATGAGATTCATGCTTGGCCTCGTGGTGCACTAGGAGCATCCCCCTTCGGATGGTGTTTGCATGAGTCAATATCAAGGTGGATGGAGAAAGTGTTTATAATAATTAGATGAAGGGTGTGTGTCAACAAGTCCTATGGTCTCTGTCATTGGTTCACACCGTGAGATCATTTTGTACTCCCTCCTGGCACCCTGGAACGTCTCCCTTCGGATGGGTTTTATGTAGTTGGTCAAGATCAAGGTGAACTCTAGAAATTGATAGGATCACTTTAGGTTTTTCCCCAATTGGATTTTTTCCCTTCAGATTGGTTTTTTGGGACGGACTTCTAGGGCCTAAAATGGCGGGACACACTTACAGGACATTGTTAAGTAAGTTAATGATCTCTTGGCCAAATCAATGATGGCTAGTCGTTATAGGAGCAAGAGTTGTTCTGATATTAATGACTGGTTGAGAACTTCTTAATTCAGAGGAGGGATAACTGATCTCCATTCGGCGGCTTTTTTCCTAAACCATTGAAGTGTCATTGCGAAACTAGATGTCACACGAGATTCATATTAGTTTTGCTAAAACCTTATTGGATGTTGTCTTGTTTTTACAACGGGTATTTGCTTAAAACCTAACGTAGGTCGATGTGTTTTTCTTTTCAGCAACTTGTTAGAATTTTCGTTTAGTGCTTTTAAAATAACCGATTACTTACAGTGGAAAGAATCGTGTGAAACGTCTTTCGTGGCAAACGACCTCGATCCCACTACTCTCTAAACAAGAAAACAAGACAGTAAATCTGATTTATTGGTCTTGGAGATGTGTTTGGTAGAGAATGACGATTCTGCCTGGATCCTTGATTTATGTGCTACCAATCATGTCAGTTTCTTTTACCAAGGATTTTGTTTCTAGCAAACATTGCCATAGGGAGAGATGACACTTCAAGTTGGTACTGGTGAGGTTATTTCAACGGTTGCTATAGGTAGGCTGAAGTTATTTGTTGACAAGAAAAGTTATCTGTTACTGGATAATGTTTTTGTAGTTCCTCATATTAAGAGGAACTTAATCTCGATTTCTTGTCTTATTGAATAAGGATATACTGTCTCATTTTCTTAGAATAAAGTATTTATTTTCAAGAATGGAATGGAGATTGGTTATGGTTCAATGGAAAGTAACTAATATGTACCAAGGTCGTTAGTCATAAAAGCCTTGTTTAACACTGAAATATTCAGTACGGCAACAACAACTAAAAGACCAAAGGTTTCTCCTAAGGAAAACGTCCATCTTTGGCATCTAAGGTTAGGTCACATCAACCTCAATAGGATTGAGAAGTTGGTGAAAAGTGGACTTCTAAAGAGTTTAGAAGAAAACTCCTTGTCGGTATGTGAATAATGCCTTGAAGGCAAGATGATCAAACGTTCTTTTACTGGAAAAGGTTACAGAGCCAAGGAATCCATAAAACTTGTACATTCAAACCTTTGTGGTCCGATGAATATTAGAGCTCGAGGTGGGTATGAATATTTCATCTCTTTCATAGATGATTATTCAAGGTTAGAGTATCTATACCTAATACAACATAAGTCTGAAGCCCTTGACAAGTTCAAGGAGTACAAGGCAGAAGTTGAAAACTTATTAGGTAAGAAGATAAAGCCACTAAGATCTGATCGTGGTGGAGAGTATATGGACCTCCAATTCCAGAAATATATGATAGAACATGGGATTGTGTTCCAACTCTTGATCTCTAGTACACCTCAGCAGAATGGTGTATCAGAAAGGAGAAACAGAACCTTGTTGGACATGGTTCGGTCTATGGTGAGTTATGCTCATCTTCTACACTTGTTTTGGAGTTTTGCAATGGAGACTGCATGTTATATTCTAAACAACGTTCTCTTGAAAAGTGTTTCTGAAACACCTTTTGAGTTATGGAGAGGCCGTAAAGGTAGTTTACGCCACTTCAGGATTTGAGGCTGTCCGGCACATGTAACAATGACTTAACCCAAAGAAGTTGGAACTGTGTTTGAAGGTTTTCCTCTTTGTAGGCTACCTCAAGGAAACGAGAGGTGGATACTTCTATGATCCGAGTGAGAACAAAGTGTTTGTTTCTACAAATGCTATCTTCTTAGAAAAAGGCCACATGAGGGATCTTAAGCCACGGAGTAAGCTCATTTTGCGTGAGATATCTAGTGAGATGAGACTGTTGAGGGTTCAACAAGAGTTGTTGAATAGGTCAACATTAAGAAATGGTTTATCAAGAAGATCATAAGCCACGTTTGGCTTTGATCAGAACGCTGATGAGCCTTGTGTATACAAGAAGATCATCAACAACTCAGTAACTTTCCTGGTACTGTATGTGGATGATACCCTACTTATTAGAAATGATGTAGGGTATCTGACTGACATTAAGAAATGGTTAGCTGCCTCATTCCAAATGAAATATTTGGATGAGGCACAGTATGTTCTAAGGATCTAGATCATTCGAGATCGTAAGAACAAATTGTTAGCCTATCTCAGGCATCGTACATTTATAAAATGTTGATCAGGTACAAGATGCAGGATTCCAAAAGGGGTTTGTTACCTTCAGACATGGAATCGTTTTGTCTACGAATCAATGTCCCAAGACACCTCAAGAAGTTGAGAAGATGAGACAGATTCCCTATGCTTCTGCTATAGGAAGCTTGATGTATGCAATGTTGTGTACTCGACTCGATATTTGCTATGCAGTAGGGATTGTCAGTCGGTATCAGTCCAATCCAGGATTTGATCATTAGACGGAGGTCAAGACGATCCTCAAGTATCTTCGATGAATGAGGGACTACATGCTCGTGTATGGAGATAAGGATCTCATCCTTACAGGATACATGTACTCTAACTTTCAGACTGATCGAGATTCTTACAAATTGACATCGGGGTCAGTTTTCACTCTGAATGGAAGGATTGTAGTCTGGCGAAGCATCAAGCAAGAATGCATCGCAAATTCCACTATGGAAGCCGAATACGTAGTCGCTTGTGAAGTAGCTAAAGAGGCTGTTTGGCTGAGGAAATTCCTTTCAGATTTGAAAGTTGTTCCAAATATGGATTTTCCTTTCACACTTTATTGTGATAACAGCGGGGTGTGGCAAATTCAAAGAAGCCTCGTAGTCATCGTCGGGGTAAGCACATCGAACGAAAATATCACCTGATCAGAGAGATTGTGCATCGTGGTGATTTAACAGTAACGAAGATCGCATCGGAGCACAACGTTGCTCATCCCTTTACAAAGGCCCTCGCGCTAAAGAGATTGTTGGGATTGTTGGGCTTGCACATAGTGGCCACAACTTCTCTTTGAAGAGAGAACTCAATCATAGTAGGATTATGACTTATGTTCATTAGAGGGATCAGTGGTACTTACGAGTGATGACATGCAAAAATGCATGTCATCTTAGCCCTTTTATTTAGAATTATGAGGGCTGTTAAGCAAAATATGCGGCAATTATGTAGAAATTCATGAGAAAATGAGTTTACGGCGTTCACCATTGAGAATCTCGGCTAACCCATTATTATGCGTTATTATGCATTCAATTGTCTATTTTTGTAGCTAACGCGGGAGTGGATGCAAACGCGTAAGCCGAACTACTGCATAGATGACCGCATGCGGAGAAACTCTCAATCACAAAGGCGAACGTATACGATCAACGTGTGGGTGTTACGGTGATCAACCGCATGCGTCCATCGCATAGGAGTTGCGATCGTCAGGCGATTGTGGTCATCATGTAGAGTTGCGATAATCAAGCAAATGCAGTCACTGCACGATTGCGGCTACACGATAACGCATAATAGAGGGATCAACGCAAGGTTGGTGGAATGAACGCATCAATGCATATCTCGAGAAAATCAAAAGATGATGTTGAAATTTCACCTACCACGTCCTTAGCAGCAAAGATTCAAAAAAGGACTAACTCGCCGCGAATGTCAGAATTAGAGCAGTCCATTAATGTTGTCGACGATCAAGCTCTATAAATAGAAGTCGTTGAGATAAAATTCAAATCATCTAGAGTTTTCGCCCAAGGTTTGAATCCGAGGGTTTTCGCCCAAAGTTCGGCCTTCAGATGGATCCTTGTGATCCAAACGAACGCGTTAGAATAAAAGCTTTAGAGTTCTTCATCTCCTTCATCCATTCCGAGTGACGATCAAAGCCTTCGTCGGAGTTAGATCGCGAGAGAGTCAGCTCCACCGTCCATTCATGGCACCACCGGCAGCCTTGACACACATTGACTTGCTTCCAGCTGGTCTTTTCATTTTCTCTTCTTTTTTTATATTGTATTGTATTACATTTTGGATTAAGAAATTAATACATTGTGTATTCAATGCATTTCTATGTTTCCTTCGATTCCATCTCTATCTTTCTTTACTCATTAACTTTCATTGCATCACTTAGTAAGATTGCTTGAGTATCGTATACTTAGTCATGTGGATTAGAGATATGAAGCATGTAGCAAACCACCGGAAGGTGTGTATTGTGCGAGTGTGTGAGAACACCTTATTTGCTTAGTATGAAGCTATCGCAACGCCTGTCTATAGGCGGACACAATGCTTGTCTATGAGTAAACTCAGCAACAACTAACTGCCCGGGAGGGTAAGTGGTTGGTCGCATTAAGCATTGTAAACATGTATTCACTAGAGATAGGAATAATCTTATGTCAGCCAAGTTCATGCGGTTACCTTGTCTTATGAACGCATCATTCATCATTTAGTTATACTTGGAAGAGTAGTCGAAAACCCAAATCTAATACTCGAGAGAGCGGATTAGAATGCATAAGCAAGAATGGGGAACTTAAGAATAAACTTCGTTTGCTAACACATAGTAGGACATGGTGGCTGTATGCGGTCATTTCGACCCTTTTGCATACACATCGCATACGTCCTAGAATTAGGCTCTAATGTATGTAGCATGATCGCATAGCTTGCATTGGCTGAGGTTACCCTTGCGGTCAAACTTAAGGTTTGCGATGAAGACATCTCCACATTTTATCTATTTTTCCATCCATTTACTTCGCGTCAACAGTTGTTGTGTCTCTACCTCTCATTCATACTTTTCATTGTGTTGTCTGTTAGTTAGGAGTAGGAGTAGTGTAGCTTAGAACCCTCCCATCATTCTTTTATTCAATCGTCGCATACATATTACCGCACACGTCTAGCTACAAGTCCCTGAGTTCGACCTCGGATCACTCGAGAAACTTGCGTTAACGTTATACTTGGCGTTAGCACAAGAAAACTTGTGACAGGAAAGCATGGTCATCGCATACATTCGTTAACGCATAGTTCATTCCAACGCATGACCACCGATGCATGATAATCAACACATACTTTAAGACTTACATCGCATATTGCATTCACTTAATTTTAGTCATTAAGTATTTGACGACTTGGTAATTTATTTTTCGTCATCAACGAGCGATCACAATTATTGGCCCAGCTGTACTTACGAGCGATTTGTGAAGGGTTGTCACACTTTTGATTGGTTAAGATGGACACATAATATATCTGTGGTTGATGGGCAGAAATGTATGTCATTATAGGCCTTTTATTTAAAATTATGAGGGCTGTTAAGTAGAATATGTGTGATTGTACTAAGAATTCATGAGAAAACGAGCTTGCGTCGATCGACATCAAGAATCTCAACTAACCCACTATTATGCGTTACTTTGCGTCCAATTGTCTATTTTTGTAGCTAACGCAGGAATCGATCGCATGCGGTGAATCTCGCCTTCGTAGAGGCGTCGCATATGTTCGACGCATGGATGTTGCGGCCATTAACCGCATGCATCCATCGCATAGAGGTTATGGCTATAGAGTATAACCATAATAGAGAAATGACTGCAAGGGTGGTGGAATGCGATGATACTCTGGAACCCAAGCATGAACGCATACCTCGGGAGTATCAAAAAGACGATGTTGACATTTCACCTACCACGCCATTAGCAACAGAGATTCAGAGCAGATCCATCATGCCGTTAGCTGCAGAATTTCAGAGAAGGACCATTAATGTTGTCGACGATAAAACTCTATAAATAGAAGCCTTTGAGCAACTTCAGATCATCCGAGGTTTGCTACCTGAAGGCAAATCCTTGTGATCATGATGAAAGCGTGAGGAGATGTTCTTGAGAGTTCTTCATTCCTCCTACCATTCCGAGTGACGATCGGAGCCTTCACCGGAGATAGATCTCGAGAAAGACTACTCCACCGCCTATCCATGGCACCACCGGCAGTCTTAACACACATCTGATGGAAGCAAGTCATCGCCTACATCTAGCCCTCCATCTCTCTTCTATCTCTGTATTGTATTACATTATGGCTTAAGAGATTAATACATTTTGTGATCAATGCATTTCTCTATTTCCTTTGATTCCATCTTTATTTTCTTATCATCATTTATTTTCATCGTAAAGACTAAGTAAGATTGCTAGAGTATCGCATACTTAACCATGTGGCATAGACAAATGAAGCATGCAGCAAACCACCGAGAGGTGTGCATTGCGTGAGTGTTGTGAGAACATCTTATTTGCTTAGTGTGAAGTTGTAGCAACGTTTTTCTATGAGCGAACACAATGTTTGTCTATGAGCTAATCAGCGGCGACTAACTACCTGAGAGGGTAAGTGGTGGAACGCATTAAGCAAAATAAGCAGTGTTCCTAAAGATAGGAATAATCTTATGTCACCCATGTTTATGTGATTACCTTGTCTTATGAGTGCCTCATTCATCCTTTAGGCATACTTGAGAGAGTAGTCTAAAATCCAAATCTCGACTTGAGAGAGTCAGATTAGATCGCATAGGCAAGAATAGTGCTTAGAGACAAGCTCTGTTTGCTATTACACAGCGTATGCACCCTATAGGTAGGATATGGTGAAATACGGTCATCTTGTTTATGTGTGAGAGCACGCGAACAAGAATAGAGACTTAGACATAAGGCCTCTCGACACTATCGCATATACATCGTATGCGTCTTTGTCAAGTGTGTGTAGCATAACCACATAGCTTGCGTTGGCTAGGGTTACCCTTGCGATCAAGCTTATTGATGCGGTGAAGTCATCCCCGCCATTTTATCTATTTTCCCATGCATCTTATTACGAGTTAATAGTTTTCGTGTCTCTATCTCTCACAGTCATACTTCCACTACTTAATCTGTTAGTTAGGAGTAGGAGTAGCGCATAAACCTTAACTTCCATATTCTTAGGGGTAGCGCATAAACCTTAACTTCCATATTCTTTTATTCTTCGCCGCAAACACTTTACTTCATAACATTTAGCTACAAGTCCCTGAGTTCGACCTCGGATCACCCGAGAAACTTGCGATCTCGTTATACTTGGCGAGAGAGCAAGAAAACTTGTGGCAGGAATGCAAGGTCATCAACGCATTTTGCATATCCCTTAGTCTAGCACATGACCTGCGACGACTGGAGAGCGAACAATGAACGCACATTTATTTACTTCATTTTCTATACATCAAGTTTTTGTCATCAAGTTTTTGGCACCGTGCTTTCTTGGATGTGGTGCGTTCGCTCCTTGTAGGTGCGACAATAATTCTCCTCGGTGCGCAGTTACAACGGAAGAATCCTCTCCATCATTCAACGTATGACTTCGACCGCATGAATTCTAAAACATGGTCGCAGGTGTTATTCTACTCAAAGGTTTTTTTCTTGTTATCTTGTACGCATTATCCTTTTGAAATTCTCTTTTGTCCACTTGTCTACCTTTGCGTTGCATCTATGATGGTAAGTATAATTTACTACATCTGCTAACTAAAAATCACAAGGCTCACCTCACTTTTAATAGCTTCTTCAAAGTTTGACAATCTACGTTTTGTTATTTGTAAGCCTCTGCTCAAACATTTGTTACCGCATTCCTGATGAGTTTGTATTTAGCTTTTCGGCAAGAGCGCTATTGATCTCTAAGTTCGAGGGTGGCAGTGGTCCCGGAAAATGCATTCATTACATTGCGATGCTTTTAAAAAAAAAAAACAAAAAAAATGTTCGGGAATAAAAAAACTCCACTGTCAGTGCAAAAGGGAAACTCAAGCTAATAAAAGTTAAGTTGTGAAAGGCACTTACCCGTAGTTGGATACTTCATATGACACCCGTGAGGGTAAGCCAAAATGAAAGTAAGTGGCCAGGATCAACGCAGAGCAACTTCTCTGTCTGGTGCAAGCCAAATTAAGCCAAGACAAGAGTTAAGTTGAATATGGCACACAACCGAAGTTGGTTATCCGTATGACACATGTGAGGGCAAGCCAAAACGAAGAGCTTAATCAGGTTCAGCGCCACACTCTAATAATAAATCGCAAAGCTTTGAATCGATTTAAATGAACGCATTATTAAAAGATAAATGCAAAGTTTCACGACATGAGTAAAAAGTTTTTTAGCAGAAGCTTACCTTATTTAAGCTTATAAAAGATTTCTTTAAAGAAGTAGTCGAAGATGAGAAGAGTGTTGCTGCCAAGATTAGAGGTATGAGTAAATTATATTCTGAGAGGCTGGTCATCGCAAAGGAAAGCCAGAGGGTGAATTATGAATTTCCTAAGTATAAAGCATGCTTGAGGACAAGTATGGCTCAAAGTTTGGGGGTGTGATGACGGGCAGAAATGTACGTCATTATAGGCCTTTTATTTAGAATTATGATGGTTGTTAAGTAGAATATGCGTGATTGTACTAAGAATTCATGAGAAAACGAGCTTGCGTCAATCGACATCAAGAATCTCGGCTAACCCACTATTATGCGTTACTTTGCGTCCAATTGTCTATTTTTGTAGCTAATGCAGGAATTGATCGCATGCGGTGAATCTCGCCATCGCAGAGGCGTCACATACGCGATCGCATATGTTCGACGCATGAATGTTGCGGCCATTAACTGCATGTGTCCATCGCATAGAGGTTGCGGCTACAGAGTATAACCATTATAGAGGGATGACCGCAAAGGTGGTGGAATGCGATGATACTCCGGAACCCAAGCATGAACGCATACCTCGGGAGTATAAAAAAGGCGATGTTGACATTTCACCTACCGCACCATTAGCAGCAGAGATTCAGAGCAGGTCCATCACGTCGTTAGCTGCAGAATTTCAAAGAAGGACCATTAATGTTGTTTTTTCTATGAGCGAACACAATGTTGTCTGATGAGCTAATCAGCGGCGAACTCGATGTTGACATTTCACCTACCACGCCATTAGCAGCAGAGATTCAGAGCAGGTCCATCACGCCGTTAGCTGCAGAATTTCAAAGAAGGACCATTAATGTTGTCGGCAATCAAACTCTATAGATAGAAGCCTTAGAGCAATTTCAGATCATTCGGGGTTTGCTGCCTGAAGGCAGATCCTCGCAATCCAGATGAAAGCGTGAGGATATGTTCTTGAGAGTTCTTAATTCTTCCTACCATTCTGAGTGAAAATCGAGGCCTTCGTCGGAGATAGATCTCGAGAGATACTACTCCACCACCCATCCATGGCACCACCGGCAGCCTTGACACACATCTGATGGAAGCAAGTCATCGCCTACATCTAGGCCTCCATCTCTTTTCTATCTCTGTATTGTATTACATTGTGCCTTAAAAGATTAATACATTTTATGATCAATGTATTTCTCTATTTCCTTCGATTCCATCTTCATTTTCTTATCATCCTTTATTTTCATCGCAAAGACTAAGTAAGATTGCTAGAGTATCGCATACTTAACCATGTGGCATAAACATATGAAGCATGCAGCAAACCACCGAGAGGTGTGCGTTGCGCGAGTGTTGTGAGAAAATCCTATTTGCTTAGTGCGAAGTTGTAGCAACGCTTGTCTATTTTCCCATGCATCTTATTACGAGTTAACAGTTGTCGTGTCTCTATCTCTCCCTGTCATACTTCCATTACTTAATCTGTTAGTTAGGAGTAGGAGTAGCGCATAACCCTTAACTTCCATATTCTTTTATTTTTCATCGCAAACACTTTACTACATAACATTTAGCTACAAGTCCCTGAGTTCAACCTCAGATCACCCGAGAAACTTGCGATCTTGTTATACTTGACGAGAGAGTAAGAAAAATTGTGGCAGGAACGCATGGTCATCAACGCATATTGCATATCCCTTAGTCCAACACATGACCTGCGACGCATGGAGAGCGAACAATGAACGCACATTTATTTACTCCATTTTCCATACATCAAGTTTTTGTCGTAAGTGGTAAGAAGAGTTAAGCTGTCGGTCTTTAATGGAGTGCCTGGTAGTTAACGAATGATGGATCCCGTGACTAAAGAGTTTAGTCAGTTATTCACGTACCGTTAGAGCTTCGAGCTACAGGTCCATAAGGTCCCCTTGGTAGCTCAATGGAGTTGCAGTGAGATTGCGAGTGTGCGTGTTGGTTGTTGATTTGAAGTGTTCAAATTGACAAAGGTAAATTGATTATATGTGATATGATTGGCATGATGTATGAGATACATCGAATGGAGGATTAATGTAAATGAGATTTACATTAAATACCATGGAATAGAAATAAGAACTATGGTTTTATATGTTTCATGAGATGAAATATTAGGAGAGAGACGTGAGTGAGGTTAGAGAGATGAGTGAGTGATGAGAGAGTGTTGATGCGAGTTAATATTGAGTGAGAGCGAATGATTAGAGTGTATTGGATAATTAAATCTTTTTCTCTAATAACCAATTAAGTGGGAGGTTATTGGTGGTTCATAATAACCATGAGATAAAATGAAAATGGTTTTCCTAATTTTAGTATGTTTTTTGTCAAAATTGATTTGAGATTTTCTCTCTCAGAAAAAGAATATCATGGAGCTTGTCAAGTAAATACGGGTTTACTAAATGACAACTTGACAAAAGGTAGACGATCGTGTAGTGTTTGTAGGCGATAGACACACTGTTAAACGATGAGCTAAACGATCACTTAGCTTTTGCTAGATGATTGGGCATTAACCTATACGATAGGTCCAGTCTTCTCCCACTTGCTCAATGGATTACACGATTAAAAAAAATATCATCAAGAAATCCATATAAATATGTTGTGACTACATCCATAAATGCATAACCAAACTATCATCCATAGTCAGACTAATTAAATATCTTACTGTAATTGCATCCACCACTATATAATATATCTCCTCATAATCCATTCCAGATCTTTGTGAAAAATCTTGTGCAACTAGTCATGCTTTGTATCTTGTGACCTTATTATTTTCATTTCTTTTTCTCACAAATACGTTTTGTATCCCACAGGTTTGAGACCTTCTAGTGTTCGGACTATTGGTCCAAAAACCTGCTGTTTTGAAAGTGAGTTTAATTTCCCTTGATTGCTTCTTTCCATTGAAACCAATCTTTTTTATGTCAACATTCTTCAACAGATTTTGGTTCGGGATCCTCATTTTCAGATATAATATCAAGAGCAATATTATACGCAAAAATGATGTCAATAATTACATTAGTATGATTCCATCTTTTTCCTGTCATGACATAGTTTATTGAAATCTCATTATTATCTTTAGGTATTTCACCTTCATCACTAATCATTTCATGGATTTCTTCATGGGTATTTACATCCTCAACCAAGTCTTTTTTTTATTAATTATTTTTTTTTTTTTAGGATTTTTATCTTTGGGACCCACTGGTCTACCACACTTCTTGCATGTTCCAGACTCATTAGTGACAACTTGTTGTGTTGGGATATCGATTTTTTATAAAATATTTGCAGCTGGTATATGTGACTTAGTTACTTTCTTTGCAACTATAAATGCATCTAGTAATTGATTTGCTATATTTCGCAAATGAATTATTTTCAAGTTCACATTGATCTGTACGAGGATCTTAATGAGACAATAACGATGCATTCCATGTAATTCCTTTTTCCAATTTCTTAATTCCTCCCTCTAATGTTGGAAATTTTGTCTCATTAAAATGACAATCAGCAAATCATGCAGTAAATACATCACCCGTCAGGGGTTCAAAATATTTAATAATTGATATGGAATCATATCCAACATATATTCCTAACCTCCTTTGAGGATGCATCTTAGTGCGTTGTGGTGGAGCAATTAGAATATATACTGCACATAAAAAAAAAATTCAGATTGGAAATATTTGGCTCATGATCATAAGCTAATTGTAATGTAGAGTACTTATGATAAGCTATTGGCCTTATGTGTACAAGTGACGTTGCATGAAAAATAGCATGTCCCTATACATATGAAGGAAGCTTAGCTTTCATAAGTAATTGTTTTGTAATTAATTGCAAACATTTTATAAATGATTCTGTTAAATCATTTTGTGTATAAACATGGGCTATAGGATGTTCAGCATTTATCTCAATTGACATATAATAATTATCAAAAGCTTGGGATGTAAATTCACCAACATTATCAAGACGAATGATTTTAATTGTATAGTCAGAAAATTGTGCTCTTAACTTAATTATTTGAGCAAGTAATCTTGCAAATACAAGATTTTGACTTGATAAGATAATAAGCACACGTGTGACCATCTATTGGATGCATCTATTAATACCATAAAATATTTAAATGGTCCACTTGGTGAGTTAATAGATTCACATATATCATCGTTAAATTCGTTATAAAAATGTAGCTGATTCAGTTCCTACTTTAGCTCGCGATGGTCTAATTATTTAATGTGCCTTGAGAACAAGCATCACATAATAATTCATTAGATTGAAGAATAAAAAATGCAGGTGATTCAGTTCCCACTTTAGCTGGCGATGGTCTAATTATTAATTTGCCTTGAGAGCAAGCATCACATGATATTAATTTGCCTTGAGAGCAAGCATCACATGATAATTCATTAGATTGAAGAATCTTCTAGCTCTTCAATGGGTGTCCACTTGAATTCTCAATAATTCTTCTCATCATTATAGACCTTGAATGACCCAATCTATCATGTCAAATAGAAAATACATCTGAATTCATGAACTTTAGGTTTATTGTTCTTATATTGCTCGTATATGATTATAATATGAAGATAAAGCAGACAACTTATCTAATATACGTTTTTCATTTGAGACAGTAGAGATAATATATATATTCCCTTTTTGCTTACTATCAGTCTCAATATGATAACCATTGTGATGTATATCTTTAAAACTCAAAAGATTTCTTTTTTATTGATTAGAGAACAATGCATTACCAATTGTAAATTTTGTTCCTCTAGGCAAAATAATATTTGCTTTTCCAAAACCTTCGATCAAGTTTGCAAAACCTGTTATTGTATTTACTTTTTCTTTCAGCATTGTCAATTTGGAAAAAAAAAATTATTTGAAAGTATTGTGTGTGTAGTTGCACTGTCTGCTAGATATAGATCTTCTTTGCTCGTTTTTTAATCACCCGACATAAGAAAATGATCCATGTTCTTCATTAAAAGAAAACAATTACAATAAGAAAAACAACACTTAAAATATACAAAAATTACTAAAAAAAAACATGAAGATAGATAAAAGAAAACAACAACATTAAGTCTAGATATTCTCAAAGTCAAATGAAACACTTAAAGTAACATCAACTATGCCAATCTTCTCTTCGGGATATTCAAATAAGTCTGTCACATCAAAATTTTTCATATGGGATGGGACAAATATGTCATTATCTTAGTATGCAAAATTTGTTTCCACATTTTTCTATTTTTCCTTCCGGGAGGTTTGATAGAGGTCAACTAAGTGTTTTGTTGTACGACAGGTACGTGACTAATGTCCAGTCATTTTACGTTGGAAGCATTTATTTTCAACACTATTTGAACTCTTATCTTGTGGAGCTTTTCCTTTGTGGTCATCATTTTGTATGGTTCTTTTGAAATTTGAATGATTAGAATGGCTACCTCCAAAATAATAATTGTTTTTTCATCTGCCACGGTCACGACCTCGACCTTGACTACGATTATTAACATTCACAACATTCACTTCAAGGAATGATGTTGTTCTAGTTGGTCGAGATTTGTGGTTCTTCATCAATAACTCATTATTTTGTTCGACCAAGAGAAGACACGAAATTAGTTTAGAATATTGTTTAAAACCTTTCTCTTAATATTGCTACTACAGGAGCATATTCGAGACATGAAATCTAGAAAATATTTTCTCTAACATATTAGCATCAGTAATTTTCTCTCCGCATTATAATAATTTTGAACTGGTTTTAAATAATGCAGAATTGTAATCACTTACTGATTTAAAATCTCATAACTTTAAATGCATCCACTCATACCAAGTTTTAGGAAGAATAACTGTGTTTTTTATGCTCATACATTTCTTTCAAATATTTTCACAAGATACGAGGTTCTTTTATTGTAAGATACTCCATTTTTAATCTTTCGTGGAGATGATGATGAAGAAAAATCATAGCATCCAAGTTTCGGCATCGAGCACCCATGACAAATAATTATTGGCATTAATGTCAAGGACTATAAATTCTAATTTTGTAAGCTTTGTCATGGCAATACTATCACAAAATATTGTATTTATATTAGAAATTTAATATGTACTAAATATGAAAAATAACATTTAATTTATTAATTATAATAAAGAGGAAAAAACCGACCTACCTTTAGGACTTACTTACCTTCAGCGATGGAAGCAACAGGAGCTCATGCTGATAACGTGTTGTGAAATTGAAGAACACGACGAATATGGAGAAAATATAATATAATAATATATAAATATAATAATAAATAAAATAACTAAAATTAGGAAAATTTAGTGAAAATTTGAACTGGATTTCTCACCAATGTGTGTGTCTTATACACCAAATATGAATAACTACGAGACATATGGATAACATGAAAATTGACATATGATTTTTAGAACACTAAATAACGAGCATCTATTTATTTTTATCATATTTATAATACTAGAAAGTTTTTTTTTTTCAGCCCATAGCTCTTGACTCATGTTTGTGATGTAAGCATGAAAAAACATAAATGGAAGAAATGAAATTACTTATATGCCCTCATCATTAAAATACTAGAGGTTTGAAGTTTATACTAAACTTTTTACCAACCTTTACTTGAGGAAATTTAATAATTAATTGTAAAATATACCTTCTATAACCTATTCTAAGTTAATAACAAATTAACCCATAGGAATTTTCAACTTCTACACTCCAAAAAAATAAATAATCATGATTTTTTTAGAAAGATTTGAGAAGTCTTTTAGATATTATCAAGTTTATGTTTAATCTTACCACACGAATTCTGATAGGATTCCATCAAGTCTAAAAAAGAATGGGTTGGATGAGATTGAATGAATGTTAGAAAATTTTAACTAAAATTAATCGAAGTTTTTTTTAATTTGAATTACAATTGGGTAATGGGATGAAATGAAAAGCATTCGGTAAAAATGGATGATAACTTGTAAATTTAGGACATGGTTGGAAGTGATTTTGAAATGATTAAAATTACTTTTTTTATTTTTAAAATCACTATGAAACATGATTTTAATCATTTAAAACCAATTTTGATGATATAAAAATTATAGTTAAAATTATCAAATTAAATATTAAATTAATTTTGAGTAATTAAAGACATGTTTTAAAGTAATTCTAAACATAATAAAAATTAGGATTGTTTTCAAATTCAAGAAAATGAACCAAAATATCTATAAATAATAGTAAAATATTACCGTTCATTTGTGATTGACAACAATAGACTATAATATTTTGCTGTTCTTTGTAAATATTTTTAACAGTTTATTATTTAAAATAATTTTCCTAAAAATGATTTTAATATTCAAAATCGATCACTCTCAAATATATGCAACTAATGGAAATTAACTTTTAATTCCCTATGTTTCATTGAGAACTTTGACTTAGTGGTTTGTATTTTTTTTAGGGTTTTAGTAGTTTGTACTTAAAAAAAAAAATCTTATGAAAGTTCCCTTTTTTAGTTCTTAATATTGACAATTTTTTTTTAGTACATCTTGTTAGTTCTTCATTGATAAAAATATTTAAATCCATTTCAAAAACTTGACACATGTGCAACCTCCTACTTTATGTGGGTAATTCAATAAGTTATCTTTGTAAATATTGGCTTGTTAAATAGATTAATAAAGACATAACTATGATGTTACTTAAAAAATAATAATTATACACTTAACATAGTTTAACTAATTAAAGTATTATATCATCGACTAAAAAGTTAGAATTTCAAATCTCCACATCTAAAAATCTCTACTATATTCGACGTTATCTTATAATCATCAAATATATAGTTCTAGACGAAACAATAAAGTTTTTTCACTAGTAAACTTAGAAAATATTAATTATAATATTCTCTTCATTTATTAAAAGGTAGAATATGTAATGTTTTTTAATGGAAAAAAAGGGGTTAATTTTCAAACATCCTTTAGTTTTAGTCATTATGATATTCATTTGATTTCATGGGAATATGCCAAAGGATAAATGGAAAGATTTTATCCCTTAGGATTATGATTGAGTACATATCATATTGAATAATAACTTAATAGTTTTAATCAATGTAAAAAGAATAAAATATATACCACAATTATTAAACTATAATTTTGGCTTTCCTATTTTTATGTCTGTGCCTATTTCATGAATTTGACTCTTAAAGTCTTATTTATTTAAAGTCTTATTTATTTATTTATTTAAGATTATTTTCAAATGTAGGAAAATAAGACAACTTATTTATAAATATAGCAAAATCTTAGAAATTTTGTTATATCTTAAAATATTTTCAGTAGTTTCGTCATTTAGAACAATAATAATTTGTTTATTTATTCTCTATATTAATTTTAAATATTTCTTAATTCATTTTTCTTTTATATTATTTAGTTTACATTGATCATCAATACATAAATCAAATTGATTCTTTCAAAAGTAATAAAGGAATATGTAAGTAATAAAGGAATATGTAAGGGAAAAAGGCTTGAGATATAATCTAACCCAAAATAGAAAACATGAAAAAAAAAATTACAATTAACATTTTATATTAAATAACTCCTTTGATTTTGAATGGAATAATTATCATGTTGTCAAAATTTTTCCTTCTTTCTAGCTATTCCTTATTCTAAATAGTTTTATTTCTAGTGTCCCATGATGTAATCTAGACGTTTGACATTTTCAAATATGTTTATCGTGCAACATCCTAATAGAAAAACCAAATAATAATTCTAATTTAGTTAGAGGAAAATATGATGATAAAGTAACTATCTGGACGAAGTATCATCACTAAAAACACTTCATACCTATCTAAAATAATAGAACAAAATTATTTCTATGCGTCAAATTTGAATATAGTTTAATAGATGTTATATTAAGTAATTACCATTCTAAAAATAGATGGTTTGTCCTAATCTCAACCTCCCACTTCATTCTCAAAGCTTTGAAATAAACAACTCTTCAAATAAACAAGCTAACATGAGGTTTAATTTGATCATAGTGTGAATTTTGTATTTCTAGTAAAAAGCATTTATTTATTTAATTATTAAATGAATATACTTGAGATGAGGAATTTGAATGGCTGCTTTTAGATTGAAATATTGCACGTTGCCTTCATAAGGAAGAAAATAAAGTAATATCAAATATCATGTAATGCTGTTGACTGTATACAAATATTAATTGGGTGGCAGAAGAACATTGGAAGAAAAATAAAAAGCGATTGGAAGAGAGAAGGAAAAATAAAGGTTGACTGACAAATTTGGTATATTTTTAACAAAGTTAGAATCTATAGCAAGATTCAACATCCATATTAAAGATAAATCGATATCTCTAGTATCTTTATAAATATTTCAAAAAATAAAATATATATATCATCAATTAATTTCAATAAGAAGATATATACTACTAGCAAAATATTTATAACGACTTTGTTTGGAAGTAAAAAAAATAAAAATAAAAAAAAGAATAGTTGTTGGTTGAAATTCTCTTTTAGTCTCGAAACTTTTATAGAAGTAACAATTTAGTTACTAAATTTTGATTTGTAACGATTTAGCCTATGTATTTTTAATTTTGTAGTAATTTAGTCCCTAGATTTTACTATGTATAACAATTTAGTCCATGTATTTTAAGAATTGTAACGATTTAGTCTTTAGTATATGAATTAGAATTGAGATTTAATGAGATTTTTTTGCATAAATAAATCAATAAATAATTAGAGATCCAATATTATTATAAAATATAACATATATATCTTAAAATAATAAAAATACGCATCTATTTTAAAAAAAAAAAGTTGTGTTAGGTACTAAATTCTCAAAAATTTGAAAATACAAAAACTAAATTATTACATACTAAAGTTCAGAGACTAAATTGTTATAAAATTGAAAGTATAAGAACTAAATCATTACAGACCAAAGTTCATAAACTAAATTGTTACCTTTCTGAAAGTTTAGAGACCAAATGTATTTTTTAACCTATAAATTTATAATTTTTCAATTTATATAAGTATTCATCGATATCGATATTTTATCGATATATATTATGTAAAATTGAAATCTCAATTTCGAAATCTTCATCAATATTTTAATTCTTCGTTAGAATTTAATCTCAATGATTTAAAAGCTATAAATTTGTCACTATGATTTTATAAAAACCTATCCTAAATAGTCCCTACAGTAAGGGCATTTTATGAAATATTTATGATCGTTTATCAAACTATAAAAACTATATTTGTAATGACTTAACCATTTGAGTACTCTGACGAGGGTCGCTACTCATGACTACACATTTTCATTCATACAACCAATAAAGTATAAATTTAGTGAAACAGAGCTGACTATTTCAAACCAAACTTTTAAATTAATAAATAAATCAAATAAACAAAACATTTAATCGGGGTCCCCTAAAAGTATAAATTTAAAACTGGAAAACATTGAAGAACTTGGAAGTTTAACATAAAGAATTTCAAATACCAAGATTCATTTCAAACATGAAAAACATAAGCGAAAGCTTCTGTCTGGTCGCAATTGCACGATTACGGATTTTTTTTTTCATTCGCAAGTCTATCCTTACCCTCACCTGAAAAACATATCATAAGAAAGGGAGAGTGTGAAATACTCAGTAAGTGACCCACTATTGGGCCCTCTAGGTAACATGTTAAACATTTTATCTAGGCAACAGTGCACACCCATATCATATCAGTCGTAATGAACCCGAAGGTCACATATCAGTCATAAACGTGATCCTAAGGGAACAGACATCAGTCATAGGTGTATACCCAAAGGTACACATGTCATTTGTAGATGTGTCCCGAGGGAGCACACATCAGTCATAGGTGTATACTTGAAGGTACACATATCAGGCGTAGATATGTCTCAAGGGAGCACACGTCAGTCATAGGTGTATACCTGAAGGTACAAAAATAATTCGTAGGTGTGTTCCAAGGGAGCACATGTCGGTCATAGATGTATACCCAAAGGTACACAAATCAGTCGTAAATGTGTCCAGGGGGAGTACATGTCAGTAATAGGTGTATACTCGAATGTCTCCAAACAACGATCCAACCGTTCAAAATGAGACCCTATATGTCCCAAATAGACTGACCAAATTTCAGCACAATCCAACGGTTCAAACTCTAGCAATCGATAATTTTGTGGAAGTTATCGCTGAAAAACTAAACTGTTGTCTTTCTCTCCGATTTTCTGCCTCTTTTCATTCTTCTTAAATTTCAAATATCCCCAACTCTTTCATTTTTTTCAAAATTTTAAAGATAATCAAATCTTTTATCACAATATCTCCAAAATCTCCAAAGATTCTATAAAATTAATAAATCAATTAACTTCTCAAATTATCTGAATTTAGACTTTAAAGACCAAAATTAAAGGGCATAAAATCCATTAATTTGATACAAATCAAATCCTTCTAAATATTTAAATTAACTTAAAACCATATAAACCTCAATTGTTTTAACTTGGCTCCAAAGTCCAAAAACTAAAGGAAATTAAAACCCAACAATTTAAGATGATGAACCTAATTTATTCGGAACTCGGATCTTACAATATTTATGAAATTTTATCCAATCATTAAGGATAAAATTCTAATTCTTAAAATCACGGAGACTAAGTGTTAACTTTTTCTTATCCATAGGGACTAAATTATAATTTATATTAAAAAAGGAAAAAAAAAAGTTTGGATTTGGGTTTTGTTTGATGTTTGATGATTTTATCCGACAATAAGCTCACCTTAGCCTTTGTCGTGTCGATTAGATTTCTAAATATAAACCATTCATCAAAAACTAAATCTTATATATGATTTTGTTGTGAACTTGGAGAGCACAATGGGAACACGGATATCAGTAAAATATAATATTAGAATAAATATGATATAATAAAATAATAAAATAAATTAAACATAATATATAAATAAACAAAATAAAATAAATTAGCAAAATATATAATAAGAAATTTATCTAAATTCTCCACTTTCTCCAATTTTCATGGAATTTGCCCAATGTGTGTGTCTTCTAAAACCCACCAAATGTCACTATTTGTAAGCAATTTGGCAAGTAAAAGGTGGATTACATGGACACTAATAATGTGTAATGTTGAGACACATGGACAACACTTTAGGAAATAGGGGCATGACACTTAGTCAATGGACACTAAGCATAAGCATCTAATGGGCATCTATTATCATAATATTTATAATATTCCCCTTCGCTGACATTGTATATATGAAATATGTCTCGTTAAAACCTTACTAGGAAAAAACCCAGTGGAAAAAAATTCTAGTGAAGGAAAAAAATTACATATTTCATATAATTTATACTCCTAAACGTATATTTACTCTCCCTCATAGAAACGTCACTTGAGCACTCTAAGTCGCTACATTCCAATATTGCTCATCAGTTTTTCAAAGATTTCGGTAGGTAATGTCTTTGTAAATAAGTCTGTCAGGTTATCTTTCAAACAAATTTGTTGTATAGTGATATCGTCATTTTCTTTAAGATCATGAATGTAGAAAAGCTTTGATGAAATATGATTTGTTCTATCTTCTTTAATATATCCTTCTTTGATTTGGGATATGCATGTTGTGTTATCTTCGTATAATATTGTTGGAAGATTTTTATTAGTAGACAAGTCACATATTTCACGAATGCGCTAAGTCATTGATCTTAGCCACACACATTCTCGACTAGCCTTGTGAATTACAAGAATGTCAGCATGATTTAAGGAAGTAGCCGTTATGGTCTGTTTCACTAACTGCCACAATATAGCAGTTCCTCCACATGTGAATAGATAACTTGTTTGAGATGTAGCTTTGTATGGATTAGATATATTCAGAATCTGCATAACCAACTAGATCAAAATTTGATTTATTTGAATAAAACAAACTCATATCAATTGTTCCTCGGAGATAACGAAGTATATGCTTAACTTCGTTCCAATGTTTTTTTTTTGTTGGAAAAGAATTATATCTTGCTAATAAATTTACTGAAAATGCAATATCTAGTCTTCTACTATTAGTAAGATACATAAGTGTGCCAATTTCCCTAACATATGGTATTTCAAGACCAAAAAGTTCTTCATTATCATCTCGAGGTCAAAATATATCTTTCTTCACATCTAGTGAACGAACTTCCATTGGAATGCTCAATGGATGTACTTTATCCATATAAAATCTTTTCAAAATTTTTCCTTTATAAGTTGACTGATGAACAAATATCCCATCTGCTAAATGCTCTTTGTAAGCCAAGATAAAATTTTGTTTTTCTAAAATCTTTCATCTCAAATTCTTTCTTAAGATACTCTACTACCTTTGAAAGCTCCCGAGAATTTGATTTATATGTTTCAGGTACCCAAAATCCTTCTGGAATTCTCATATAAATATCATTATCAAGAGACCATATAAATACACTGTGACTACATCCATAAGATGCATGTCCAGATTTTCATACACAGTCAGACCAATTAAATATCTTAATGTAAGTGCATCTACCATCGGAGAATACTTCTCCTCATAATCAATACCAAGTATTTGAGAAAAAATCTTGTGCAACTAGTCTTGCTTTATATCTTGTGGCCTCATTATTTTCATTTCTTTTCCTCAGAGATACTTATTTGTATCCCACAGGTTTGACACCTTCTAGTGTTTGAACTATTGGTCAAAAAATCGGACGTTTTGAAAGAGAGTTTAATTCTGCCTTAATTGCTTCCTCCACTAAAGCCAATCATTTCTATGTCGACATTCTTCAACAGGTTTTGGTTCAGAATCCTCATTTTCAAATATAATATCAAGAGCAACATTATATGCAAAAATGTTGTTAATAACTACATGAGTTCGGTACCTTATCATGACATAGTTTATTGAAATCTCATTATTATCTTTAGGTATTTCACCTTCCTCACTAGTCATGTCAAAAATTTCTTCATGGGTATTTACATCCTCAACTGAGTCTTCTTGACTATTTATTATTTTTCTTTTTAAAGGATTTTTTATCTTTGGAACCCACTTGTCTACCACGGTTCTGGTGTTGGGGTTGATGCCATAAATCTCGTGGGTTCTGTAGTTTGTAATTGAATTGTACAAACAATTTATTTATTTGATAAAATCTGATGTATTTTATTCAACATTTAAGAGAATTAACACACAAAACCAACAAACAAGCATCCAAGGTTATCTTCTATGGCTTAAACATGTATGTAGAGACATACAGGTAGATTGTGTTTAAGTGATAACATGAACGGTCTATAGTAGATGGATAAAATTGGGTACCTTATCCTGGTGACACTATAAATACAGCTTGCTTTGTAGATGTTACAATTGTTGTAAAGTTCTACAAATGATTTGATCCTGATCTTTTATATAGAGACATGTGAGCGGGAGTGTTCTATACAAAAGGATTTGTATTAGACCGGACCACTGAATAGTCTCATTATATAACACCGTTAATAGTAAAGACTTACATTTCACTTGGATGATCATAGGTGACATGACTTGAATCCTGATTAAGTTGTGAATTCTTGCCTATGAAGATGACCCTTTGATTTCCATGGATAAGAGTGGCCAGTTTACTGACTCAATATGCCTACCATTTTGGGGATTCGTCTAATTGAGGTGCTGGGAACACAGCTACACAAAACGAAATTCACTTCTTCCCTAATGTCGGGGTAAGTAGATAAACTGCTCTCTTAAGAGCTGATTCTAAGGCTTGAACAATGTGGCGTTACACTCTTTCTTGGCCCAATAGGGGTTTGGTCATAGTTAAACTATGACTTATTGTTCATTTAGAGGGATTAGTGGTACTTAAGGAGTTAGATGTAACTACATGGGCAAAATGGTAATTTTAACCCAACTGTACTTATGAGTATTTTGTTAAAGGTCGTTGAACTGTTAACTAGTTATATCCAATGGACACAAAAATATATCTACAGTGCAAAGAGTGCACATGTCGGTCTTTAGTGGAGTAACCGATAGTTAATGGAAGTTGGATAATTTAACTAAAGAAGTTTAATTAATTATCCAAATACTATTGAAGCTTTAATCTACAGGTTCATATGGTCCCCTCTGTAGCTCAACCGGAATTATTGAGAATTAAATTAGTTTTAGATTAATTTGAATTGTTCAAATTAATTGAGGAAATTAATTATATATGATATAATTAATCTAAATTAATTATATGTGATATAATTAACATAATGTATTTGATACATTATAATTTAAAGTTTATTGAGAGGATATAAATATTTGAATATGATTCAAATATTAATAATATGAATTGGATTCATATAATTGTATTTATATAAATTTGATTATATTAAATGCTATAAATTATTGAAAAAATTCCAAACCATAGGTTATATAATATTTGATAAAATATAAACTATAGATTATATGTTATATTCGATATAACATATAGTATAATGTATAATAGATGATAAGTTGGTTATCATATATTATATATTAAATTAAATCTTTTTTTTTTTAATTAAATGAGGGAGTTATGAAACCCTATTTTCTCTCATTAACAATCGTGGAGTGGGAAGTTTTGGGAGGCAATTCGTCTTCTTCCCTGTAAAATGCATAGAATCTATAAGTTTTCTTTCTCCAACGTACAATTTCCCAAGAACTTCTTCCTCTCAAATTCTTTTTCCCTCTCCCAAAAGTTTATCAGAGAAGCCCACAACTCTCTCTGTAGTTCTTAACCCCTAAGAAGAATACATAAGGTTCTTTTGTGGTGCCATTTTTAGGTGTTGTTGTTTTTGTTCGTGACCCAAGGAGATATGAAGTGTTCATGGATGGATCGAGAAGGAACTTCTTGAAGAATAGGTTCTTTAAGAGGTTAGTAATCTAAACCCCAAATTCCTTCTTTTCATTTTTTTTAGCATGCTGTAAAATTTGGTTTTAGAATGCATACTTAGGATTCTGTATTTTTACGATTCTGTGAAATTGAAAATTGGGACCGATTTTCGCTTCCACATCAGACCTCACAGTCCTTCAATTGGTATCAGAGTGGAGTTTTAGTTACCAATTTTTAAATTTTCAGAATTAAAATACAAATTGATGGTGGGTTTTGTACATTTTATGTATTTATGTTGATGAATGTATGTGGAATGGGTGTTGTTGCAATTTTGGATGTTTTCGGGATTGAACTATAGGTTTTATTGCTTTTATTTACAAATTGGTTTGTAAGTGTTGGGTTGTATGTCCTAAAACTCACAGTTTTTAATGTTAAACGTATTTTATTATCAATAAAGATATTGTTTATGTGTATTCAATAAAACTGTTATTGAATATGTGAATTGAACTTGAAAGTCTAAATCCAATAAATTAAAGATCTATGGCTATTATATGAATACATGAACTTTATGTGGAGACATAAGAGTGGGTCAAGTTCAGTAAATAGCCAAAATGGTTTATAGTATACAAATAAGGCTGGGTACCTTATTTTAGTAACACTATCGAATGCGGCTCACTCTATAGTTGTTACAATTTGTTGTATAGTGCTACAAACAAAGTGATCCTGATTCGTTCATGTATTGACATGAGGAGTGGGGTCATGCTATGCAATGAGTTCGCATAAGATCGAACCAAGAATTAAGTCACTCTTACTTTATAATATTGTTTACTATTTAAGACTGACTATTTCGAAGCGATGACCTAGGTAACTTGACCTTAATCCTGAGCTAACTATAAACTCCTGTTTATTCGGGATTATCCTTAGATTTGCATGGGTGAGGGTTGGCTCAACAGCGCCGGCTCAATAAGCCTCTCATTTCAAGAGTAAGACCGGGTAGATAAAAGACGGAATTCACTCCTACCCACTTTTAGGGATAGTAGAAAGGTTGTTCCCTTTAGTGTTGACTTCAGGTCTTGAACAAGGGGCCTCAACCTCTCATTGGCTCGAGAGAGACTCGGTTTAGTGATTGGATCACAAACCAATTATTCATTAGAGGATCAACAGGACTTAAGGAGCTAGATGTAATCTCGTAGGTAAAACAACTTTTGACCCAGCCGTGAACAACCTGTGAAAGGTTAACTTACTAATCATGGTTATATCGAGTGAAAATAATATATCTACAGTGAGAGGAGTGCAACTACTGGGCTTTAGTGGAGTGACCCAGTAGTTAACGAATGGTGGTTAATTAGGTTAAAGAGTTTACCTGGTTAATCGCGAATCGTTCGAGCCCATGATTTGTAGGTCCATAAGGTCCTCATACTAGCTCATACCCGACTAAACCTTAAAACAGTGTGACAAACGAATTTGAAGTGTTCAAATTCGATTTTTGGAGCAAAGCATTAAATATATACGATATATTTGATCTAATGTTTAACTGTGAATTAAACATAAAAAGAGAAAAAATAAGAGATATTTAAATAAGATTTAAATATCAACATTATGGATAGAGATTCAGACAAATTGGGATTAATGCTGGATTTTATACTAAATTAAATTGATTAATTAATTATTTAATATTAATTTAATTTTAAGATTGATTATTAGGATTAATTTTTGAAATTAAATGGATTTGGTCAAAATTGCATTAAAAGTCAATTTGTTGACTAGGTCAAAAATGCAATGGAAGTCAAATTGTTGACTTTTGATTTTTGACAGTCAAAAAGACAAATTGTTAACTTTGGACTTTAAGAGTCAAAGTTTGACCAAGTTAGTGGAAAGATCCAATATTTGTGAGTGGGAATTGTCAACTTTTGCATAGCTAAGTGTTGCCTTCATTTGAAGACACTTGTCCCACTAAATCCCACATTTTGAGTTAGTGGAATTTTGAGTGTCAAATGCTCATCAAACTCAAAGTTGCATGTTTGCATGTGGTAGTCTTTAAAAGGAGTGTTTAATGCTTTTAAAGACTTCTTAGCCATAGTGGGTTTAGATGAGATTATGTGATGATCTCATCCCTTTTTCTCTCAAAACTTTAGCTTTTTCCTCTTCAAATTAGTCACTCATTGAATTCCACAATCCCATTCTAAGGTCGGAAAATAGTTGGGAAGACTCTCGTGGTGGTCTACGAACTGTTCGTGAGGAGATTGGAGCTGATTTGGAGAAGATTCAAAGACTACAAAAGTTGTATTTTTTTTCCTCTTTTACTTTTTTGATTGCATGCATGCTTATCTTTATAATTAATCTAATTAAAGTACTTTAGATCTGTTTTTCTTCCATTGCGCATGTGTTCGTTCCATCAGTAAGGGCCCATTGTTTTGGGCATTTAATTACAGTAGAGTCTGTAATTTATGTTGTCGGTGTCGTTCGTGCTAATTTCGATGATTTTCTCGAGAAAATGAGGCCAAAATTGGAGAAGAATCGAAGGAAATCGCCACTGTACAATAGACAACTGTGCAGCAGCGTTGCAACTTTATGCTCTAGCATTGCAATGCTGCGAAGAGACAAACATAAGAAATTTTTCGTAGTGTCGCAACGCTAAGGCACAGCGTTGCGACGCTCCGAGATGGAAGTTTCACGCAGTTCAGTTGCTGGTTTGGCCAGTTCGCGTGTAGTTCGAGCATTTCGCGCAATTCAAAGGGTTAGTCACCTATTTTGCTCCAGTTCAACTATTATTTTAATGTAATAGTTAATTTTCTAATTAACTAAGATAATATAAAAGTTATATTAATTTAATTAATTGCTTAGAGTCCAATCTCGATTCAATTATTGCTCTTTAAATTACGCATTTGATGTATGATTTCTTTTATTGTTTTATATGTCATAATGTATGTCATATAGTAAAATCCCACCATAGATTATGTATTTTTCATGCATCATGTATATTATAAATATTATAATATAGTTGCATGATTTAATTTTATAGCATGTTCATGCATCATATAATATAAATGTTATAATATATGTTTGCATGCATTAATAACATATCGTGCATCGTTTATATTATAAGGTTATAATATATAGTTATGGATGTATGAATGTATGGATGTATGTATGTTATTAATATTTTCATTACTTTAGTATATAATCGTTATGTATTATTAAGTAATGAAAATTAAAATTGAGATTGCATGAAACATGACACTACTTTAGGTAATTTTATAAATGTTATAATTTTACTAAGTACGTCATTATATGCAATGTATGGTTTTAATTTATTTCATTTGATATTATAATTGTTATAATTAAATGAAATTAAAAATTAAAATCAATAATAAAGAATTTCATGTAAACTTAGGTTAAAATCATTTTTTAAATAGTTTAAAATATGACACATAATCTTAAGTTCACAATATTTCTAATATGATTAGAAATTAGTTTAATCTTTTTAATCAGTTTAATAGGATTAAATTGGTTTTAATAAAAGATTAAAATTGTAGCAAATGTATCTATAAGGGACCTTTGTCTAAGGCTAATTCTATCTAGCCTGGGGTATTTAAGTTTACAGAAACGAAACATCCCTACCTGGGAACTGATCTGGAAGGTGAATTAAATAGATTTGCTACAAGTATGTAATTGTTGATTAAAGTTTATTAAAAAGTTTAATGAACATTAATCAAAATTGTTTGACTATCCAAAGTAAGTTTACTATTGGGAAAACTTAAACAATCACTTAGTAAAAATAAGTAGTCGTACTTTTTCTAACTTAATTAACCCTAGATAAAATACTTAGTGGGAGGAAAATGGGGTATATGATACGTCATTGTTCCTATCACGTTTCTCTTTTATAGTTCATACCGTGAGACCTATACTCGGCCTCGAGGCACCTTTGCTTGTGTCCCCCACAGGTTGGTATTTGTATAGGTCAATACCAAGATAAATGGAGAGAGTGTTTATAGTAAGTGGGAGCGGGACATGTGTCAACACATCCCATGGTCTCTCTCCTTAGTTTTTAGTAAATTTTCATGTTCAGCCTTGAGGCACCTTTGCTTATGTCCCTCTATGGATAACATTTGTATGACTCTTTACTCAAACTCCATAAATGGATACGGTTGCTTTAGTTTTTGCCCCAATCGGTTTTTCCCAACGGTTGACTCATTGAGGCAGAACTCTAGAATTTAAAATGAGGGGTTACCCTTACAAGAAAATGTTAAGCTAGTTAACAATTTCTAGATTGAACAATGGTGACTAATATTTACAAGAACAAAGAGTTGTTCTATATATTGGTTGAGATTGTCTCATTTTTAGTGAAAAGGTATTTGATCACCATAGGTGGCTTTTACCCTGCCTCACTAAGACATCATTGTAAAATAGATGTCACATAAAGTGTATTAAATTATTTTGCTAAATTTGATTGGTTTTGCATGGATTACTAATCTAAATAAATTGTATGTTTCAGCAATATTATCAATATGACTTCTGCAACTCTTAATATGCTCATTTCCAACAAATTAACTGCCGATAATTACATCACATGGAAAAACACAATCAATACTGATCATCAATGACTTACAATTTGTCCTTGTGGAGGAATGTCCTTCAGTCCCAGCTCAAAATGTCACTCGAAACATTCAGAAGGCATATAAGTGCTGAGTACAGGCAAATGAAAAGACCCGAACTTATATCTTGACAAGATTTTTTGAAGTCTTAGCCAAGAAGCATGAACCCATACTCACTGCCCATAAGATCATAAAGTCCTTATAGGGAATGTTTGGATAACCGTGTGCTCAACTCAAGCATGACACTCTTAAATCCACCTTCAATGCCCGTATACAAAAAGGGACCTCTGTTCGAAAACACATTCTGAACATGATGGTCCACTTTAATGTGGCTGAAATGAACAGGTATGTCATTGATGAGACCAATCAGGTTAGCTTCATTCTGGAAACTTTACCTTAAAGTTTCCTATACTTCCGTAGCAATGCTGTTATGAACAGAATTGACTACAATTTGACCACCTTGCTCAACGAGCTACAGACTTTCCAATCCTTGATGAAAGTCAATGAATAGAAAGGTGAGGCAAATGTTGTCTAATCCTCCAAAAATTTCTTAAAAGTTCGATCTCTATAACTAAGTTTGTGTCTTCTTCTTCCAACACCAAAAAGTGGAAGAAGAATAAAGGTGGAAAGGGGAAAGCTAACCCACCAACTGCTGTCCAAAAGAGTAAGAAGGCCAAGGTTAAAAAGGAAATATGTTTCCATTGCAACAAAGAGGAACATTAGAGAGGGAATTGTCCCAAGAACTTGGCGGAAAAGAAGAAGGCCAAGCAAGGTAAATGTGATTTACTTGTATTGGAGACTTGTTTAGTAGAGAATGATTATTTGAATTGGATAATAGATTTAGGTGCCACTAACCACATTTGTTCTTCATATCAGAGAATTGATTCCTAGTGACAGCTGGCACCTGGTGAGATGACGATGCGTGTAGAAACTGGGCACGTTGTCTTTGCAAGGGCAATGGGAGGACTCCGGCTTACTTTACAGAAAAATCATATTTTGTTGGAAAATGTATATATAGTTCCTAACTTGAAAATGAACTTAATTTCTATAAAGTGTTTAATTGAACAACTCTATTGTGTATATTTTTCTTTGAATAAAGCATTTATTTTTAAGAATGGTATAGAACTTTGTTGCTAAGCTGAAAGATAATCTTTATCTTTTAAGACCGTTAGCAACTAAAGCTCTCATAAATATTGAACTATTTAAAACTACGGTAACTCAGAATAAAAGATATAAAATTTTTCCTAAAGAAAATGCCCATCTTTGGCACCTAAGATTAAGACACATAAATCTCAATAGGATTGATAGACTGGTTAAGAATGGGCTTCTAAGCGAGTTAGAAGAAAATTCTTTAACAGTATGTGAGTCACGTCTTGAAAGAAAAATGACTAAAAGATCTTTTACTTGAAAATATTACAGGGCTAAAGAACCCTTTGAACTTGTATATTCAGATCTCTGTGGTTCGATGAATGTTAAAGCAAGATGAGGGTTTGAATATTTCATTACTTTTACTGATGATTATTCACGATATGGGTATGGTTATTTAATGCAACATAAATCTAAAGCCCTTGAAAAGTTGAAGGAGTACAGGGATGATGTTGAAAATGCATTAAATAAAAAAATTAAAACATTTCAATCTGATCGAGGTGAAGAGTATATGGATCTGAAATTCCAAGATTATTTGATAGAACATGGAATTGTATCCCAACTATCAGCACCTAGTGCAACTTAGTAGAATGGTGTATCAGAAAGGATAAATCGAATCCTGTTGGACATGGTTCGACCTATGATGAGTTATGCTTCCTTACCTGACTCGTTTTGGGGATATGCACTGTAGACTGCAGCTTATAGTTTGAACTGCATTCCATCCAAAAGTGTTACTGCAACACCTTTGGAATTATGGAATAGTCGTAAAAGTAGTCTACGCTATTTCAGGATCTGAGGTTGCCTAACGCATGTGCTTGAAGAAAATCCTAAGAAATGGGAATCTTGTTTAAAAATTGTGTCTATTTGTGGGATACCCCAAAGGAATAATAGGTGGTTACTTCTATGATCCTAAAGATAATAAAGTGTTTGTGTCTACTTTTTAGAAGAGGACCACATAAGGGAGCATAAGCCTCGCAATAAGATAATGTTAAATGAATTTTCCAGTAAAACTACTGAACCTTCAACAAGAGTTGTTGAAGAGCCCAATACCTCAACAAGAGTTGTTGAAGTTGGCTCACTAGTAGGTCACATCCATCTGAAACGTTGAGGAAGCCTCGATGTAGTGAAAGGGTTGCGAACCCGTCTATTCATTACATGGGTTTAATAGAAATCCTAGTTATCGTAGCTAACAATGATGTTGACGATCCTATGTCTTACAAGAAGGAAATGCAAGATATTGACAAAGATGAGTGGATCAAGGCTATAGATCTCGAAATGGAGTCTATGTATTTCGATTCAATTTGGGATCTTGTAGATCAACCTGATGGGGTCAAATCTATAGGTTGAAAATGGATCTACAAGAGAAAACGGGTTGTTGATGGGAAGATGCAAACCTTCAAAGCTAGACTTATGGTAAAGGGTTATACTTAAGCTGTGGGAGTCGAGTATGGGGAGACTTTCTCACCTGTTGCCATGTTGAAATCTATCTATATACTCCTGCCCATTACCTTATATTATAACTATGAGATTTGACAAATGGACGTTAAGACTGCTTTTCTAAATGGCAATCTTGAGAAGACCATTTATATGGAACAACCTGGGGGATTCATAACCCAAGGTCAAGAGCAAAAGATTTATAGGCTTAATTGATCCATTTATAGATTAAAACAAGCTTCTCGATCTTGGAATAAGATTTGATACTATGATAAAATCTTATGGCTTTAATCAGAATGTTGATAAGCCTTGTGTTTACAAGAGAATCATCAACACTTCAGTAGCTTTTCTTGTCTTGTATGTAGACGATATCCTACTCATTGGGAATGATGTAGGTCTACTAACTGAAATTAAAAATTGGTTAGCGATCCAATTTCAAAGGAAAGACTTAGGAGTGGCATAGTTTGTTTTGGGTATTCAGATATTTAGAGATCGAACGAACAAAACGTTGGCCCTGTCTCAGGTGTTGTACATTAACAAGATGTTTGTCAAGTTTTCGATGCAGAACCTCAAGAGAGGATTGCTCCCCTCAAGCATGGAGTTATTTTATCTAAGGAATAGTGTCCTAAGACACCTTAAGAGGTTGAAGAAATGAGAAGAATTTCTTATGAATTGGTTGTTGGTAGCCTGATGTATGCAATATTATGTACTAGACCTGACATCTTCTATTTGGTGGGGATAGTCAATAGATATCAGTCTAATCTAGGATATGATCACTGGAACATTGTTAAGAACATCCTGAAGTATCTTCGAAGAACGAGGGACTACATGCTCGTGTATGGTTATAAGGATTTGATCCTTACAAGATACACGGACTCTGGTTTTCAGACTGATAAGGATTCTAGGAAATTCACTTCAGGATCAGTGTTCACTCTTAATAGAGGGGTAATAGTCTGAAGGAGCACCAAGCAGGGGTGCATTGCTGATCCACTATGGAGACTAAGTATGTAGCAGCTTGTGAAGCTGCTAAGGAAGCTGTGTAGCTCACAAAGTTCTTGACTGATCTAGAAGTGATTTATTTATTTAATTAGATCTGAGGTATTTTATTTGACATTTAGTAGTATTAACCCACAAAACCAATAAACTAACATCCAATGTTATCTTTTATAGCTTAAACATGTATGTAGAGACATACAAGTAGATCATGTTTAAGTGATAATCTAAATGGTCTGTAGTAGATAGCTCACATAGGCAAGAGACTTACATATCACCGGGATGACCATAGGTGACATGACTTGAATCCTAAGTGAGTTATGAACTCCTATATGAAAGCGATCCTTTGATTTGTATGGGTGAGAGTGGCTTGATCGCCGACTCAATAAGCCTACCATTTTGAGGATTCGTCTGATTGGGGAATTGGGAACACAGCTACACAAGATGAAATTTACTCCTTCCCTAATGTTGAGGTAAGTAGATAGATTGCTCCCTTAAGGGATGATTCCAGGACTTGAACAATGTGGCACCACACCCTCTCTTTGCCCTATAAGGATTTGGTTATAGTTGGACTATGACTTATTATTCATTAGAGAGATCAATGGTACTTAAGAAGTTAGATATAACTATGGGACAAAATAGTAATTTTGGCTCAACTATACTTACAAGCAATTTGTGGAGGGTCATCGCACTGTTGACTGGTTATATCCAAGAGACAAAAAAATATATCTATAGTGCGAAGAGTGCAGTTTTCGGTCTTTAGTAGAGTAACTGAAAATTAATGGATGTTGATTAATTTAATTAAAGGAGTTTAATTAATTATACAAGTGCCATTGGAGCTTCAATCTACATGTCCATAAGGTCCCCTTTATAGTTCAATAGGGATTATTGAGAATTAATTTTGGATTAATTTGAATTGTTCAAATTAATTGACGAAATTAATTAATATAGTATGTCATTTAAATTAATTACATGTTATATAATTAATATAATGTATTTGATACATTATAATATAATGTTTATTTTGAGAGGAATTAAATATTTGAATATGATTCAAATACTAACTATATGGATTAGATTCATATAATTAAATTTAATATAAATTTGATTTATATTAAATACCATGATTGATTGAGTGAATTCAAACTATAGGTTATATTATATTTGATACAATATAAAAACTGTAGGTTATTTGTTATATTTGATATAACATATAGTTTAATATATAGTATATGATAAGTTGGTTATCATATATATATAATTTAAATGGAGTTATAACTCCCTCCCCTATTTTTCTCTTTGATCAGACGTGTGGAGTGAGGGGAACTTACAGATCTTCTTCTTTGTTTATGACGTAGAGACTGCTCCCTGGCTTTTTCCAAGAACAACACAGTAATTCATCTCTCAGAAAACTCCTTCCTCTCAATTCTTCTCTCCATCTTCCCAAAATATATAGAGCTCACACCTCCTGTAATTCTCACCTTTAAGGAGAATACAGAGGATTACCTCTTGGTGGTGTCCAAAGTTGGGTTGTCGTTTTTGTTTGTGACCATTTGGAGAGGAAATACGTGAAGACTTCTTTGGCTTAAATGATAAGCTATCTTCTAACCCTAATTTCTCCTTCTAGATGCATGTTCTAAATTCTATTTGAATTGCATAATTTTTCTCTGAATTTTGTATTCTGTGTAAATTGAAAATTAGGAATAATCCGTGCTACAAGTGGACCTCACAGTTCCTTCAATTGAAACAAATACTGCACATGAAAGACAAAAAACGAAATACTTTCCAAATGATAGGTGATAGTTTTTAGTTTTTTTTTTTTCTTCTTTTTTTAATTATGTATAACTTCTTTTAATTTCTACATAGTATGTTTTTCACAATTCTTGCAACATAACTTTGTGAATTTCTAGCCAGATTTTTTTAAAAAATAATATTTAATTTTTTTTTTTAGTATTTACATTTTAGCTAACTTTCTGAAAATGTTTTCAAACACAAAAAAAAAACCTAACAAAGTAAAGAACCAAGCTAAAATTTCAAAAGCAGATGACAGAAAAATAAAATTATTATCAAATAGACTATTAATAATCTATTTGATATTTTTAAAGTTCAAGAATATATTAGACACAAGATTTTAGGAAAAGTTGTGATATGTAACTAAAAAAATTAGTATGAAAAATACTAAAAATGTTGGAGTATTTGTAATTTAACATTTATTTTTCACTCTATAGGATAGAACTTATTCAAAAGTTAATGGACTTATTATTACACATTTCTTACCTTTTATGGAGCTATTAAACACAAAAATAAAAACATTTAAGATGATGGAAATTAATAAATAAATATATTAACTAGTTGGATAAATAATTCTTGATCAACAATTTTATTTCCTAAACTTTTATGGTTGCATCTAAAAGACTTTAAACTTCAAAATGTATTTAAAAAGTTTCTTCAACTTTCAGTTCCATATAATAAGTCTTTTAATTTTGAATATAACCTCAAATCTCGAAATTTATAATACGAAATCATGTTACTTGAGTTACCTTCATGTTGATTTTTTAAAGGAATACACTACGAAGATTTTTCAAGTAGTCACCCAACTTAGTACTACTCTTCCGAACATTAGATGTTTGGTTTAACTTTTTAAGTGTGTAATTTTAAAAATAATTTTTTTTGAAAAAAAAAATTGAAGTGTTTGACACACATTCAAGATAGCTTTTAAAACATTTTTAAAGTGTATTTTAAACCTTTTAAAAAAAGTTTAAATAAAATTATTCTTTAAAAAAATATTTTTTTTTTCTAATCAATTCAAATCAGTCATAAATAATCTACTGTAATATCAGTGGTTATGAGATTTGATTAGATTACACAATATGGGTTGTTTCACTTTTTGAAGAAAGTGATTCTGGAAAATGGGCCTGTTGTGTTTGAGAAAGATGGGCCTGAGAATATGTATGGGCCGAATTACACTAAATCTTCAAGGCCCATAATTGGATCTGAATTCAATGTTTTCCAAGCCCAATTATAAATTGTATCGCTTTTATTTTTTCTTTTTGCCAAATGGCAAAAGCCGCCCTTGAAATATGATGGTGGCTGCAATTATATCTCTAAAATTTTAATTATAAAAATTGGACTCTCGAACTTTTATATGTGTTAAAACTAGATCTCAAACTTACAATAGTTGTAGAAATTAAACCTCAAATGATAAAAAAATGAACCCACAAACTTATATAAATGTTACAATTTCTATAATTATGTAAATTTGAGGATCAAATTTTAACACTTATATAAGTTTCAGAATTCAATTTTTGCAATTATAAACTTGAGGGTATAATTGCAACTATCACAATACTTTATGAGTAGTTTTGTAATTAGCCCCATTCTTTAATATTTATATACAAGTAACCTGTATTTAAATAATTACATCAGTTCAAAAAAATATATATAATTATCCCTCTTTTTTGGTTTTTTCTTTTTTTTCAAGAGGGGGGGTAGCTATTATCCCAGTAGAATCTTCTAACTAAATTTGTGCTTTTAAAAAAATATATAATTTGCCAAATATAATTTATAATAGCCAAAGTCAAATTGATTTGAGATATTTATTATAAATTTAAATCTTTTCAATTTATACCTATTCTTGTAAAAGAAAATTTCAGTACACCTAATTATTAGTTTTTTGTCCTTTTCTATTATAGTTTATTACATTATTATTTTTATTATTATTTTTTGAATGGTTGGAAGTTTTTTATTAAAAATAAATAAATAAATAAGAGAAAAATGTTGACATTGAGAGGCACCCTTGAGATTGTTCGCTCCGCTGGAAGGTTGACCTAACCTTCCTAAACTTTTTCATTTAGAAAAAATAATTATGATTATTATTAAATTGACCTTCTAATGCTAAATTAGTACAATATAGAGAGAGTTTAGGACAAGTAGAGGTGTAGTGATTCCGACCTCTAACATCTTGACACGAGTTAATACCCCTAAACAATTTTAGTTGTATTTACTGTAGCGAATTATTAGACTACAAAAGGGTGTTTGAGGTACTGAATTAATTATTATAGTTAGAGGTCATTATAGTCTATAGATTATAATAGTCTGTGTGTTAAAATAATTTGTATTGGGGGTGCAGACTAGTTTAGTTTGGATAGAAAATAGTAGACACGGTAATAAGTAGATATTTGAAATATTAAAAATGTAGTTAATTGTCGGTTATAGTAATTAAAAACATCAACTATTATAATTGGAAACTAAAATATGGAGTGAATATAATCCATACCACTCACTTGAAGTCGAGGGCCCAAACACCCTCTAAAATAAGATTAAGAGTTATGAAATCTAGGAAGTTGTTAATTTCTGGGACCTATTGTGTAAGAAGTTGATAAAATATAAAATTGATACTTTATAGTAGTGGGACCCACCGATTCCTCGGGAGAAAGAAGGTGTATAGAGTTCACAACTCCTACTTCTTATCTCCTACTTTACAACTCATTGCATATAGCAAAAATAATAGCATAGAAAAAAAAGAAAAAAAAAGAAAAGAAAAGAAAAGAAAAGAAGAAAAATAAGGTTTGATAGATTTCAATTTTGAATTAGAAAAAATTGGGTGTTAGGGCAAATTAATACCAAACTTGTGTAATCTAGTTATATGAACCAAAGTATATATATTATTATTTCAATTATATTTCTATTAGTTAATTTATAAATTTATTATAATATATAATTATTTAAAAATGATTAAACTATTGATAAAAGTTTTTAAACATAATTATGATAAAAAAAATGAATTAGATAAATTTTGGAAATAGATGTGACAAAATATATTAAAATAGAATGATAAATTTGAGATCAATAAACGGTTAGAAAATGTAGCAAATTTTGAGTAAAGCAAAAACTTGTATATGATAGTTTTTGCATGCTAGAACTAGATATAAATTGAAAAGTGAATAATTAGTAGACTAATAAATAATTTGTTTTACCTAACAATCTAAGCGTTTAATATTTTTCTATAATCACATTTGCAAAAACAATCTGAAAATAGGCTTAAATATATGTCAACTTTAAGCTTAGGTCAATGAATATAACATATACACTCTTAATTGAATCATCCACCCAAAATTGTTGCACTAAAAAAATAGATTAATTATACATTATAGTCTTAATATTTGTATATTTTTTTGTCATTTGGATCATGTTATTTAGAAAAGTTTCAATCAAGTCCTTTATATTTTTGCTCTTTTTCTATTTTTATTGGTCAATGTTAAAATTGGTTGACAATGAACTTATATAACAACATTTAGATTTGACAAACATTTGAGAACTAGCACACTTAAATAAAAGATTAATGTTTCTAATTGCTCCTTTCAATATTTTAAGCATGAAAAAAAAATCAACTTATGTGGCATAACCTTCCATTTATCAAACCCTTTATATTTATAAGGGGTTAGAGCAAATATTGAAGTTGTTTAGTGATAATTCACAATATAATAATTTTTTTTAGTACTATAATTGTAGGAGAATTGAACCTTTGACTTCTTAAATTGGAATGTATGTCAATACCATTGAGCTAAGCTCACAATATAAGAAATTAATAAGTCATGAAATTGATGTTTTTTAGTTGTGAAGTCTACAAACTCCTTAGCTCGAACATACCATTTTAATATACTTAGTTTTTTCTACGTTTAGCATATCAAATCATTGTCAAAATATTTCCTAAAATACTTAGGTTCTCTAAAATACCTATATAGACTATAAATGAAAAATAATAACTAATATGATCAATTTTCATGTAACTAAAAAATGTTCAACAAAAACCAACTCGCTAATTATGCGAAACTTTAGAACTTACACATCAATTTTTCTTTTATAGAATGTCTTTAAACAAAATTAACAAATACAAGATAAAATAATACAAAGTTAAAAATCATTGTGAGAAGTGATTAGAAAAATCTACCTAATATTAAACATAGTCATGAAAACATGACAAAACAAGTTTTTGAGCTCTCCATTATGGAATCAAAATTGAGGACATTTCATGACACTTTCTCCTTTCTTGTCCAATAATGTTTGTTAGAATTTCAAATGTGGGATATAGGTAAGCAATGGGATGGCTAATCACATGCCCTATGTCTCATGTCTCTACCAATATATATTATTATTATTACAAAACCAAAATCATTGCACACATTTCCATAGTTTTGATCATGTCTATTATTATTATCCTTATTTATGGGGTGTCAAATAATCCTTTTATTTATCTTTGATTTATGGAAATTTTACCCTAAATTGTATGTTTTGTATTTATAGTTTATTTATTCATCTATTGAGTTAACAATACAATGGAATGGTATATATCAAATCGACCTCAAAACTTTTAGGTTAATTAAAAGTCAGAGCAAATATAACGATTAAAATATAATTTTTGTTCCTGTACTTTGAGTTTCATTTCACGTTAATCACTGTATTTTTAATAAGATAAGTTTTTTTTTTTCTTTACAAACACGTCTCATCTTGTTTTATTTTGTTCATTGCTTTCAAAAATATAAAAATTAACATGTAAACTCAACCTAAAAGTCAAAAAGTTAATCTCACACCTCACATATGAACTCAAAAGAGAAAAAGCTAATTGTAAATAGTATGAGTGTTCGTGAGTTCATTTGGCACTTTTCAGATCTAACTCAATTGTTCAAAGTGTAAATTTCTTAAACCCAAATAACTGATATTAAATAATGCACCTGACCCACCTCAACCATGAAACATTTGGGTTTTGTTGATTTGGGTTGCTCGGTTCATTATTTAAATTTTTGTTCTAAAAATAAGTAAAATGTTAATATGTAAAAAATTTATTTAATTATTTTCATATATTGAATTAAGATTGACAACTCAACTTCGATGTATATATGAAAAAAAAATTTCCGAAGTGTTAAAAAATTGTTTTTAGAAGTTGTTGGAGAATAAATTATCCAATAAATAATTTTAAAAAATAGAATTAGAATTTATATATGCATGTATAATTATATATGAGTAAAAATTTTATTTTTAAAAATTAATAATAAGTTTGAGTTGGTTTGAGTTTCTTTGAGTTATTTTGAGCGAATTCACGAATCAACCTAACCCATTAAATTTTCATCTTTTTTTAACCTAAGCCAAAAATTCAAATGAGCTATAATTCAACCCAAAACATAAAGGTTGGATTGGGTTGATCATATTTTCAGGTCATCATATTTTTTTAAATACCCCTAGTAATAAATAGATTCTAAATAAATTAATTTGCCTAAAAAAGTTTATAAAATCTAATCCAACTAATAACCTATTCAAACATATCTAACTCATTTAATTCAACTATTCTCTCGTATGAGTATAGCTCAATAAGTTTTTCTTTGTTACAATATATGAGATGAAAAGTTGAACCTCCAACCTCAGGTTCTATAGTACATAATAAGTTAAAACATCGTTGAATTAAAAGAAAAAAAATCACTTTTTAGAAATAAGACAATAAATTTGTCGAATAATTATTTTAATAAAAAATACATGTTAGAATAAATACATGCTGAAAACACGAGTGCATGCTAAATACATATATTCTCAAGTGTGGTGAGAAGATTTTGTCGATTGGATCTCTCGACTTGTTGAGGCAAATTATAGTCCTTTTAGTTCTCGTTAAGTTTCCATTTATGCTTAAAAATAAAAAAAATTAAAAAAAAAAGAAAAAAAAGTGTGCATGCCAAGTACATATATATACAATGTAACCAAACTTTTATTGGCATCAAGTTTTGAATCCCTTTACATTACAATTTTTTTTCCTTTTTCATTTGTTGAATATTTTATTAAAAAGGAGAAATAAAAAGAAACTAAAGAGTGGAATCAGCCACTCTTTATATGGCTGGCCTGCAAATGCAACCTTTCATACCCAAACTTTTTTTTTTCTAATTTTTTTTAATTTATTATTATTATTTTTTTTAATTTTTTTTTTTTTGTGGAGAAGTCATGCCTAAACTTAAGATGCACCTTTCTAGTTTTCCAATATACCTATAACCTTTTATTTTTCCCAAGATAATAATGAATAACTTATTCCAATGCTAGTATTTATTTATTAACAAAAAAAAAAAAAAACCACTCTTTCTAATTTTTATGTTATAAATCAATTTATATGATTAAGATCTTAAAATCAATTGTTATTTTAAAGTCGTATGTATAATTTTTATACATATATAAGACTTTTTTCAATGCAATGATTTACTTAATATTAATGGGAAATGAGGAAAATAAAATGGATAGTAACCAATTTACATTAATATGAGTGGTTTTTGTAATTCTTGAGTGTTTATATTATTTTGACGTAATTAATTTAAGAAGAATTATGTGATAATTTGGTAGAATTTTGGAAAAGAGTAATTTTATTTGAGTGGTTTTGAGTTTGATTTTATTATTTAAATTGATATGATTTTAGTTTAGGATTTAAATTGATACAATTACTAAAATTTAAAGTATAAATTAAAATTTTTGTCCTACTATTCATTACCAATATAAGGTTAAATACCAAGTTTGCCCATGTGATATATTTGCTTACAATTATTAATTTGACTATGAATTCCTTTATTTAGTTATCTGAAAAGTAATAGAACATTGAAAACCTTATAGAAACAGGGTTTAATATTTCATTTCATGATTTTAAATGTAATATTTTTATACTATTAAAATTGGCTTGGAATGATTAAAAATATATTTAGAAATGATTTTTAAAAAGCTAAAAGTGGTTTTATCCATCTCACAAAACATGACCTTAATAGATTCTAAGCTTCAAAATGTATCTAACATAATACTTGGTCATCAATTTCATGTTCAATAAATTCATAGTTTTTTAGGCCTTTTTTTTATTTAAAGTTTAATGGTTAATTTCTAGTTGTAAGCTTGACGATAGAAACTTTCTCTTTTTGTCCTAGATTGGCAGGCTTTTTATTTAATTTTAAGTTATTTAATGTAAAAATATATATTTATTGAATATAAAATTAATAATCGAGAAACCTTTCCACTAGTTTAAAATTTTAGAAAGTTATTAGATACAAAATTAGAACCTTAAAACTGAATTTCTTTGAGAGAGAAAATATATGTAATAACAAAACACGACGTAACACTCAACGTACCGACAAAAACAAGTATATAAAAAGAATTTCACCTTCCCACAAGAAAAAATAGTTGAGTCAGTAAATACAAACTTCTTGGTATTTTTCTAGGTTGACAAGTAACAACTCGATATGGAAAAAAAGAAACAAACATCGGATATATATTGGTTCATTCCAAATTCGAAATTACGTGTCCAATCTTTTACAAAAGCAAGTTCAACTATCATTAAGATTACAATGCTTCTTAGACTCAAGAAGCCAAAAAGAAAAAGACTATTTAACCTTTTTATTTTTCTTAGTTAAACTCGTGAACATTACTTCCATCTCCAAATTTATGTATTGTTATCTACTTTTCACCACTAGTTTAAAAAATAAGTCAAAGTTTGAGAACTAAAAAAAATAACTTTCAAAATGTTGTTTTTGTTTTTGGAATTTGGTTAAGAACTCAACCATTGTAGTTAAGAAAGATGTAAATCATTGTAAAAAATATAGATGAAAAATGCTTAATTTTCAAAAACCAAAACAAAAAATCAAATAGTTACCGAATGAGACCTTAGTTTTTTGTTTTGAAAATTAAGTCTAGTTATCTATTTTTTATCAATGAATTTAAAAAACCAAGTCAAATTCTGAAAACTAAAAAAATTAGTTTTAAATTTTTTTTTAATTAGATTAAGAATTCAATTATTGTATTTAATAAAGATGCAAATAATTATAAAAAGAAAATGGAGAATAAATAGACTTAATTTTTTAAAAAAAATTAAAAATAAAATAAAATAAAATAATTTTCAAACGGAACTTTGATTTAATTTATCAAAACCAATTTAAAATTAATAGTAGTCGATCACAAAACTAAACAAACAATATTGTACACATTTAAAACATAAAATCATCCCGAAAGTCATAAGTAAATGACAAAATAAAAAATTCTTTTTTCTTTTCCTAGAAAACCCCTTTTTACCAAATCTACCTATTCTGAAAATGTCATAATTATTTTTTCAATACTCAACTAACAAAATATCACTTTCAAAAAAATATAAAAGGATCAAATAGAACTCATCTAATCCTTTGGATGAAAAGACACATAGCTTCTTATTCATTATTCTTGATGATTTATTTAAAATATAACTTAATATAGAAAAACATTTATTTAAATAAAAAATTGTAGCTTTCAAACTTTTATTTTGTTTTTTTTTAAAAAAAAAAATTGTTGCAATAATTTAAGTTTTTTTAGATACGAAGATCAAACTATTAAAACTAACTAATCGAGTTGAGTATAGAGTCGTTAAAGTGTATAGTTTATAGTCTTTTAATAAAAAACAAAAATGTTTTTTTTAAAAAAAATCTTATATGTCTGACGACATATTTTTGTTTTTCAGAAAACAAAAAACCAACTTATTTTACAACTATTTTTTGTTTTAAAGTTTATAAGAAAAAATTAGAGAGAATAAAATATGTTTTAGAAAGACAAAATGTATGGAGAGATGAAAATAAATATTTAGAGACATAAGTATAAATATTTTAGAGTGAAAATTTAAACAAAGTAAAATTAGGGACGTGAAAGAAAAATATTTAGAGAAAGAAAAATTAGAAATATATATATTGGAGAAGGATATTAGTTCAACTTCATAAAAAAATTATTGGTTAAAAAAAAGCTAGAGAGAGAGATAAATCTTGAGGGGGAAAAAAAGTTAAATACAAAGAGAAATTTTGGTAAAAGAGATTAAAGGTTTTTTTTTTTTTTTTTTTTGTGTAAAGAGTAATAGGGTATAAAGTTATGTTAAAAGAAAGAAGTATAAGTGGAGAAAAATAAAGAAAATCTAAATAGAGAATTTTTTTTTTAAGAGAAAAGTTCAACATATATTTATTAAAGAAATAAAATTTACTTAGAAATTTGAAAAATAGACATGCAAAGAAATGTCTAGAGAGAGAAAAGTTTAGAGAAATATTTAAATTTTAGTAAGAAAAATTAGAGAGGCATGCCAAAAGAAAAAAACAAATGAAGTAAATAAAGAAATTTTAGAGAGATTAAAAAAAGTCAGGTAGAAATGAAAATTTGAGAGAAAAGTTGGAAAAAAAATTATGTTAGAAAGATTTGTCAAAGTGGAAAAGAAAAGAGTTCTTGAAAAACAAAAATATGTTTTATGAACTATCTTTTCTATTTTTTTTCAAATAAATAAAATGATTATCAAATAATATTATTAATTATTGAAAAAATCGATTGGATGGAACTAAAATTTGTAAGTCCTAATTAGTTTATTTTTATTATTTGACAATAAATATAAGCATACATACGTACTTTTTATAAGTCAATATTGATCCTTAAGAAAGAAGTAAGACATGATAAATAAGAAATTCGGGTGAAAAATAAACACGCAGTTCGAGTCCCATTATCCTTAACTATTGTACTAAAAAGATTACAAATCAATTTTCTAATGCACATGTTGTTAAATATAGATACATAAATATATCATTTCAAAAATTCTACAAATAGCTTTGTTTTAAAAAAAATTATCAAACAGAAATGTGAGGTCGTCATTTCATGAAATTGATATAGACAATTATGAGATGGTTAGGTGAACATTTAAATCTCTAACATTTTTTTTAATCAATATGTTGATGTTATAATCAATTATATTTTTTTAAAGTTCAACAAATGTATAAAATACGAGAAATGAATTATCATTTTTTTTTAAATCTTTTATTCATAAATTGTGCTCTAATAAATAGAATTATTAGAGTATTAACTAGGTAGGGTGAAATATATAATGATGTTTTATCAAATATATATATATATTATATATAATAACACAAGCATAATAGTTGTATATTTCCAAAAAAAAAAAAAAAGAGAAAAATATATAGTTTTATCCCTTTGGAAAATATTTCATATTGTTTATTATTGTTGTTGTTATTATTATTATTATTATATTTTAATAATATTATTTAGGTAATAAATTAGGTGAAGTGGTGTAGCTAATTGTTTATCATTTTCAAATGTGAAAAAAAAAAATATAAAAACTTGCCCAGATAGTAGAAAGAAATGCTAAACAACAATTTAGGTCAGTGAACGCAAACCCTCGAATGTGAAATAAATGCAACAGCTATATTTCCCTCTTTTCTGTTTTCATTATTATTATTGAGAAATAATTTTTATATTTTTTAATTAAAATTTGAGAAACAGCTAACTTAGCTTTGAATTTGAGTCCTTTGGGTAACGTGATTTCCAATCAATCTTTAGCTATCATACGTTTTTATCCCCACAATTCAAATTATCTAATTCCATACTTTCCATTCATACAATATGAATGTAAGGTTTCAACCATCGATCATAATAATTTGGTATTTACACACAATAACAATACTTTTCCAAATAATAATAATAATAATAATAAATATTGATTTTGTTGGTTTAAAAACACAACAAAAGAAAACAAAATCATTAAGCATTTTAATTCCTTAATTTGGTATCAAGAGGGTTTCATTACATACGTTTGAAGATCATCTTCTTCAAGAAGATTTAGTTGCAATCTTGTCGAAATCTTGTTGTGGACCACCAATAAAGCTTCCCTACTATTCTCTAGAACATAAGTTTGAGTTGTGAGACTCGAAACAAGCTTGAATTTAGGAAAATTGGAGGAGAGGTACAGGTTTATTAGCTGTGAAGAACCTTTTCTTCGACTTGAAAATTCAGCAAAATTTCATTAATTTTTGCATGGCCTGTTTACTTGAAGTTTAGTGTATATTTATGTAGATTCAACATGCAATCACATTACATTTTAAAGCTCCACCACTTACTTGAATTTTGATGAAAAACCATAAATGGAAAGGTGACTAACCTACTTAGAATGAAAGTGAGAAAATCCCACATTTGGGATTTTCCATTTTCATTTTCCTTTTATTTATTTTTTCTAATTTTGAAACTTTTCCAAAATCTAAAAATTACTTTTCAATTTTAATTCTTTTAATTAAAACTGAAATTTTATTAATCTTAAAAAATTAATTCAATAATTATTTTTTTCAATAATTAATAATTAATTAAACAATTTAATTAATCTTATTAATTTAATATCAAATATTAAATTAATTTGTCACAGATTTCATGATCGTGAATCAGGGATTCATGAATTAATATTTAAATTATATTTAAATATTAATCGATTCTCCAATTTCGTTTAATTTCAAAATTAACGTGTAATTATATCACATGTAATTACTAATTCCCTTAATTCAAATATGAACATTTCAACTTAATTTGTCACGCTATTCTAAAGCTTATTCCGTTTTGAGTTAGCAGGGGACGTAATGGATCTACAGATCATGGACTCCAACGATCCGAGATTAATTGACTAAACTCATTACACCGAATTAAGCAATTCAAATTCAATAATAACTTTATTGGATTTCAAAAATAAATTTATTGTTTAACAAATCACGAGTTTTAGGACATAAAACTCAACAGATTTCAACCCTTAAACTTTCGTCAATGTATCAATTTACATCATCCTCTAAATATCGTTCGACTATTGTCGTGGGGATTTTATATTGTGAATCAATTAAACCACTAAATTTTCATAAGTCAATTCATTTAGACTATTCATTACGATTGTTTTTTAAATTATTCATAGAATAATTCTTAAACGTGTGTAGAATTAGATCTAAATCTTAGATCTGAACTCTAACGTCTAATTTACTATAAATGACTTCAAATACACATCCTTGTAGGACATGTATTGATGAGATAAATGAATAAAAAGAAATACAACCCTTTATCTAGTTTAGTTTAACCTAAACTGTTTGTTAATAAATAAATAAAATATAAAACTAAATTTACAGTACAATAAATTTATAAATGAAAGTTCAAATATTCAATCTAAACAAGGAATAGTAAAATTATATATTTTTTAAATGAAGTTTAGGAGTAGATGTTGATGTAACCTATATTGTTTATTGATTGAATTAATCTTTACATTGCATAGTATAAACATATACGTTAAGCTTATAGAAGCATAAGATAAAATTTTAGATTTGGAAAGCCTAAATGTAGCTCTACATACGTGGTAACTATATATATGGTAACACTCTCCCTCAAACTTGAAGTGGTAATGTAGAAACCAACTTGAGTTTTGTGAAGCAGTTGAGTAAAGAGACCAAGTGACAATACCTTTGTGCAGATGTCAGTTAGTTTCTTTATAGTGGAGATAGATCGTAAGAGAACATTGTGCTCTGGAGAAGATGACGAATAAAGTGACAATAATTTTCAATGTTTTGGTACATTAATGGAAAGGATCATTGTGAGCAATATGAATAGCATTGCAATTGTCACAATATAGTGTAGCAGATTATTGAGGAATACCTATATGAACAAGGAGCCAATGAAGCCATAGTAACTCAAAAGTAGCATATGCAAAAGCATGATATTTAGATTCTGTGCTTGAATGAGAAATAACAGTTTGTTTCCTATTTCACCAAGAGATGAGAGAATCACCTAGGTAGAAGCAATATCCATTGGTGAAACGTCAACTAATGGGATTGCATAGTGTAGAATGTGTGGTACAACAATATAATATATAGACTGAGGAGCATCCATAAATCGACTGACAATATAAACAACATATTCCATATTTTGTCTGTTCATAGTGAGATAAATAAGTTGCATCTTTGGAAGAACACCATCAAAATGAGTGAACTGAACATTCGAATCTAGTGTTGTTAATGATATGGCAGAGTTAGTAATACCATAATGAGTCAGAAGATTAGAATCATATTTTGCTTAAGATAAATAGTACCAATGAGAGTAGGATGAAACTTCAATAGACAAGAAAATAGTCGAGCGATCCTAACTCTTTCATCTCAAAATGTTTCCCGAGGTATCATTGTTGGTTCAGTATAGCCTGAGGATCATCATCTGTAATAATCATATCATCAACATATAGGAGGAAAAGAACAATACCTTGAGGAGTCTGATGTGTAAAAAACATTGTATCGTGTGAACTATAAGTAAATCCAAGTGAGGGTGATGGTGGAATTGAATGTGGTAAACCAAGCTTGCGACATTTGTTTAAGACCATATTAGATGCATCAGAGAAGACACACTTTTTGAGGAAGGGAGAAATATCAAATGATGATACACCTCTTTAGATAGAGTGTCATTAATAAAAGCATTTTTAACGTCCATATGAAGAAGGGGTAACTATTTGGCAGCTGCAAAAGCTAGAAGGCTACGAATAGATGTCATTCGAACAACTAGAACAAATGTTTCTTTGTAATCAATGTCATATTTATGAGAATAACCTATTGTAACAAGACGAGTTTTATATCACTTGATGTTGTGAGTCCACTTACAACCAAGATCTATACGTAGTCTCAAATACCGAGTCTTTTCTAAACCTCGTAACTTTTCATTCATTGCTTGTTGTCAAAGAAGGTTAGTACCGGTCTCATGATAATGTAAATTGTTAATTGTGTGGTTGAATTAATCTTTACATTGTATAGTACAAATATACATACTAAGATTATAGAAACAAACAAGAAAATTAAATATGGAAAATCTAAATTGTAGCTCTATATACTTGGTAACAATGGTAACAAATGTCTTGCTTTGGTAGCTACACTTCTACCAACACAATGATTTTTTTATAAATATGATGTTGAAATAGTAGAAAAGGAATATGAGAAAAGTGTAGAGACAAGAGAAAAAGAATTAAACTTAAAAGTGATTAAAGAGAAGAAAAAAAATATACTACATAGTACGGAAAAACAATGAAAATAACAACGTGGGAGGGAATAATAATTCTTAAAGGGGAATAAGATAATTCATAATTATGATTATGATTTATTAGAAGAATTAAGATACAAAGTCAAAATCTCCCAAAGAATTGTGAATTATATATATATAATCTCCATTATCTTTTTCTCATTTAAAAAAAAAAGGAAAAAGAAAAAGAAAAGGAAAAAGTAAAAGACGGGGGCCACTCTCGCCTCGGCCTGCGCGGCGGTGCGACCAAATCATTGCCGAATGAATTCAAAGCATTCCTCCTTCATCAACGCCGCCACGTGGTCTTTGCGGGCCCTCCTTCTCACTTGATATTAAATGCATTTTTTTTAATGGTTTGACATTTGTTTATAAAAAATAAGTAAATAAATACATATGTACATATATGAACTATAATAAGAAAATGAAAATAAATGAATCATATTCTAGGACACAAATGTTTTAATAAAGTTGTACGTTTATAGTTAAATGTGTTAATAGTTAAATATGATTTTTTTTATTATATCTTTTTTTTAAAAAGTATTATAATTAAAATGTAACGTGGAGGAATTGAACCTTATATCTCAAGGTCAATATTATAAACACCATGTTGGTTGAACTACGTTATGTTTTAATTGGAAATTTTGACTGGGAAATTTTGTGTTTTAACTTTAACATTTTAGTTGATGAGAAAATTGGTCGAAGTTAAGAATTGGAGAATTAGGATAAAAATAAAATTATCTATATGAAAAAAATTGAGGATATCTATATAATTTGTTTTCAGATTAGATTTTTCGAAGTTAAGAAAACTTCATATTAAATGTAGGAGCATTTTTAACATTTTTTTTACTTTAAAAATATTTTTGTAATGAGATATGAACGTTTTTTGTTCATGTACTGATGGTGAACGTATTTTTTTTACGTTTCTTAAGTTAAGGGTATTTTGAAACATTTGAAAGTTTATGTTGTTTTTTAAACAATTAACGGTTTCCATCTAAAACTGGATAAGGACATTCTGAATTTTTTGAAACTTCTTAAAGTTTATGAATATTTTTTGACACAAAACACAAAGTTCAAGGATATTTTTTATAATTTAGCCAAATCAAAATATCAACGTACTTATTGATATTAAAACTTTAATTCTATCGATATATCGATAAAATATCGATATTGTAAATATTTTGGTAAATCAAACAATTTAGAAAATTATTTAAATTGATAATGAATGTAACACCCAAGTTTAGGAGAGGTAAATAATAAACTGATATCACATTCGAATGATAGATTCTTAAGATATGAAAGTATGATTAAGAAATATTAAAAATAATTGATAACTAATGCCTATTATAACATGATGTACCTTCTTTTTTATGACTCAATTATAGGAATTCCAATAAAAAGTCTTTAACTTAGAGCGGTTTGCAGGGATGATCTTCACTCTTAGAAATTGTTTAAAACGAAAAATGATAACGATTAGGGCGCAGGAAAATACCAAATTTAATTATATATTTTTAAAGATTAATTAACAAAAATCAATACAAACGATTAAACGTATATTAAAAAAAATTCAAAGATAAAATTATACTCTCAGACCAAACGAAAACTAAATTCAAAATTTAATAAAAAAAATGGTATCATCTTAAAATTTATAGACAATTTTTTTTTTAAAAAAAAATTGAAGCAATTCTCGTAAATTAAGACCTTTTCACCTTCTCTCTCATCCCCTACATCTTCCCTGTTATTATCGCCGTTCTTTTTTTACTAATCGGCGCTTTTTTCAAACGTAAAATGGGAATTAATTAATATTATTAATTTTGGGTGGGTTTTATTTGTCTTATTATTTTTATTATTTAATTACTGATTCATTACTGCAGCTGGATCCTTCGTCATCTTCTTCCTCTTCTTCTTCCTCTTCTGCCGACGGATTCTTGGCCGCTTGAAATCTTCCTTCCTCCTTCTCTTCTTCTAATTTCCCGACGAGGGTTCATCCGAAACGCAAACCCTAGCTCTCACATTTTTTTGTTTCTTTCAACGGAGCGGCTGTTGGGATCGTTTTTTTAGGGTTTTGTTTCTGGACCTGAATGTAAGGGGGGTTTTGATCCTTTCAAAGCTTGCGTGTTTTCATTTTGAGGTTTGAGATAAGATCCATTGGTGGGAGATTCTGTTTGCGTTCTTGATTTTTTGTCTCTGGTAAGCCGAGAATGTCTGGACCATTGGATCGATTCGCTAGACCATGTGAGTTTCTTTTTAATTCCTTTGATTTTTCCTACTTTTCGTCTTGTGGGTTTTTTGTTTTCTTTGCAATTTGGAGGGTTTTTTGTCCTCGCATTTTGAAGATATGTTGGTCTGGTTTTCGTGTTTGCTCTTAAATTGGGTGAAAAGGAAATAGAAGGGTGTTAATTGAGGAAGAGGTCTTTCTTTGGGGGTTGTTCATGAAAAATTCGTACATACACCGGTTGGGAGTGTTTTCTGTTGTCTAATTTTACTTTGTGGTTTTGTTCTTGAAGTGAGATAGCCTTACGGATTATCATATTACCTCCTTCCTAAGATCGTCATTGTTTCGTCAATATCTTTTATTTTGATCTCAGATCAAAGGTAATTTTGCTAGAAAGATAAATTTTTCATGAGCAGGTTTGGTTCATGTGAAATTTGACTTTTTTAAGTCGCAAACATTTTTTTTGTCTACTGCCTTCATTGTGATTTAGAAAATTCCAGACAGATTACATAACAATCTTTCTTGGCTGTTCAGTTTAGAGGGCCGGATTTGATGGTAATTATGTCATCTTGATTGTGGTTTTAACTTCAGTGTGTATATAACTTCGAGGTGATTTTACCATGCTTTTCTCAAATTCTGGAAAGGATCTGGTCATCACCTGCTTGTACCATGCATTTTGGATCATCTTGCAAAGATAATGCTGCTCGCCGCCCCTTCCACTATTGTGCTAATAGAAAAGAACATGTTGAGGGGAGTGACGGAGACAGAGAGGATACTGATATTTTGTGCTCTTGTTTTTGTTTTTGTTTTGTCAATGTTCTAGACAAATGCTTGGTTATATATTACTATTATTGAGTCAATCATCCTTTGGAAAAAAATTATTTTAGGTGTTAGGTTATGTAGTAAGGTCATAGTTGGCATTTGAAGTAGTAAATTGTTCGGAGGTCTTCTTGCTGCATTTCTTCTTGTTTAGTCTTATAATTTTTTTGGTGTTTGTACACGCTCTTATTTATGCATTCTTGTACATGGTAGGTTTTGAAGGGTTCTCTGGTAGTGATGAAAGAAAAGAAAGAAAATCTGATTTTGAAAATTCGGAGGATGAAAGGAGGACTAGAATTGGGTCTATAAAGAAGAAAGCTCTAAATGCATCTTCCAAATTTAAACATTCCCTCAAGAAGAAGAGCAGCAGGAGAAAAAGTGATGGTCGGGTCAGTTCTGTTTCTATTGAGGATGTTAGGGATGTTGAGGAGCTGCAGGCTGTTGATGCATTTCGTCAGGCACTAATAATGGACGAATTACTGCCAGAAAAACATGATGATTATCATATGATGTTGAGGTCTGTTACCTTTCTTTTGTCCTAGTGCATATCATTGTGCTTCATAATTTTACTGGTCCTTTCTTTTCCTTCCTTCACTTTATCACTAATGTATGGTTAGAAAAGAATCCATTACCACTTTAATTGCTTGGAGTTTGGTTTTATTCATATTGGATTATGTATCATTCAATAACTGAAGCAGAAAGCATATGCCCTTCTCAAAGAAAGATTGATATAGTTCAGTTTGACCGTCTAGCCTGATTGAATCTGCTTTCTTCTAGCATAAAACAGCTTCAATCATGCTAGATTATTGGCACCTTTCATTTGCAGTTGAGGCTTTCTATGCATCTTTCAACTCCGTGTTGTGCCACAATTTCTATCAGTTGGCTATTTTTCCACACCTGCTGTAAAAGGTTCATGGAGGCCTATAATGCCCAGACTCGAGCACGGGTCTTACATCCCCTGCACTGCAGTGAAGTCTGTAGTTTCTTTAATCATCCCAGTACTTCTGTTTTTCTTTATTTTCACACAGAAAGTATCATTCCCTCTGTCACTTAGGCTTGCAAGAGCCTTGTACTTAGTATCATCAATGGAGCTTTTGTGCCTTAAGAAAGCACTTTTCCAACTTCACTATAACCCTGACTTGACGAAGTTTAATTCCTCTAGCAAGCTGCACAATTTTATCATATTGTTTCTAGATGACACGACTGTAATATTCCAATTACCAGTTCAGGTTTTTAAAAGCTCGGAAATTTGATATTGAAAAAGCTAAGCATATGTGGGCTGATATGCTTCAGTGGAGGAAGGAGTTTGGTGTTGACACAATAGGTGAAGTAAGTACAGGTTCAACCTTTTCTTAAAAAATATATGTGAAAAATCTTTATCCTTAGACCTTAATATGCCGGCAATTTTCCAACAGGACTTTGAATTCAAAGAGAAAAATGAAGTTCTGAGGTACTATCCTCATGGTTATCATGGGGTGGATAAAGAAGGAAGACCTGTTTACATTGAAAGGTTGGGGAAAGTGGATCCAAACAAACTTATGCAAGTGACGACTATGGATCGATATATAAAGTACCACATTCAGGAGTTCGAGAAAAGTTTTGCCATCAAGTTTCCAGCTTGTTCTATTGCTGCAAAGAGGCACATAGATTCAAGCACCACAATCCTGGATGTCCAAGGCGTGGTATGTTGGTTTTAGATGTTTTTTGTTATTACTCGATTGGTTCATGATCAAGCCATTCAAATTAATTTTAGCTTGTACTTTTTTGTCTTTTCTTTAGGGCCTCAAGAATTTCACAAAGTCTGCTAGGGAACTCATCTTGCGGCTGCAGAAAGTTGATGGTGACAATTACCCAGAAGTAAGCAACTTCACAATTTTGTAATGACAACACGAAAAATTATAAAAATTATATATTATATCTTCAAATACTTCAGCATTGCTGCATTACTCTTGGAAAACACGTACATTATTGCTGGAACATAACTATTAGATAAGCGAAATGATAATATGAATTAATATCATCTAAATTTCTTCGCTTTCTTTATGCATATATATATGCTAATATGCATATTTGACTTTGAGCTTCTTGTTTATAAGAGACTATACAAAGAATTCAATGTCACAAGAGATGTTGGACTTTTGAAGGGCGTAATATACAAAATGATCGTGTTGTAGACATTGGATAACGTATCTATACCTCTTTACACAGTCCTAAGAAGTTATTTACTTTTGTGATTGCTTTTCTTGGGTTTTTAATCCCATTTCCTTTCCTCTTTTTAACATTCTTATTCTGATCTTTATCAAGTAAATGTATGTTTTCTTTAATAATATCAGGTTGTTTATACTTTTTCTATGCTTTTTTTTTTTGTTTGTATGTCGAGTTCAATATAGCTATGTAGGTTGAACATGATATTTATTTATTTACTATTGTACAGACTCTCAGCCAAATGTACATTATCAATGCTGGTCCTGGATTCCGGATGCTCTGGAACACCGTGAAGTCTTTCCTTGACCCCCGAACGACATCTAAAATCCACGTATGTAGTAAATTTCCTTTCTTCTATTCTGTAGCCATTATTCTAGAATTCATTTATGTTGTCAGATTATGACATCTTTTGTTTCTCTATTTATATTTGTGTTAGGTTCTCGGGAACAAGTACCAAAATAAATTACTTGAAATTATTGATTCCAGGTACATGGTGATGATTGATTTTCCAGATACCATCTATTATGTCCTCACTTTTTTCTTTTGTAAATAAAACACACAGTTCACTTATTAAGCGCATGTGTCATGTAGTGAGTTGCCGGAATTCCTTGGTGGAAGTTGTAACTGTGCAGATTTGGGTGGATGTCTTCGTTCAGACAAGGGGCCATGGAGAAACCCGGAAATTTTGAAGGTTGATTGTGCCATTCTAACATGTGATCTTTTATCATTAGTTTTAATTTGGGCGATGGTAGTTGAATGTGCATTTTTGGCAGATGATTCTTAATGGCGAAGCACGACGTGCCCGACAGGTTGTAAAAGTTCTAAATAGTGAAGGGAAGGTTGTTGCGTATGCTAAGCCACATTACCCAATGGTAACCTTCTATTTTTTGAAAAAACTATTCTGATTTGGGGATATTCCTATTCTCTCATTCCTAATCCTATAACAAAGCATTAAAATGTTGCTCTCTTTTTTACTGTCTTATAAAGGTGAAAGGCAGCGATACATCAACTGCTGAATCGGGATCTGAAGCTGAAGACATCGCTTCTCCGAAAGCAATGAAGAGCTATTCTCATCTTCGGCTGACTCCTGTTCGAGAAGAAGTAAGTTTTCACTTGTTCATAAATGTATGTGGTTGCCTGGGAATAAATGTTGTTTTGAGTTGTTTTGGGAGACTATGAGAAGCCTGCTGTGCTATCTCATCTCTTTCTACTTATCAACTCTTTTAAATAAAAAAAAGAGTAGCACTTGTGTTCAAGTTAGTCATCTACGTTTGAACCTCACAATGTTGGAAAGCTTCTTGAGTGCTATCCACTACATTCTAGTTTATGTGACGAGTTATAAGATGGGGTTTTATGTGGACTTGAGGTTATATTATAAGAAATTTTTCTTTGGTTGTCGCAGGCAAGAGTTGGTGGGAAAGGAGGTTTTGCCGCTAGCTTCTCTGGGTATGATGAATATGTTCCCATGGTCGACAAAGCTGTTGATGCTGGATGGAAGAAGCAAGTTTCACTCCAACGACCTAGTGCCTCTAAAGGTTAGCATTAGCAAGGCCATCTGGATCAATCTCAACTCCTGTGGACCATATTTTGGGCCAATAACTTTGGACATATTTTAAGATATTGATTAAATCATGTCGGAGTAGTCAGTTTGTAAAAAGCAATGCTGATGGTTGGATATACTTTACTGGTTAGGACCATGGGATAGTGAAAAAGGGTCTTATGCCAAAGATGACCAATCCCTTTCTTTTTTACTATAAAATGGATGTCAATTTCTGGAATTCGTTTCAGATGTTCTTTTGTAATTTTAGGATTTAGACAATAGTTCCCAGTGAATTTAAAATTTCTTTATTTATTGTAGGGGTTCTTCCACCACCCAACACTCAAAAAGCGCCTGAAGCACTTCATTCTCGAATGTTGGTAGTATTCATGGGCTTCTTCATAGCCATTTATGCTCTTCTCCGTTCACTGGCATTCCAGATAAGTGGGAAGAAATTGTCTGTTGGTAGTCAAAACACTGCAGGATTGTCATCCCTTGATAAAACAGCCACCGAAGAGAATCGCTCCCCTTCGCCAATTGCTAAATTTACAGAAGCAGAACTCCTCTCTAATCTAATGAAGAGGCTGGGTGAGCTGGAGGAGAAGGTTGATACGCTCCAATCAAAACCATCTGAAATGCCATATGAGAAAGAGGAACTGTTGAATGCTGCTGTTTGCCGTGTTGATGCCTTGGAAGCAGAGCTGATTGCTACCAAGAAGGTATACTCCTCTACTCTTTTATCTTTCAGTTTTGGAAGCCTGAACTCTTGAAATGTGAATGTTTTACTTATGGCTTATTTAGTCACTCCTTTGTAAAGTATTGCTCCATTCGCTTCTTTTTATATTCACATATGGGTTGCTTGTTATATTGTATCAATGTGTACTCTAAGTCGCAATTTTACCAAGCAGGCTCTGCACGAAGCTTTGATGAGGCAAGAAGAACTGCTAGCTTACATCGATAGCCAAGAGGAAGCAAAGTTGCGGGTAAGTTGATATATATATATTTCTGCTCATTCTTCCTCCATGTTAGCAATGAAACCTAGTTTCCTGATTGATGTATGTTCCTTTCATTCATTAGAAAAAGAAATTTTGCTGGTAATATGCATCTTGGTCTTGGGAAAGAGAGGAGGATTCGCTAAGCGCAGCTGGCTTGTCGTGTATCGGCTATGACTCGGAGTTGAAAGGTCTGCTGCTCGCCGTTGATCTGACTGACTTTATATTTGAATGATGTGATTATGTCTCCGATGAGGAGGAAAAACGCATGCGCATAGTTTGTGTGAAGAAATTACAATGTGAAGCTTTGAATATATATATGATGTTTATGCAGTAAGAGATTTTCTGTGTTTTTCACCTTCATCGAAATGAATTGGAATGCCACAGTTGATTTAAAGGGTCTCTAAGATTATAAGCATAATAGCAGTCATGGAACTTATAATTAAAACTGTATCTTTATCTATAGGTCCAATAAAACTAATCAGTGTGTTTCTTTTTTGGGTGTGGTAACTCAGCGCCTCTACTATAGTAGACACAAAAAATGAAATAATAATGTAATCAATTTGAGGCAGTTTTATTTATGAGTATTTCCTGTAACAGTAAGCAAATCAAATCAAAAAGCAAGTGTTTTATTACAAAGTCTATGTTGGGAAAATGTCTCAATTTAAATTCTAAATTAATAATTATATTAATCTATCACACATGGGATTTTTACTTTTTTCAATTAAACTCCTAAGAATAAGTAATCAATAATATAAACTCTCAATTAAATTGGCATATAAGAATGTTTTTCAAATTTACTCTTATGACAGATTTAGGGGAGTGATTCTAAGTTTAAAAGTAGTCTAAATCACTTGGAAAATTATTTTAATCATTTAAAATCTGTTTCAAATGATCATAAATATGAATAAATATGAAAAAAAAGTGATTTTAACCACCTAATAAAGGATTTTAATCGATTTACCTATAACAATTTAAAAGTTTAACTGAAATAGTTTTATGTTTTACATGATATTTTTGAATTAAGTTTAACTAGACTTTGCATTCAATTGATTCACTTATAATAATTGGGTTGGTTAGTTCGAATTGGTTGGGTTCTCGAATTTTTTGAACACTCCTAATTATATAACTTACTGCACTTTGAAAAAACTTGAATGTTTTTTTTGGTATTGATTGATGTCCCTTTTCATAAGGTACATAAAATCCAACTAGATTTTAAAAACCATACTTTTTAAATCTTTTGCTTGTATCATCACAAAGTGAATTTACAGAATCAACCACATTATTAATACTCAATTCTTGCTCTCGAGAATAATCGCTCCTTTTTTAAAAAGAAAAATCCCTCCTTTTGTAATTCATTAATATAATTTTTTTTTCATTACTCGTTACTTGGTGCATTGAGAGGAAAAGAAACTAAAAAAATGTAAAGAAAAAGATAGGAAATAAAATTAAGTAGAGCAAGAGTCAAGTATTAGTACACATAGACAATGATTTGATTATAAGTTTTAATACAATAGGTCGATTTTAATTTCTCTTGTGAAATGGGTCATCCTTACACTTCTCTTATTTTTTTTAAAAAAAAAACGAAGAAGAAGATAGAAATGGACCATATGAGTTTTTTTTTTGGGAGTATTAAATTATTAAATTATTTTCTATTTCTTTAATAATTATTTTTAGAAGAGTATTTTTTTAGTACAGTTGGCTTTGTTAGTTAATTCATGGAAAATAATATTTTATTTTGATGATAAAATTTTAAAATTGAAACTTTCTAAACATAAAATGATTAGAATAATTTAAGTGTTATTTTTAAATATAGGAAAATGAATCAAAATATTTATAAATATAATAAAATTTCACTGTTTATTTGCAATATCTGTATGTATTTGTGTCATGATAAACATAGATTGTAGTATATTACATTTTATCGTGGTCCATTATAAATAGACTGTAATATTTTGTTATTATTTGTAAATATTTTCAGTAGTTTTGTTATTTAAAATAATTTTAATTTGGAAACAGAAGGATATCCTTTACCTTGTATTTATATATTTTTAACTCGAAATTCAACATTAGTTGCATGCAAATATATATATACTTTTAATTTTCATGAATTGAGTTCAACAATAATATAGAATAAATAGATATCAAACATTCAATCTTACAGAAGATAATAAATGTCTGATCCACTGAGCATACGCCCGGGATTGACATCATATATAACTTCTTATAAGTCCAAAACAAAAAAAAATAAAAATAAAAATAAAAATTTAATATACAAAAACACATTGATTCATGTGATAATACCAAGTAATCAATGTCTCAAATTACATTCCAAAGATACAACCAATTGGACAGAGAGAAAAGGGGAGAGAGAGAGTAATAGAGATAGAGAGAGAAAGAGGAGGGAGAAACCCTTTCTCTCATTTTATATCTTCCTTTCTTTTTTTTTTTTTTTCTTTTTTTATTATCTTTTTTTGGAGTTATTTCTCCAAGCTCCTATTATATAATGTAACACCAATAATAATAATCACATTCACCAGCGGAAGGGGTTCTGCAAAATCATAATCCAAAAAAAACACAAATTAAATCAGAAAATTAAAAAAAAAAATTAAAAAAAAAAATTAAAAAAAATAAAAAACCATAAAGTTTTTGAAAAGATTAGATGATTAGATAGCTTCATTACCACCATCTTCTTCTTCTTCTTCTTCTTTTCGATGTAGTCGGTCAGTTCTGCCTCTCGAGAAAGAGACTCTTCGAGTGCCTGTAGAAGAATTTCAATAAAGACCATGCGTTTCATCATAATGAAAGGCTTTGTATTGTAATTTATGGTTAGTAGATATCAAAGTATGAGATGTTGTATTCACCTTCTTGGTTGCTTCTAATTCTTGTTCCAAAGTTTCAACTTTGCCCAAAGCAACATTGAGCATTTCCTCCTTATCGGCGGGCATGGCGGCGGGCTTCATGTTGAGGACGTTGACCCTCTCTTCGAGCTCGGCCATGCGTTTCATCATGGTCATGTAGTCGCTTAGAGGCACGGCAGCGGGGGACGGTAGCGCCGGATGTTTCACCATCGAACCGTCGTAGTAGACGGTGCTGCTATAGATGGCTGCCTCAGTGAGCTTCTTTGGCATGGTTCTAGTTAGCCGGACCATAGTCACTATTCCCATTACCAAAGCCATTATTCCTCCAACTATTTGGTTGCTGAACCCTTCTGGGACTTTGTAGTTTTCATGCACTGCAAATGGGTCTGTTCAACCCCATAGAACATTCTATCAATTTACCGTCATTTTGATCGGGTTCGTGTTTCAGGAGTTCCAATTATATTTAAATCATCAACATATATAACTACAATAACAAATCCTAACTGTAATTTTTTAATGAAAACACGTACACAAATTGAATTGTTTTGATAACCTTTTTTCAATAAATATTCACTTGAATTCTTGTACTATATTCGTCCTAATCGTTTCAATCCATATAATGATTTTTTAATTTGATTGCCTATAATTCTCTCGAATTTGAATGATATTTCATTTGCTAAAGATACATATAGAAATGTTATGACTAAATGGATATAATGCATGTCAAACTTTTTATATATACTAAGAACTAATTAAATATCCTACTGTAATTATATCCATCACAGAAACATAAGTTTCCTCATAATTAATGTTTGATCTTCGAGAAAATCTTAGTGCAAGAAGTCGTGATTTACATCTTGTGATCTAATTATGATCGTATTCGTATTTATTGTCCTACATATTTATAAAGCATCTTTTGTATCGTATATCCACTTGTGAAAACAAGAAACGAGAAATAAGAAACAGGGATAGAATTTATATTATATACCTTTGGACAAAGTGTATTTCTCAGTTGAAAGTGCCCAACTTGGATCCACAGCTTTATCCACTACAGGAATGAACTTGTCATATTGATACCCACAACCAAACTTTTGAGCCACATGCATCTGCAAAATATACAATCAAAAACAGCAAAAAGAAACTCAAAAAGCTTTCATTTTTCCATTGAAAAATCTCTTTTTTCTTAAATGGGGTTGTTTTAAATTGTGAAGGAAACTTACTTCTTCCATAACAGGGGACAGTTTTGCTTGCTTTGGTGACATGTTAGACTCTGCTGCAGCTGCTGCCGCCGCCTCAGGAGCTGCTTCTGAGTTGAATGAACCACTTCTCTGCAAATTTTTATTTGACTTAGAGAAAAAAAAAAAATGAAAAAGATGAAGACAAATTTAAAGGATTCAAAGAAGAACAAGAAGAAGAGTTGTATTGCCTTGGTGCTTGCTGTGTTGTCGTCTTCAGAAATGGTCTTCTCTCCAACATTGGACAATGACCTTCTCCTGCATTTCCCTTCCCCATTTTGAACCATCTGTAATTATTTCATCATTTAGTCCTTGCCTCTAAATAAAAAAATTCCGCGAATTGTAAAACCACCCCTAAGATATGGTGGTAGTTGCAATTGCACTTCGAAACTTATAATTGTTGTAGAAATTGGACCTCCGAATAATAAGCTTATACGATTGTTACAATTTCTACAATTATGTAAGTTTGAGAGTCCATTTTAACACTTGCATAAGTATAAAGACTCAATTTTTACAATGGAAAGTTTGAAGGGTGTAATTGCAATTACCGCCATAATTTATTGACAGTTTTTACAATTTACATCTAGTTAATTCCTTTTATTTATTGCCTATGTGATGTACGATGTGATTGAGAGTTTTATACTCTTGAATGTACAAAAGAGAAACTACAAAAGTACTTCGAATGGTTACCTTGGCAATTTCCGGGTCGTTCCATGGTCCCTTGTCGGATCTCATGCAACCACCCTTGTCAGTGCAGGTGCAAGAACCTCCTAAGAACTCTGGAAGTTCACTGATAATAAACAAGAAAACAAAAACAAAATCACAATACAAAACAGAACACACCCATAATTCTTAGTTCTGTCTGTTCATTAATGAGAAAAAATATCTTTTTTCTTTCATTTGACCCCCCCCCAAAAAAAAAAGCAAAAAGAGAAAACCCCACGTGGCATCAATGATCTCAAGCAACTTGCTCTGATACTTATTGCCAAGAACATGGATTTTGGCTGTGGTTTTTGGGTCAAGGAATGATTTTACAGTGTTCCACAGAAGCCTGAATCCAGATCCAGCATTGATGATGAACATTCTGTTCAAAGTCTTTTATAACCAAAACAAAACAAAACAAAGCCCCATTTAGCAAATCAACCTTTCAAAAGGGTATATAGCAAATTTATATCAAATAAGTTGTAAAAGTTTGAAACTTTTTCAAAAGGATACCTCTGGATAGTTGTCACCATCAATCTTTTGTAGTCTCTGGATGAGTTCCCTAGCAGATTTGTTGAAGTTTTTGAGTCCCTGCAAGGAAATTCCACCATTACCATTAAAGCTTTTCAAGAAAAACAAGAAACTGAAATGTTACCAAACACTTTGAAGACATACCACTCCTTGGACATCCAAGATGGTTGTGCTCTGATCAATGTGCTTCTTTGCAGCAATGGAGCAAGCAGGGAACTTCAAAACAAAGGTCCTCTCAAACTCTCTGACATGATATTTGACATATCTATCCATAGTTGTCACTTCTAAGAGCTTGGTGGAATCGACTTGTCCAAGTCTTTCAATGTACACTGGTCGTCCATCTTTGTCAACTCCGTGGTGCCCTTGTGGATAGTACTTCAACACTTCGTCTATCTCCTTGAATTCGAACTCCTGTAATCATTACAAAAAGAAAATTACATTTACCGTAACTTATTTGTTTAACAATATCGACTATAATTAGTACTTAATTTGTTTGATATCCTAGCAAAAAGTTTGGAATCCGAATCTACGAACGGTGTTATTTCCTATCATGTTTCATACCATAGTTCACTTACTTGATTTCGTATCAATTTTCAAGTGCACAAGTGAGGAGGGAAAATTGAATTTACTTAATAGCTTTTTTAAGATTTTGAGTTTAGTTTATAATAAGAGAAAGAGGCATAAAATGTAGATTTTGAGTTGTTAACCTCCATTATTGTGTCAGATCCAAAGTCTTTCCTCCATTGAAGCATGTCAGACCACATCTGCTTAGACTTGTCAACGTCGAACTTCCTAGCTCTCAAGAACCTGAGCATCATGTGATGGTCGTCATGTTTTGAAGGCAGAAGTTCTTCTAATATCAGAGCTTGGCGGAAGGCATCAACTGCCTGTAATTCCTCGGCGTCGATGTCGTCTTCGATAGAAATCGACATCACTCTGCTGCTATTTCTCCTACCTCTCTTCTTCATTGAATGCCTGAATTTGTTCGAGGCATTGATTGCTCTCTGCTTAAGAGACGCAAGTCTTGTCTTCCTCTCTTCCTCCGACATCTCAACTTCGTTGGCACCTATAACGATAACAAAAAAAACTTACACCATAAGTCATAGTAAAATAACGATAGTGCAATGATTAGGTGCAGTTTGTATCCCACTGGTAGATTTTTATTATTGTAGGCTGCATCCAAGTTTTTTCCGTTATGATATATATAGCAAACTGGGATTCATTTTTGTTTCTCTCCTTCCTCGCTTCGGCCTTGATATGGTATTGAAGCATACCTTTGTTCGGTCGGTCGAGAGGGCCGGATGACATGGTGTCAGACATGGTTTGCTATCCTAAGCGAGGTAGCTATCGGTCGAGACAAGGATCAAAAGGGTGGGAGAATCCAGCACGTGTGTATGGCTATATAACTCCAAAAAATAGAGCCCTCTCTCTTTGTGCCTACACCTTCCATGTTAAAACACATTAAGACCACATTAGAAATCTCAAACACAAGCACACACATATGTGGTTTACAATGACAAGAAAGCAGATGGTGCAAGAAGAAAGAAAGACTCATAACTCTAAAAAATCAAAGATGACAAATTAAAAAGAAATCTATAAAATGAGATGATTAGTTGTGTCCTCTCTTCGCTCTATCTTCCCAAAGAAAACTAGGAAGAGAAGCAAAAAGGAAGATATTGTCTCCCTCTCTCTAGTTCTCGCTTTGGCCTCGTCCAGAATGAGATCCAAAAGAGGATGCAAAAGAAGAAGACTACGATGACAACAACGACGATATTGCTCCCTCTCTTCCATTCTCGCTTCGACCTCATCTAGAACGAGACTCGGAAGAGGACAACGTCGATAACGACGAAGTTGCAAAGGGAGGAAGAAAGAAGAAGAAAAGAATAAGAGAGGGGTAGAGAAAATACCTTTTGACAAGAGTGCATGAGGGAATTAGAGGAAGATAAAAGGAAGAAATGTTTACTCAAAATAGGCCTCCAAAAGAGACAGCTAAGATTGGGAGAATCAAGAGAGAGATTTTTGGTTCATCAACCATTGACAAAGTCTTACAAGAAAAATAAACAAAAGTTCCCATTTTTACATCCTCTTTCTGTTGGAGCCAATGGCTAAATCTAATCCAATCCACCCATTTTTTTTCCTTTTCTTTTTCATGGCACCTTATTATTAACTAACTTACCCAACACTTCCCCAAAAAACATATTATTTCAGGAAAGAAAAACATTTTATGTTTATGTTCTTTTAGTTTAAACTTAATAAAGTCAATTGGTTTCAATGTCATCATGGTGCTCCATAAATTCAGCTATGAGCTGTGAGTCCATAAAGAGAGAGAGAAAAAGGTGGAAGATTTGTATTAAACAATATTGTTTATGACAACCATCCCATGATTATTTGAAATACAGAACTACCCTTTATTCTTAAGTATATGATTGTTTTAAAAAATAGTTTCTTTTATTAAGATTGTGGAAGGCAACAACACATGATTGATGATTAGTTCAAACAGAACCAAAAGCTTGAGACATTTGTTTATGACAACCATCCCATGATTATTTTTGTGTCCAAATCTGAATGTGCATGTTCTGTTTGGCATTTTTTTTAGGGGTTTAGATTTTTAAGTAGACTGACAATTATTAGTTAAATTATAAAAATATCTTTGATTGATGTTCCAATTATCACCTAAACTTTTAAAAGGTTTCATTTTGGCATAATAGTTAGATCTGTCAACTATATAGAAGGTTAAGTTCTTGTCACCGTTTATTCATCTTAAAATATATCATTTAAATCATTTTTGTGATAATGTCTTTATAGAGAGAATGACTCGAGTTTACTTTTTTTTTTTTAATCTAAGGATTAGGATGAAATGATTTTTTTTTTTACCCTACACAAGTTAGGATTAAACCTGATTCACTCAATGATTAGTTAGTCCCAGACTTATTTGAGCTTTCATCTTAGACATATTTTCCTAGGTTTTGGCATATTCTGTAACATGCAATTATTTCACCTAAAGAACTCTTCAAGGATATTTTTTTTGGGACAAATGTAACAACATTCAAGAGTAAAATTGTTAGATAAAATTTCTTATAATCTATATTAAAAAGATTTATTCTTATAATCATTCATGCAAAACTGTCAAGAATAAATAATAAACCGGATTCTATTGTAAGAATGATGGTAACTACAAGGTAATTATTGTCTCTTCAACCACAGCTCTGTATGTCTTAAGTGGGATCTCACCTTAGATGAGATTATAAAGAGACTGAGTGTGCATTGTTTTGGTATATTGGAACTATAACCCTAAGGTCGCTTTATATACTAGTTTAATGTTCCCACTAAACCCTAAGACTTCTATCCATTAAATCTATACTCAATTAGGAATCTAGGGTCTTAATTAAGTAGATCACATAATATAGCCCAAAATAAAATAACTCAATATAATAAAATACTAACCTGTATACATAATCCATGTTTTAATTATACGTGTTAAAATAAAACATGTCTAATAAAAATAAAAGTGTACTAAAAAAATATATATATATAATAATAAAACTTTTCAAATTTTAAGGTATATTTGAATCATGCCCTAAGTTTAGGGGTAATTTGTATAAATTAATCCTAATTATTATGTGTTACATATATCCATTACTAGTCCTAAAAGTTGAGACATTCTCATTTCCAGAGTTGTATGTTTGAATTTTACCTTCTATCTTGTGGTGGGATATTAAAAAAGTGGATTGAATTTTGATTTTCATTTCAATTTAATTAATTTCAACTATCAAATAATCAAATATCAATGAATAACAATCATATATCTTATTCATTTATGTTTTTCTTGCATTTTGATGAGAATGAAAATGACAATAATAATGGGAAGGAAAAATAAAATCAAATATGATTTACTTTTCCTTTCTTTATTGCTAATTTGATTCAATTGATTTTGTTTTTGAATTTAAAATAAAAAATTAAAAAAAAATCAATTATGATGAGTAAATAGTTAAACTAATTAAAGATATTGCATTTTGATAAAAATATGTCTTGAAGTTCCTAATCTAGCTCACCCATGTTAAACTCGAATTATTATATATAATATATATATTAAATGTAGAATCTATAATAATAATCATCATCATGATAAAAAAAAAAAAAAAAAGCAATACTAACAAATTCAAGTTATTGAGCATATGAACTTGGTAATGGGTGTTACGAGTGAATTCTAGAATCAAGGCAAAAGCATCATAACAAGGAAAGTGTCAAGAGAACTATAACAAATAGACAAACAACTCGGTTGAGAGGATAAAATAAGTTTGGAAAAGAGCTAATTGGACTTTGAGCCAAAATAGCCTATTGGCCTCGCCTTGGCCAAGGATGAGGGGGAAGTCAACCTTCTATGTTTGATGATCGGAGCACACAATGGCCTATCTGGGTCTTGGGAAGATGATGGTTTGGATCGAAAGCCCAAACCAACCTCCTCGGTCTCAGCCTTGACCATGATAATGTTGAGGGACCTTTTCCAGAGCTTACTATGGCCTGTTTGGGCCTTGAAAAAAATAATGTTTTGGATCAAAATGCCAAACCAACCTCCTCGGCCCATCCTTGTGTTGGACTGGTATGACAACCTTAGAAGGATAAATAGTGTTAATTTAATCTAATGAATTTTTTTTACTAATGTAGGCCCAATTAAATAAATCAATAAACTTTTTGTTAACAATTAATTTAAACAAGAATTTCAACCATCTAATATCCCAAAATAATCAAGAGGTTGACATAAATAAATTCAAGAACGAATTGTACCAATTAACTTTATGCAATGAAATATATTAACAAATTAATTGAAAAAAATTAAATAGGAGAGGGATAAAGAAATTGACACCGAGAATTTTATAGTAGTTCGGCACAACCGGCCTATATCTACTTTCCAAGCTCTTCTTGGATATGTCACTACGAATTTGATTCTTTCTATGACTTAGATTCAAACTGCTACAACATTCTTTTTCCAGGTGTAAGAACAAACTCCGATCATTTTCATGGTTGAGGATTAAACCGTTATAACTTCTCCTTTTCCAGGATCAAGAGCAACCCTTACAATGAATTTAAAAATGAAGAATAAAATGAGAAAAACTCTCTCAAAGAGTATATCAACAAATTTGTAGTACTCAACAAATCAATCCTCATAATGCAATAAATCTTTCTCAAGAATTAAATGAAAAGAGTAAAATTGAAGCTCGGAGAGAGCAACAATGGTGGCTTGCTGAATTATGGAGGATTAAAAAGTAATGAAAGTTATCGTCAAAATTTGGAGAAGAAGATGAGTTTAAAAAGAGAGAAGTAGGTGAAAATTAAATTCAATTTGGATCTTTAAATCTTTGTAAAAGAAAATTGAATGGTTGAGATTAAAAATAAAAATAAACATAACCTTTTTAAAGTTAATTAGCCGTTAGACACAAACATATATAATATTACATTCATTTAATTTAAAGTCAACTAGATGTTAGACATAAACATATATAATATTAAATTCGTTTTATTTTAAAATTCATTTTGTTTTAAAAACCAATCAAAAAATCAAAAGTCTATCATGTGTACTCCTCCATTACTCCAAGTGACACTTTTCAGTTGGTTCACTTTGACGAGAAAAATTTATCCACTTCATCAACTCGGGATTTTCCATTAAGTTTGGTTCGACCATATTTTCTTTGTTTGAACTCCGATTTAAATGATCTAAATTGCTTTGTTGTTCCAAGTTCTACACAATGGACACTTCAAAACACTCAAATTGTTAATAAATAAAAGCAGATTTGCTATCATCAAAATATTAATTAATTAATTAATTAATTAAAATTATTTAAATTTGAAATTAAGGACAAAAAAGCCAACACCTTGGTCGAGGTCGAGTCTCGAAATTTGATGAACAAGGCATACCAAATGCACACCCTGACCCGTTTAGTTTGAAAGACAACCTATCTTATTTAGGATTATGTCCTAATACTAGTTGGTTATATTAAATCCCTTATATAAATACACCATTATGGTTCCATAAGAGGTATCTAAAAACTTGTGACTTCTTCTCTATTATTCAATTCTCTTAGTGACTTAGGCATCAAAATCATTTTTCTTCGTTTTGCAGGTCCTCTCTTCCCCAAATTATAAATTTACCGTTGATGTCACGTGAAAGTCAAATGCATTTTTCCTTTGCCAAAATTTGGCATCAACAATGGGTATGGAATTCTTATTCTTTATTTATTTATTTTTATTGAGTATCGCATAATATATATCAATTTTTTATTATGAAGTTTCAATTTCATCGGATAGCAAATTAAAAAATTTAGAAAAGCAATACAATCTTTACATTAAACTCGAATAATTATGATATGCTTTACTTTTTTTTTTTTTTTTTTCCCTTTGAAGATTTCATTTGAAATTGTTAAGAAGATATTTGGACGTGTATTTAATGAATTTTAAAAACACATGTTAAAGAGGACATTGACGACTTTAAAGAACAATGGCCGTTACATCTACTTAAGTGAGTTAGCGAACATTGAATATTAAGTGAAAATTTGTGTAAGTTTGTACTTTCGTGAGGTGAAATTAATACATTGTCAAATTCATTAGTAAATTTTGAATTATGTGATGAAATAAGAATAATATGAAAAATAAAATAACAATGAATACAAGATAAGAGAGGAAAGTAAAAGTGAAGAAGCAGAAAGTTAATATCAGACTCAAATGTGGTGTACTCTATAAAGGCATCTTACAACCCTATTTATAGGACATAATGGAGTGTTACAAGGTAAAAGTTAATGAGGGAGGTTATGGGATTGGATAACCTATGAAAGTTACGGGTTTGTTGTAATATAAGTAAGTTATGGATATCTACAATACTACATTTATAATACTCTCCATTAGATATCCATAGTATGTAAAATAAATGTCTCATTAAAACCTTACTAGAAAAAATCCAATAGGATAAAAACATAATGAAGGAAAGAGTATATCATTCATACTTCAATAACTACCTCATTAAAAACCTTGCTAGGTAAACCCAATGGGACAAAACCATAGTCAAGGGAAAAAGAGTACAACACACATTTACTCCCCCTCATGAAAACATCACTTGATACCGTTGGTTGTCATATACAAATGTCATGTGTTAACTTTTCAAATGTTGTTGTAGGTAGCACCTTCGTCAATAAGTTTTCCAAGTTGTCTTTTGAAAAAATTCGTTGAATAGTGATATCGATACTTTATGCTTTAGCATCTTCATATATGAACACTATTGGCTAGCCTCTTACATCATTAAGATTTTAACATGATTTAAGTAATTGTTATGATATGTTTCATAACTGCCATAATATAAAAATTTTACTCTATGTATTAAGTAATCTGTTTAAGATCTAGTTCTTATGGGTTTGATAAGAACTTGCATCTTCACAATCAATTAGACCACAGTTAGATTTATGAGAATAAAATAAATCCATGTAAACTAATTCTAAAATAAAAATATAACATATGTTTAATATATATATATAGTTAATACATATATATATATATATGATATATATAAAATAAAATGAATTTGGTATTTCGTTAGAGCGCATATCAGTAGCGGATCACTATATTATTATCAGAGAGGGATAGAAGATGTAGGAGGGAGCGATTTGACTGTAATCACACTCACGCGAGTGAAAGATGTAATGTTAACGAAAGGCGTGTGCTAGTTCCAAATTATCCGAAACATACACGTCAGCGAATAGAATCTCTTGTAATATATTGGTGAACATGCCCACACGCGAAATATGGAGGAAATATGTCTCATTATAATCAATAACCATTCCTGTCTCTCTGTAGAGCGAGAGTGAGGATATAGTATCGTGTATATTAGTCGCTTCTTTAATCCGCATACACAAAATACGTGACCAAGAGAGGAGGATAGCGCGAGGCGCGCACACGGTGTATTGCTTTCATGAGTAGAATATATGGGCCAGCGTGAGGAATGCGCGCGAGCGTATTTGTGACATAAGTCGTATATGTTGAGCGTATTATTAGTCTGCAACGTAGAGAGAAACCTCAAGGTTATATATAAGATGAGAGAACTCGTTTCTATCTCCAGCAGCGATAACTCACGACACCTTGGTAGCTGCAGAGAGCGCGAGTACTTTTATCTATATAAGTCAGTACTGGTGGGAAGAGCGTAGTCTCGAGCGTTGTAGAGATGAAGCCAATTCGTAATCATCTTGTTTAACTGCCATCACACTCACACATATAGAGCCACTTTATATCACCACATGTTTGACATTAATCTATGTTTGAGCTAATTAGTTCTCACGATTTAAAAAATAAATTTATTTCTGTTAGATCGTTTCTTTCCACATAAGTCAATCATTTCTACGTCTCGATATTTTTTTTTCAATATATATGAGTATATAATACTCATTTTCATAAATAATATCACGAGCAACATTGTATGTAAAAATGTACAGATTCATCTTTTCTTGTCATGACATATAATTAATTTATCTAGATCTATTTATTATCCTCTTTTACTTCAAGATTCTCACGAGTACTCATATTTAGGATTTCTTCTGGAATATCCATATTCTTAACTATTGACTATTTTTTACTATTTTTTTTTTCTAAGGATCTTTATCTTTGGAACCCATTTGTCTATCATGCTTCAGGCGTGTTGCAGACTCATTATTATTAACAACTTGTTACATTGGGATATCAATTTTAGATGAGATATATTCTGTAATGCATCTAACATTTGATTTGCAATATTTTGCAAATGAATTATCTTTTGAACTTCTAGTTCAAATTTATCTATATGATCAAAATGAGACAATACATATACATTTCATTCAACTTATTTTTCCAACTTCTTCTTAATTCCTTCCCCTAATGTTGGAAATTTTGTCTCATTAATAACAAATAACAAATTGTGTAGTAAATATAACATTTGTCAGAAGTTCAAAGTATTTATTAATTGATGTGAAATCAATTTCAACATAGATTCATAACCGCTTTTGAGAACTAATTTTAGTTGTTCCATCATCTTAGTTGATGTTGTGGATCAATTTAAACACATGAAATATATAAACATTTACTGAACATAAAATATATTTGGCTTCTGGTCATAAGCTTATAGGCCATTGACTTAGAGCATATACAATAACATGATCTCATATAGATTTAAAAGCTTTGCTATTTGAACATAAATGATAGGATATTCAACATTTATCCCAATTAATTATCAAATATTTGGGATGCAAACTCACTAGCAATATCAAAACAAAATAATAAGCATATATATGTGACTATTAACTAAATGCGCTAACAAAAATCATAAAATATTGAAATAGTTCACTTAGTGGATCAATAAATCCAGATGTATAACCATAAATCTGTTTCAAAAGTAGAAGAGGTTCAATTTCAATTTTAACCAGTGAGAGTTTGATAATTAATCTTTTGAGAACAAGTCGCATGTGACAATTTATAAGAATCTTTTAATTCTTCAATAGATGTCAATGTATATTTTCAATAATTATTTTGATTATTGACCTAAAATGACTCATAATGTCAAAGAAAACGTATATTTGGATCGATGAACTTTAGATTCATTGTTGTATATATTTCAACTACACAAATATGTGTGAGTACAATTTAAAAAGAAAAACATAACTTTTTCATATGCATTGCCCATTGAAGTCAATAGATATAGTATATAAATACCATATATTATTTTTATTATCAATCTTTTTAAGTGATATCTATTACAACATATACCTTCCAAATTTACTAAATTAAAGAAAAATAAAGTATATCAATTGTAAATTTTGCTCATGCGGCAAAATATTATTTTCTTTTCCAAAATCTTTTATTATCATATTTGATTTTTCGCATCAAGCATTGAATTTTTTGGAAAACATGTCTACTTTTAAGTATAATATACATAGATGTACTATATACAATACATAAATATTATTTATTCTTATTCCCTTTAGAAAATTTAAAAGAAATCCAAATGTCTCATATACAAGTGAGTAAAAAACAATAATCATCTCTTTAGTAGATTCAAATAAATTCTCAAAATTTACTTCCACACATCGTTTTTTTTTTCCATTAATAAGGGTTTTAATTTTTTAAAGAGACTGGTATTGTACAACAGATACAAGATTATTGTCTATTTTGTATCATATTTGAAAAGTGAATTTTTCCTTCAAAACATTATATGTGTGGTTTAAATAGAATAATTATTTTCCTTTACTAACATGATTCTGACCCCAATGATTAAACATTGGAATGTTAATTTCAGGGACTGATATATTATTTGGACGAAAATCATTAATTTTCATAGAAACATCTGCTTGTATGTTTTATTCAACCTCAAAAGATATTAGATAAATATTCATCACAATATTTCAAACTTTCTTTCTCAAATTGCTAATACAAGAGCATAACATGTTTGATATATGCTTATTAGTTTATAAGCATTTATTAATTTAAAATATGTGCAACTAGAGGTGCAAGACAAAAGCAATGACCACTAATTGATTTAAGCAACTTTAGGTGTATTAAACCAAAACTAGTTTTAGGAAGAGTAATTAGCTATTATGCATAACTTTCAAACTTTGCCATAAAGGAACTCGATCAATTATATATATATATATATAATCAATATATATAAATTTCAAAAACTCAAAATTTATCAATATGAGAATAATTTAAATATTCAACAATCAAATAAATTTCAATTCTAGTATAGCAAACAAAATAGACTAATTCATCTCCCAGGCTAGTTCCTAGGTAAAGCTGATAACGTGTTATAAAACAGAGAGGAGAAGAGAACAAACATAAGAACATAAGACAGAAACGGTGAGAGGTAGATAACATATTAACATATGTATTATGCTCAATTGAGATGTTTCCTTACGGCTTAAATACTTCAGCCTAACAAAAACAATCATTCCCTTAGTCAATTTTTATTTTTGATTCATTAATCTTTTAGTTAGGAGTTAATTTCTAGGTGAATTTTTAATATTATTAAAACAAATTCACTTTAAGAAATAATCTTTAATATCTTAAATCTTAAACCTTCCAAATTAAATTTAAAGATAATCATGCATATTTATTCTCATATTTCAAAAATAAAAGACAATATTATCTTAAGATAATTTTAACATATAAAAGTTAATATCAATATGAGAGAATCTTATCTTTATTTAAAGAAACTCAATCTTATTAAGAAATATGCAATCCAATTAAAGAAACAAATATCTTAACTTATTTTTTTTCATAAATAACAATTATATTTCAAGATATAGAAAATATAAACTAATTAGAAAAATATCACAAACAAATATTTCAAATATAAGAAAAATAAGATGCATGATTTGCAATCTATGGTAGATTTTACATACATTACAAAAAAATTGGTGAATGCATGATTTATAACCTCTATTGCGGCGTCTATGATATCATAAACATGATAAGAACAAAAAAAAAAGAATCTACCTTCTAGCAAAGGAATAAAGTTATAATAAATTACACACATTGAATGTTACCCCAACAAAAGCATTGATAAAATATTGATATACACTCAATCGATAAAATTATGACATCAAATGCCTAACAAAAACCCTACAAATGCCTCTTGGAGTATTTATTAAAAATCAAATTGAATCTGAAAAGACGGAGATTAAAAATACTATGAGAACGTCAATAATTATATGTATACAAACAGTTGGCAAAGTAACAAATTGAATTGAGGATAAAATTCAGTGTACTTCGGAATGCATTGTATGCATGTGATAGAGACTAGAGAGAGATTTGTACAATAACTCAAAAGTTTTGTTTAATCTCTTACCCATAAAATCAAATCTCCTTTAATTTCCTAATTCAATTGCATAACAAGCAACCAAAGATTAATTATAATCTCAAAGTGGAAATAAGGCTGAAAAACTCACAAGTACTTTAAGACACTAGTTGGACTCATGCCTAAATATTTTAATTTTAATGTTCACATAATATTTAAATCAAGTTTACAATTTGATCTAATTAAATGTAAAATATAATATCAGATATATCTTAACAATCAATTCACAAACACATAAATCACATATGGTTTAAATAGAGTATTCACCTTATTTGAACATTAGTTTTAAATACCTCAATGATATGTAGACCTTTATTGTTCTTGGTATTTCGATGAATCAACTTTATTCTCAACAAATCTCCAAAGTGGTAGAGACTCGGGTTGATAACGTGTGATGAAAAAAGAACAATATGAACAACAAAATAACAATGAAAGCAAGACAAGAGAGAAAAGTAGAAGAGAAGAAGTGGAAGCTAATATCAAACTCAATTGTGATGTCTTCTACAAAGGCACCTTACAACCCTATTTATTAGGCATGGTGGAGGGTATATTATAAGGTAAAAGTCAATCAGGTAAAACTCAATTGTTGGTTGTCATATTACAAGGTTATGAGATTGGGTAACCTATAAAGGTTACGGGTTGTAACATAAGTAAATTATGGATATCTACATTTAAAATAAATTCACTTTTTTTCTCTATCAGTCATGTTCTCTTAAAACTAGGTAGTCAACTAGTGTCAATGTTTGCTCCAGGCAAGGCTCAAAGCCCACGGACAGGTTCAAGCCTAAAAGAAACTGGGAGTCAACATGGAAAAATGAGCGTCCCAAAAGGAAAAAGTCAAAACCTTGGGTTGTGAGTCGACCATCCGAGTCGGTAAATATATACCAATTGAGAAATAACCGAGTTGTGCTTGGTTTGGCGCCCTGTCACCTCGAGCGATGTAAATTATCTGATACTGCTAGAGTTACACGTAACCATAAGTGACTATCAAAGAAATGATATTATAAATAGTCTCATTCGACGACGCCTACAAAGAAGGGTAAGTAATTTATGCACTCCCTATACTAAATTAGGCATCAGAATGTTGTAGGTTGGACATCACACCAGTGTAAGGATCTTTCATGCAAATCAGTTTGGAAAGTGAGATCAGACTAGGAGAAACGAGCTGGAGGCAAGCTTAGAGGGGTCCATATTCAACGACTCCAGCAACTAGCAAATAAAAATTTATCTTATAGCAACTATTTGTTTTTTGGTACAATGTGAAGATAAATTTGAATATCTAATATTTAAAACAAATGTATAATATATTAGTTACTTTTAATGTCATTTCAAGACATGACTTTTGAGTAGAGATATCTTTGGGACCCACCTCTAATAGGGGTGGAGAATCTCCATTTAGATGAAGAAAAAAATTTTCCTACTAGCTAAGTGAAGACGGATAATTTAGATAGATAATTAACCATTTAAAGAGTTTTTTTTTATAAATAATTTAATATGAACTTTTATTTTATTTTATTTAAGAGGTTTTTGAATTTTTCTTAAAAGAATTAACTATTTAAAGAATAGATTCATAAGGAATTAACAATTTAAAATAAGGTTCCTAGTGGAAACTAACTATTTAATTGATTTTTTTTCTTGAAATTTCATTTAATTGATTTTCAGATGTGAAATTTATGTGGAAACCCGATTCTACAAATTCTCCATGATGAATCTCCATTTCGATCCTCACAAAAGTAATTGAATTTTTTTCGAGAATAGAGAATGAAATGAGAGGTAGAGACGAGGACGAAGAAGCCATCTTCGTCCCTTTCCCACCATGTAACATTTAAGATTTCCCAAACTGTTGGTAGGAAGAAGGAATGCTTGCACAACCACCATATCATCCAATTTATTATTTTTCTCATAGATTTTCTTTATTCAACCATATTTATATAAAATAGTTTGAAAACTATAGTCTCCTATGGTAATCATTTGATTTTTAATTTTTCAAAATTAACTATTTGGTTTCTATAATTTTTAATTTATACTTTAGGAATATTTTCAAAATCAAATTCAAAATTTGAAAACTAAAAATTATAATTTTAAAAACTTGTTTTATTTTAAAAAATTGACTAATAAATCAAATGTTTACATTGGAAAACTATGAGCAATAAAATGCTTAGAAAAAAAAAAAAACATAGTTTTCAAAAATAAAAAATAAAAAACAAAATGGTAACCAACACTCTTTTAGTTTTTATAATAAATTTTAAAAACTAACATATTAGAAAGAAAAAAAGGTCCCAATTTTGATTGGACAGCATTCTCACCTTTTTGGCTTGGCGTTTGTCAATGGCATTGGTTAGAGCATTGTTTTTGGAGTAATTCAGGCGTGCGACATTCAAGTTTCCCCTCCATAAACCTAAAATTCAATGCTTACAAATCACTCTCAACAGTGAATCACCGAGAAGAGTCTTAGCTATGGCGGCCGCAAATCTCTACTCTCCTTCACCTTCCCTTCCTAGCACCCTCAAACTCAAACACTCTCTTAATTCAAACCCATTTCCCCGTATTCCATTTCGTCGTCACAAGCCCTTCTCCAAAACTCCTCTCTCCCTAAAAGCTGTTCTTTCTCAAAACCCATCTAAAACCCAGACCCAATTTCACCATTGTTTCTCCAAATCCTCAGATGGGTTTCTTTATTGCGAGGGAGTTAAGGTGCAGGACATCATGGAATCTGTTGATAAGCGCCCTTTCTATCTTTACAGTAAATCCCAGATAACTAGAAATGTTGAAGCTTATAACGAGGCTTTGGAAGGACTGAATTCGATCATTGGTTATGCGATTAAGGCCAATAATAATTTGAAAGTGTTGGAGCATTTGAGGAAGTTGGGTTGTGGAGCTGTGCTTGTTAGTGGAAATGAGCTTCGCTTGGCTCTTCATGCTGGTTATGACCCCACCAGGTGAAACTTCCCTAGTCCTTCAATTTGTTATTCCGTATTCAATTGTTTGTGAACTTTTTTCATTTAAAAAATGAGCTTCCGGCCCATGGTTTTCAATTTTCTTGGACTGATTTTACTTTGATGATCGATTAACAGATGTATTTTTAATGGGAATGGTAAACTTTTGGAGGATTTGGTTCTAGCTGCGGAACAAGGTGTTTTTGTTAATGTGGATAGTGAGTTTGACTTGGATAATATTGTAGCTGCTGCAAGAATCGCTGGAAAAAAAGTCAATGTTTTGCTTCGTATTAATCCGGATGTGGACCCTCAGGTATGGGTTTATAACTCTTTATTTTGGATGTTTGTTGCTTCTTTTACCCTTGAACTTGTCATATCATTTGAAAAATTCAGTATGAAATGAGTTATCTTGCAATACACAAATCTTAGGGAAGGAGAAAGTTAACTTTAGTAAATGTAAGCAAGCATCCTACAATGACAAAAAAAACTCAACATGCTGAGATTTCTCCTAAAGAGTGTATCTCTCACTTCGTCTTGGATTAGGTATTCAATTAGATAAAGGATAAGCCTGCTGGGAGAAAGGGGTTAATATCTCATATTTGACTTCCACATAACTTACCTTTCTACCAAGCACCAAGCATCCTTCATCAATACAAACAGTGTTATCAAGGCGACCCCAGGTTCATGCCTTTAGCAAGAGGCGAGACGACCTGGGTCCACGCACCTTGAAGCCCACCAGAGTGAGCTTCTTCAATCAAGCGCTTGCCTGGTAGCGCCTTGTGTCACCTTCACCATGGGCAATGAGGCTCGCCTGATACATCTACCTTTTTTTTCTTTGGCTTCTTCAACGTCTTCTTCGATAAAAAGGGCAGAGAAGAAAGTATAAATAAGAAGGGTAGGAACTAGATGGGAAAAGAGAAGAACATGAAAAAGGAGATGAGTCAGGAGGAGAAGAAAAAATGGATAGGAGAGTAAAGAAAAAATTGAAGAAGAAGAAAAAATGTATGAAAAGAAGAAGTAAAGAAGGGACGTATGTATAATACAAGTGCTACCTCAACCCCCCTACTCAATAAATTATCCCCCCTGCTATGTTTAAGCAATTGTGTAGGGAAATTGGTCCTGCTACTTAGTCATTTAACTCCTTGCTCTTCTTCTGTGAGTACGTACAGCAGGAAGGCCTAGTCTTATCATTTATCAAGTTTAACCTTCTAACTCAACTCTACTATTTGGATCATCAAAATCGTATTTGATAGATTCCTTGTGAATCACTGTAGGTGCAAGTGCAAGCAAGTTGGTTCAAACACCATAGACTAGTTGTTGGATTGAAAAAAAGCTTTAATATGAACCAGTAGGTCTGTTTATAATTGTTGGAATGCCTTGAATTTGTTTGTTGATGCTTCAAACAATCAAGTACAGCTATATAAACTCTTTAACCCTAGAGGTGCCGTTTGTGTATTCAGAAAAAATTTTCTCTAATAATACTGTTTTCCCTCTGCCCCATGGACGTAGTTAGCACACTGTTAATGAACCACTTATATCTGTGTGTTGGTTCTTTTATGTTTTTTTTTTGTATTCTTTAATTGCCGATTACGTAACAATAAAGCTGGAAATGAGCAAGAACACCTATTGGTGAAGTTAACTAACCAAAAAACTTGTATTTTATCATTTAATTACTGTCAGAGTTCCCTCAAACAATTATCTGTTGTTTTACTCTGACCATTCCCTTTATGAGATTAAAAAAAATAGGATGTTGGTTCCATGTTAAGTTTATGGTTTTTCTTTGGTCTTATAACCAAAGACCATTAAGCACTTGCATCTTTATAATGAAATTTATGCCTTGTGGTTAGAAATGCTTCCTAATCCTCCCTTCCCCTTACCCTCAGTACCCAATGTTTTTTTATCTCTACTGTAAAAAGATTGCTTACTCAATTTTTGCATTAACCAATGATAATGTTCCTTAATTCAGTTTTCACCAGTCAACGGTTTACTCTCTGCACCCAGTAGTTAGAACCTAAACGACAACATCTTGATGATAATGTTTTCTAACCTTCAAAAGGAAAACTAATGCACATCTAATTGCAACTGAAAGCATATATGAAGCTACCTATTTTTGCTAATCGTGGTTATAATTTGCAGCAAGTTAATTGTTATCATTCCATAATTTGATGGTTGTGCATTATGTTTACTTAGGTACATCCTTACGTTGCCACGGGTAATAAAAACTCCAAATTTGGTATTAGGAATGAAAAGTTGCAATGGTTTCTGGATGCTGTTAAGGCACATCCTGACGAGCTTAAGCTTGTTGGGGCCCATTGCCATCTTGGTTCCACCATCACCAAGGTAAGCAATCAACTATTGTGTTCCAACTTCCTCGGTTAGTATAGCTCAAAATCTTACATTTTGAAATAAACTTGTATATGATGTGAGTGTGACTATAACTTTTTAGGTTAAATTGCAGATTTGGTCCTTGGGTTCAAGAAAGTTAGAATTTAGTCCCTATAATTTGATGGACTATTTATGAGGTTTTATCAATTCATAAGGATGAAGTTCTAACTCTTAAAACTACAAGGAATAAATTCTAACTTTCTCCAAATCATAGGGACCAAATTTATAATTTAACTAACCTTTTAACATCTGTACTGTACAGTAACTGCTTAAGTTTATGAATCATGAGATGTTTTAACTGTTTGTGGTTGTCATTTTATGAAGTTAATTATGTTATCTCAATTTATCTCTGGTCATGTACTTTTATCCTAGATTATGCTTGTGCTCATCCGTTTTTGTTTGTAACTTTGTTCTTTTTTTTTTTTAAGACCGATACCATTTTTCTATTTTTATCTATAGTTTATTTGTTTTTATGAATAACCGAACTTTTATTGGGAAGATTGATATCATTTGTCTATATGATAGGTGGACATATTCAGAGATGCTGCTGTACTAATGGTCAACTACATTGACCAGATCAGAGATCAAGGTTTTGAAGTTAATTACCTAAACATTGGAGGTGGATTGGGGATAGATTATTATCATGCCGGTGCCATTCTTCCTACTCCTAGAGATCTCATTAATACGGTAGGTGTTCTTTTCCTTATAATTTATTGCTCTTGGGTTGAGAACAAATAAATTTTCTAGGGGCCATAACTTGCCTGTCGTGGATGGTAATTTGAATGGAATTATTTGCTTTTTTCAAATAAAAGTTTTTGAACATTCTCAATTGTGGCTGCCAATGCAGGTACGGGAGCTGGTCCTTTCACGAGATCTTAATCTAATCATTGAACCCGGGAGATCACTTATTGCCAATACTTGCTGTTTGGTTAATCGAGTGACAGGGGTCAAAACTAATGGAACTAAAAACTTTATCGTAATCGATGGAAGCATGGCTGAACTTATCCGCCCTAGTCTTTATGATGCTTATCAAGTAAGTATTCCACTAGATGATCGTATCTTGTTGTAGACATTGACATACTCATCACATTTGGAGATGAGCAAAGTCTTTTCTACGACCATATGTTTTAATCTTTCCAATAGGATCTTCACTTTATGATCAGTATAACTCTTTCCTAAGTGCGCTCCATCAGAATCTGGGACGCAATGTTGGACATCTTGGCTGTTAAATATATCATAAAGTACTTGTTTGTCGCGATAATTAGATCGACTTGGTGATAAATGCAGCACATAGAGTTGATTGCTCCTTCAGCACCAGATGCCGAGGTCTCGACATTTGATGTGGTTGGCCCTGTCTGTGAGTCTGCAGATTTCTTAGGGAAGCAAAGGGAACTCCCAACTCCAACCAAGGTAGTATCTTATCCTGTTTGGGACTTGTCATGACCATGGTGATACCTTGTAATATCCCAAGAAAATATAAAAATGCGATTAATATTTGCCGTTGGTAAATTTTCTTTGCAGGGGGCTGGCTTGGTTGTCCATGATGCTGGTGCTTACTGCATGAGTATGGCATCTACTTACAATCTCAAGATGCGTCCTCCCGAGTACTGGGTAATTCGCTCCTTCCTTGTTTCTTTTCTGCCATCTTAGCAAATCTTTAGCTATTTCTTCTTTTATTGCATTTGACTCCCTCTTTTGCATTGGAAAAATGCAAATTATTTTTTATTGCTCTTTATGTTGCTGATTTGTTGAGGTTGTCTGATCTTAAACGAACTTGAAAGAAACTGCTTCTTTGAATTTAGGTTGAAGAAGATGGATCAGTGTCCAAAATCAGGCATGGTGAGACGTTTGACGATCACCTCCGGTTCTTCAAAAATCTTTGATTGGAAATTTGAGTCCATTCCTGTTGTCGGAATTATATCTGGTACGGCCTTTCTCCCCATGTATGTTTGGGTGTTCCAACTGATCAGTCAAGATGTTGGCCAATGTTGACTATAGAGTCTTTTAGAAAGACAGTTCTTGAACTTTTGTAAACTTGAAAAGCAAATAAATATGATCATGTTTCTTATCTTATGTTGTGTGAGTAAAGATGAAAAAGAGACATGAGAACTTATTATCTAATTTTGGAGGGATAGCTGTCTCATTGAGGGTAAAGGTAACAGAAAGCAAATGTGAAGTGGATTTGGAGTAATACTCAAAAGTAGAGGGAAAATGGGTTTCTGTCAAATCCATGGTGGTGTTCTCTATTTGCAGATGCAAATAAAGAAACACACATGAAAAGTTGCCAAAGCTAAGGCTTCAAGTTAGAAGCCCTAATTGGATTTTTAAGATGAATACACTATTGGGGGAGGGCAATGACACATATTATTATTATTAATACTTATACAGAACTAAGAGATCATAGGTTCAATTTATAGTGACCACCTATCTATGAATTAATATCTTTTGAGTTTTTTTGACACCTAAATATTGTAGGATTAGGCAGATTGTCATACAAGATTAGTTGATGTGCGCTTAAGCTGGTCGAGACACTCATGTATATGTATATAAAAAGAAAAATGTGCTTGGGTGAATGTCATTTTAATCTTTGAGATTTGATTAATGATTCTGTTTGGTTTCTAATGATAAGTTTAACGACAAGTACCATGGAAACCTACTTTTGNTATATATATATTTTGGATAGATATAAAACCTTTGATGTGTTTGCATAAAATTATTATTTTAGGTTAAAAACTACTTTTGATCTATAACTTTTATCGGAGTAATAATTTAGTCTTTGAACTTTAATTTGTATTAATTTAGTTTATGTACTTTTAAATTTGTAATAAGTTAGTTTTTGTACTTTAATACGTAACGATTTAGTCTATGTATTTTACAATCTGTAATGATTTAGTTTCTGTCGTAAAAATTTTATCAAACCTAAGAGTCAACTTTTATTATGTAACGACTTAATCATTATAGTTTTTAAATAAATTTGATTATTGACTAATTTATCATTTTGCATGTGTAAGAAATCTTATTAAATCATACTAATGTTTTTTTTACGATAGGGGTTGTTACAGATTGGAAAGTACAAAGACTAAATTGTTACTTATTAAAGCTTAGGACTAAATTGTAACGAATTTGCAAGTATAGGGACTAAATCGTTTATTGATTAAAGTTTATAGACTAAATTGTTATTTTTATAAAAGTTAAGAGACCAAAAGTGTATTTTAATCCATTGTAATGTCTTAGTCATGCTTATATTGAATAGTTATCAAAATTTTTGTTGTATTTTGGAATGGTTTGTTAAACATTTGGGATCAAAATGTTATTTATCCTAGAAAAGGAAATTTGATCCAACTATAAACTTTGTTTATTTTTAGAGTAATTTATTGTTGTACCTTTTGAAATTGACAGTAGAACTTTATGTGGATAAAGTATATATATATATATATTAGAAAGTTGCTTGTATTGGTTTAAATAAAGTCAATCCACCTTCTATAAGGTATAGATAATTTGGTTTGGATTTAAAATCAAATCAAATTCAATATTCTTATTGAGTTTCTTCAACAATTGGGATCAATATTATCTTTCTAATACTCTTTTAACTTTAACCAAATTTTAATAAAGTTGAAAGAGAGAAGGCAAAACACTCCAACTTCCTTTATTTTCAAGGCATCAATGATTAGGACTTTCATGCAAATTTTGGCACTCAATCTGTTCAATTGCGATGCAATCGCATTCTTGGAACCAATCCGTAAATGAACTAGTTGTTGTTGCTGTTATTAGCCTTGCTAACATAATCTAAATAGTAGCAGTAATATTTTTTTTTGAAAGCATTCCTATTTGAATGATTTTTTTTCAAAAGCCTTTTTTAATTGATCAATTTCGATGGAAGATGCCACTCAAATGAGTATAAATTTCATCAACCAAACTCTTATCACATATAATTTACCACTCATGTATTATCTAAAAAAAAATTATAAGATTATTCTAAGGGTATTCTGAGAATAAATCGAAGGATAAATTTAGGAAAAATGTGTTCTTATGATTTTTTTTTTTTTTTTTTGTGGGGTTAACTTTTTCATTTCTTTATTGAAGTTAATAGTTTATACTTTGGAAAATTGTACTGATGAAGGGTCCAATTGAAAAATGGCCATCTGCATGAAAATCAATGAAAAATGACCTTCTAGTGTTAACACCATGTGAATTTATCGTTTCGCCCCTGAAATCCACCGCGTGCCTGCGATTACCAAAGAAACTTGATGCTCGATACCCCCTCACATGCTTCTTGCTCCTCACTATTCTAATGCCCTATGATTGCTTCGCTGAGAGGCCACTCGATGCATGATACGCTTCTTACTCGATGTTTGCCATACCAGGCTCGATCCTTGATACACATTCCTTGACACCCTTATGACTTTTTGAATTCTTAAGTGCCCATTTAAAACTCGTTGTCTCACTTCATCACCATCATTTTGAATACTTTCACTAGTTCTCTCTCGTGTATCGAGTAACATGTGTCATGTATCGAGGAACATGAATCGAGCGTCATGGAACAAGTATTGAGTAGTATGTATATTGAAATGAGGAACAAACAAATAGAGGAACAAGGAACGAGGAACGAGTGATATGTATATTGTAACCTGGTTAACATACACCGAGTATACAAAATAGTAGTTCATTAGCATCGAACTTATGGAGAAACGAGGAACGAGGATCAATTAACATGCATCTTGTAACCTGGTTAACATACATCGAGTACACACAAAATAGTACTTCATTAGCATCAAACACATAAAGGAACAAGGAACGAATATCGTGTAACATGCATTGTGTATAGAGTAACGAAGAATTTACAGAATTACACTTCAATTTACAAAAAATTGTGATTCTGTGTACCTGTGGTATGTGGGCGTGGCTCTATGTCTGTGGTCTGTGGCTGTGGCTCTGTATTTGTGGTTTGTGACTGTATATCTGTTTTCTGTGTTCATGCCCATATTTGATTGCGTTTAGACATGTCAAACGGTTCATTGCACCGTTTTCTATTATGTCTTGGATTGCCAACCAGTCGCATTTCTTGCCTGAAGGATGTTCTTTGGTAGAGGTATCCTATTTATCCTTCGTCTGCCACCCTGTACAACTCTTCTTGATGGGAGTATTTTAACCTCAACATACCCCGATGGCGTTTCCCAATCGAATACATGATCAAGTGGATTTATGATGGAGTTGACATTCACCAAACGAAAGCTATTAAGGATTTAAGCACTCTAACTGCATCAATTTTAAAGAAAAAGAATGCATATTCAAGGAAAAACCAAAAATAAGGTTTATTGTATAAAACCTCTATAGATTCCACCAATTTGCTTGATTTTTCTCTAATTTCTTTTTCCCACCCAACAGTAGACCACTACCAAAGTCTTCTATACTATCCTCAGGCCTTAGATTAAGTGGTGGAACACAAATTGAAAGCAATTTTATTTGAGATTTGAGAGTTTGAAGAAGTGAAGAAAAATTTGATTTTTCTGGTTTTTTTATTCTTAGAATTCTAGTTACATGAATGATAAATTGAGTTAAAAACTTCAATTTATAAGAGTTTATCATGCATATCATGTTGGGATTGGTATCCTAATTCTCCCGGAGTCTCGTAGTTTGTAATTTGTACACATTGTTGTGAATAAAATAAGAGTTATTTTATTTGACATTTACTCATATCCAATAAACAAAGTTCCATGGTTATTGTATGTAAACTTAAGTATGTATACGAGATATACAAGTAGATCATACCTTAAGTAATAACTTAAAAAGGTTTGTAGTATAAGGATTAAGGAGGGATACCTGATCCTGGTGACACTTTGTAGAGGTTTACAAGTGTTGTGAACTACTACATATGGTAGATCCTGACCATTCATGTGGAGACATGCGAGTAGGGGTGTCCTATACAAAGAGTTTGTATAAGACCGGACCACGAGATGACTAGTCTCTTTATATAACGCCGTTGATACTTGAGACTTACATCTCACCTAAACGACCATAAGTGACATGACCTCAATCCTGAGTGTTTTGGGAATTCCTGCCTTTGAGGGTAGTCATTTGATTAGTATGGGTGAGAGTGGCCACATTGACAACTTAACATGCCTACCTTTTTGGGAATTTGTCTGATCTGGGAGCTGGGAACTCAGTTACACAAGATGGAATTCACTCCTTCCTCGAAGCAGGGGTAAGTAGATAGATTGCTCCCTTAAGGGTTGATTCCGGGTCTTGAACATAGTGGCTACAGCTTCTCTTTGGAAGAGAGGACTCATTCATAGTAGGACTATGACTTATGTTCATTAGAGGGATCAGTGGTACTTAAGGAGTTAGATGTAACTACAGGGGTATAATGATTATTGGCCTAGCTGTACTTATGAGCGAACTGTGAAGGGTTATCACATTGTTGATTGGTTGATATGGACACAAAATATATTTGTAGTAATGAGAATGCAGCTGTCGATTTTTAGTGGAGCGTTTAGCAGTTAATGGATGGTGGATCCCGTGACTAAAGAGTTTAGTCAGTTATTCACGTACCGTTGGAGCTTCAAGCTATAGGTCCATAAGGTCCCCTTGGTAGCTCAATGGATTCAAGTTGAGAATTAGTTCTTAGTTTTGATTTGAAATGTTCAAATTGACAAGAGGAAATTCGATTATATATTATATGATCGGTGTCATGTATGAGATACATCAAGTGGAAGATTAATGTAAATGAGATTTCATTAAGTACCATGAAATAGAAAAATAACTATGGTTTATATATTTCATGAGATGAAATATTAAAACTATAGGTTATAAATATAATATGGTAAGTTGGTTATCATATATATACATAATAATATTAATTATTGGATAATTATATATTTTTCTCTAATAATCAATTGATGAGAGGTTATTGGTAGTTTCATGGTAATCGTGAGATAAAAAGGAAAAATATTTTCCTAAATTTAGTAGATTTGCAAGAGTTGCTATTCTCGAAAAGTACTCACGGATCGCTGTCAAGTGAATTAGATTTACTAAACAATAGTTGAAAAGAGACTAAATGATCATGGAGCGACACTACACGATAGTTCACTCAACTGGTCATCTTCTAAACGATCTCGGGGCTTTTTCTATACGATAGTTTGTCGTCTTCTAAACGATTGAGCATTCGTCTATACGATAGACTACTGTCATCTCCCACTTGCTCAATTGTTTACACGATTGTTATTCCTCCGGTATCTTCCTCTAACCAAGTCCACATGGAGCCCACACTTATGGATTCTCACACCGAGAATACCAAGATAGCCATTATGGTGGTGTCTTACTCAACTCAACTGGGTTCGAGGTTTTGGAGGCTGTTCGTTGGGTTCATGTTCTTGGAGATTGTTGAGTTTGTGATTGCTGTTGATCGTACTATGTTGCGGTCATAGTGTTCGAGCGTTCATATGTTGCTGTCTTGGAGACTAAACGAGCATTCGTGATCGAGGGAGGTTGAACACGAATCTTCAAAGGTATGATACTTTATCCCTTGATCTCTTATGTAAGCATGCTGTAATTTCGTATTGTGCATGATCTGTAAGTTTTCGTTTCTTGATTGTAATTGTGTATATTCAAATATGAATGGAATTTGGAGCGATCATTCCCCTGCTCATGGAAATCCTCATGTCTAATTTCCTTCAATTAGTATCAAAGCCAAATTGTTCTGATATTCCAAATTTTATTTCTGTTTTAAACTTTTTTTACAGTTGTGGTGGGTTTTCTGCATTTGTGTTAAGTGGTAAATGCATTTGTGGATGGCGTTAATGAATGTCTACGGGTTTCTTTTGATTACAAAGTGTTAATTTGTGAGGGCCCTTGTGTTTTTAGGCATAATTAACCAACAATTGAGTTTGTAATTCAAAGTGTTTGAGTTTTTCGAGTCGTTCGTGATGAAGTTTCGAAGCATGGAGATGCGGTTCTCAGCAAAGAAGAAGACCAAGAGTTGGTCGTATCGTGTAGCCTCAGGTAAACGATCGTTGGGATTTGGCTAAACGATCGTGTAGATTTTTCTGCGTGATCGTGTAGTATTTACTAAACGATGGTTTAGCTAATGCTAAACGATGGGGTAATGGGGTAAAGTGTTTGCTCTGTCGTGTAGCGTTGGTTGCCCGATCGCATAGACGTTGGAGGTAAAAGATCGAATGGGAGCATATGATGCTCATCGTTTAATAAAAGACGCGCGCATTAAAGGATCATATAGTTAGCATGCCTTATCGCATAGTCACTGACTACACGATCACGCGAGATCCATGTTTGGCCTCGTGGTGCCCTAGGAGCATCCCCCTTCAGATTGTGTTTGCATGAGTCAATATCATGGTGGACGGAAAGAGTGTTTATAGTAAGTGGGTGAATGGTGTGTGTCAACACGTCCTACGATCTCTATCATTGGTTCGCACCGTGAGATCATTCTTGCACTCCCTTGTAGTACCCTGGGAGCGTCCCCCTTCAGATGGGTTTTGTGTAGTTGGTCAATATCAAGGTGAAGTCCATAAATGGATAGGATCACATTAGTTTTTGTCCCAATCAGATTTTTTCCCTTTGGATTGGTTGCTTGGGGTGGAACTCTAGGGCCTAAAATGGTGGGTCACACTTACGGGAAATTTTTAAGTAAGTTAATGATTTCTTGACCAAATCAATGATGGCTAGTCGTTATAGAAGCAAGAATTATTCTGGTATTAATGACTAGTTGAGAAAGTCTTAATTTAGAGTAGAGATAAATTGACCTCCCATCTGTGGTTTTTGTCTTAAACCTTTGAAGCGTCATTGCGAAACTAGATGTCACACGGGGTTTATGTTAGTTTTTCTAAACCGTATTGGATATTGTTTATTTTTTCAACGGGTATTTGCTTAAAACCTAATGTAGGTCAATGTGTTTTTGTTTTCAGTAACATGTTTGATTTTCCGTTTAATGCCTCTAGTTTGACCGATTACATACAGTAGAAAGAGTCTTGTAAAACACATTTCATGGTAAATGACCTCGAGTTTGCCATGGTTGAGAAGTATCCTCAAGTCTCGACCCTTGATGCACTGCGAAGTGTTCATAATGCATATGAGGTGTGGATGACAACTAATTCATTGGCTCGACTTCACATATTGGCTAGCATACTTAATGCTTTGGCCAAAAAAAGTTGAGAACATGGTCATTGCACGTGAGATCATGAACTCATTGCAAGAATTGTTTGAACGTTAGTTCTTACTTTTCGAGCACAGAGGGATGGATGACAAAACCAGTAGTGTCAGTTCCCAAGTTAAACTCCAGTAAGAGAAAGTAAGTGTTGCTGACTCTATTAAAGTTCATAGAAGAGAAGTGTTCTTTGAAATGGAACTTAGAGCTTATTTAGGTTATGATACTGATCCCCTACTCTCCAAGAGAGGAGGATGTCTAAAGATAGTAAATATGATTTATTAATATTGGAGACGTGTTTAGTAGAGAATGATGATTCTTCTTGGATCCTTGATTCGGGTGCTACTAATCACGTCAGTTCCTCTTACCAAGGATTTAATTCCTGGAAAAATTTGTCACAAGGAGAGTTGACTCTTCGAGTTGGTACCGGTGAGGTTGTTTCAACTGTTGCTATAGGCAGACTGAAGTTATTTTTAGATAAGAAACATTATCTGTTACTGAATAATGTTTTTGTAGTTCCTCATATCAAGAGGAACTTAATCTCGGTTTCTTGTCTTATTGAACAAGGTTATACTGTCTCTTTCTCTGAGAGTAAAGTGTTTATTTTCAAGAATGGAATGAAGATTGATTTTGGTTCAATGGAAAATAACTTATATGTACTAAGGCCATTAATCATAAAAGCCTTATTTAATACTGAAATGTTTAGTACAATGACAACAACTAAAAGACCAAAGGTTTCTCTTAAAGAAAACGCCCATCTTTGGCATATAAGGTTAGGTCACATCAACCTCAAAGGATTAAGCATTTGGTGAAATGTGGACTTCTAAAGAGTTTAAAAGAAAACTCCTTGCTGGTGTGTGAATCATGCCTTGAAGGCAAGATGACCAAACGACCTTTTACTAGAAAAGGTTATAGAGCCAAGGAAGCCTTGGAGCTTGTACACTAAGACCTCTATGGTCCTATGGGTGTTAGAGCTCGAGGTGGGTATGAATATTTCATCTCTTTCATTCAGACATCTTGCTCCTTAAGTCTCCACTGAACCTCTATTAAACAATTGGTTTATGGTCCAACCAATAAACTGAATCCTTCTCTGCCATAAGAGGGCGAGACCCCATTGTTCAAAACCAAGAGACAATACTTAAGGGAACAACCTATCTGTTGACCCTAAGATGGGTATGGGTGAATTTCATCTTATAAAATTATGTCTCCAACTATCTATCCAGTTTTACCCCTAAAATGGGAGGCTTATTGAGCGGTGATGTTGAATCACTCTCACCTATGTAAATTAAAGAATAATCTTGAATAGAAGAAGCTCATAGTTAGTTCAGGATTAAGATTGAGTTACCTTACGTCATCGAATTTGAAATAGTCAGTTTTAATAGTAAACGGTTGTTATAAAGAAAAGTGACTATTTCGTGGTCCAGTCTTATGCAAACGTCTTTTGCATAGAATGCTCCCATTTGCATGTCTCTACATGAACGATTTTGGGATCACATCGTTGTTGGGATTGGTGTCTTAAATCTCTTGTATTCTCGTAGTTTGTAAACATTGTATAAACAAATTGTTATTAATAAAATAATAATTATTTTATGAGTTTACACTAAATCCAATAAACTAAGATCCTAGGTTATTTTATGTAGTTTAAACATGTAGAGACATACAGGTGATTCTTGTTTAAATAATAACCTAAACGATCTGTAGTAGATGGATAAGACTAGGTACCTTATCCTAGTGACACTACGAATTGAACCCGCTTGGTAGATGTTACAAGTATTGTAAAGTGCTACAAATGATCTGATCCTGATCACTCATGTGGAGACATGTGAGCGGAAGTATTCTATACAAAGAGTTTGTATAAAACCGGACCACGAAATGATTAGTCTCATTATATAACACCGTTAACATAGAGACTCACCGTTAACATAGAGACTTACATTTCACCATGATAACCATAGATGACATGATCTGAATCCTGAGTGAGTTGTGAACTCCTGCTCATGAAGGTGGTTCTTTGATTTGTATGGATGAGAGTGGCCAGATTGCCAACTCAATAAGCCTATCATTTTGGGGATTCGTCTGATTGGGGATAAGTTGGGAACACAACTACACAAGACAGAATTCACTCATTCCCTGATGTCGAGACAAGTAGATAAATTGCTCCCTTAAGGGTTGATTCTGAGACTTGAACAATATGGCCACACCCTCTCTTGACTTGAGAGGGACTTAGTCATAGTTGGATTATGATTTATTGTTCATTAGAGAAATCAGTGATACTTAAAGAGTTACATGTAACTGCAGGGGCAAAACGGTAATTTTGGCCTAGCTGTACTTACGAGCAATTTGTGAAGAGTCATTGCGCTGTTGATTGGTTATATCCAATGAATACAGAAATATATCCGTAGTGCGAAGAGTGCAATTGTCGGTCTTTAGTGGAGTGATCGATAGTTAATGGAAGTTGGTAATTTAATTAAGGATTTTAATTAATTATCCAAGCACCATTGAAGCTTCAATCTATGGATCCATAAGGTCTTCTCTATAGCTAAACATGAATTTAATTGAAAATTAATTTTGGATTGATTTGAAGTGTTCAAATTAATTGAGGGAAATAATTATACATGATACAATTAATTAAATTAACTATATATGTGATATAATTAATATAATGTATTTGATACATTATAATATAATTTTTTTTAGAGAAATTTGAATATGATTCAAATACTAATTATACGAGTGAGATTCATATAATTAAATTTAATATAACCATGATTTATATTAAATATCATAAATAGTTGAAGAGTAATTAAATATTTGAATATGATTCGAACTTAATTATATGGATGAGATTCATATAATTGAATTTAGTATAAATATGATTTATATTAAATGTCATGCATAGTTGAGAGAAAATAAAACTATAGGTTATATTGTATTTGATACAATATAAAACTATAGGTTATATGTTATATTTGATATAACATATAGTATGCATATGTAATAAGATAGTTATTATTATTATTATTATAATATATTAATTTTAACTAAATTAAAATTTATTTTTATTCTTTAATTTAATTAAAGGGAGGGAGTTACAACTCCCATCCCCTAATTTCTGTAAGAAAAAGACGTGCAGTATGTGGAAGTTTAGTGGTTTTCCTCCTCAAATTGAGGATCTAAAAAAAAAATCTATCTGCAGAAAAATCACAGAGAAGATAATTCTTCTTCTCTTCCATTTGTTACTCTCCCCTTTCTTCCAAATCTAGGGCAGAGTCCACAACTCTTGCATTTTCTCAATCCCAAGGAGTATACAAAATGTTCGTTTTGTGGTGGTGTCCTAATCGGAAAATAGATCATGATGAGGAAAACATGAATAAATTGGCTTCAAGGGCATATATGTTTCTTCCCCAATTTCCCTTAAATGCATGCTTTAAAAATTAGGTTTAATAATGTATAGTTTTATTCTGTAATTTTTGAAATTCTGTAAAAAATTAAAAATGGGATCGATCCTCGCTTTTGCTGCGAAATCGTCAATGATTTTCCTTCAATTGTTTGCATCAATATACAAAGAGGACTGCATTTACAGTGTCCCTAGAATAAGGTACCCAACCCTATCTATATACTTATAGACCTTTTTGGCTATATACTAAAACTTGATCCTCTTTTGTGTCTACATAAAGTTTAAGTTTTCATATTATAGTAATGGGTAAGTTTATTGGATTTATAAAAGAATGCAATTCAATAACACGCTTATTTGATAGAAATTTCAATAATAACTTCATTGAGAATAGAATATGTTTAATGTTTACAAACTACAAGTTTTAGGACATTCCCAACAATTTATTGATTCGGTATATGATAGGATTAGTGACTCAACATTGTACAGTCTGCTACAGAGAGTAAATGGATTTATGTTGTGCTCTCTAATTGCAACAATAGCGTGTGAACACGAAATCTCTAAACATTGGAATTGTATGCAATTATATTCTTACGTGTTAAAGCTGACAATACCGTTTAATCCACCATCCTTAACATGAAATCTATAACAATCGATTGGGTTTACTCGAAATTGCTTGTCTATGTCACACTCTTAATTATTTCCTCTGCATATTTTGAATATATTGACGTAGCAGACCAAGTATTTTGTCGTTCATAAAACCACCTTTTGAGCAAACCTCTTATGAATTCTAATAGTGAAGTTATTGGCAACATCCTTACATCTTTGGTAATAGAATTGAAGCATTCAACAATATTACTGGTCATGTTATCGTATCGGTTCCCATACTGATAACATTTTGCCCATCGCTCAACACCAACATCCTTCAAATGTTTTGCAAGGGAACCCTTTTTGTAGTTTACTATTTGTTCTTAATAGCTTTTGAACTCTGAATTTCAAAATACTCTGGCCGCATCATTGTACAATTTCCTTATTGCATCATTCTTGAAATATTTTTCCACAATCCTCTCCAAAATGGTAAGTCTAAAGTCCATGATATATGATGTGGGAAATGCAACATCAATCGCATTGGTTATCGATTGGTGTCGATCTGGAATGAATACAATGTTAAAGCATTTGGCAGTTGTTGCTTTCAGATTTGTCATGAACCACTTCCATGATCGATCATTCTCACTATCAATTATTGCATATGCCAATGGATACATATGGTTATTACTGTCCATTTCAATACCAACCAACATTGTTCCTTTGTACTTCCCCTTTAAATGAGTACCATCTATAATGATAACGAGTCGACAACTCTTAAAATCCCTTAAACTTGGACCTAATGCCATAAACATATACTTGAAAAATTACGAATCTTCAAGCTCAATCTCAAAGAAGCATACATGTGTACATTTATTTACTTGAGGTGTGAAAATGTTACGAGAATCGTACTGGTTGTTTATTGTAATCTGATTGTGTTTAGAACTGTTGATTTTTTTTAAAAAAATGTTTCAAGTGCACTATAATGGATTTTTGGAAGGAACGTGAGTGAGTGAGAGTTTATGTTGTTAGGGTTTTGTGGGAATTGTCTTCAATTTCGTTGTTAAGAGAAAAACGGTTCCGTCTAAAAAAAAAAGAAATTGTGGTAATTGTTAGGAATTTTTCCAAAATTGTTCATGTTCATACATGATCATTAATGACGATGTAGAATAAACGTGGCATGAGGTAGCGAGTACGTTGTAACGATCAAGGTAGCAAGGAGGAAACGAGTATCGAGGAATGTGTATTAGGCATCAAAGTAACGAGCAACGAGTATATAGCATCGAGCGAGGGACGTCGTACATTGAGCACATGAATCAAGGTAGCAAGGAACGAAGAGCGTGTAACGGGTATTGAGAATCAAGTTTCTTTGGCAATCATAGGTGCACGAGTGGATTTTATAGGCGAAACGGTAAACTCACATGGTGCTGATGCAAGCAGAAGGCCATTTTTCATTGATTTTCAAGCATGTGGCAATTTTCGATTGGGTTCCTAAAAATGAGCCATTCGTACAATTTCCTTTATACTTTGGATAGAAAAATTCAACTAAGAAAAAAAATGACCTTCACGTGGCAACAACGGTAAATTTGTTTAGAAGGGGGAAGAACGTAACCTATACAAGAAAAGAAATCTACATATTTATGTGGTACTTACTGTACACATTTCAATACTTAAATATAGTGTGTGTTGGGTTGTATGTCCTAAAACTCCCAGCTTGTAAAGTTAAATATTTTCTATTATTAATAAATGTGTTATTCAACATTTATTCAATAAAGTTGAATTACAATTATAAAGACTAGACTAAATCCAATAAACTAAGATCCATGGCTAATATATAAATACTTGAACTTTATGTGGAGACATAAAGATGGATTAAGTTCGAGTGAATAGCCAAAACGGTCTATAGTATACGAATAAGGTTGGGTGCCTTATTCTGGTTACATTATCGGATGCGACCCACTTTGTAGTTATTATAATTTGTTGTAAGTGCTACAAAAGAAGTGATCTTGATTCGTTCATGCATTGACATGAGGAGTGGGGACGTTCTATGTAATGAGTTTGCGTAAGATCAGATCAAGAAATAAGTCACTCTTACTTTATAACGCTGTTTTCTATTTAAGACTTACTATTTCGAATAGATAAGCTTGGTAACTCGACCTTAGCCCTGGGCTAACTATAAACTCTTGTTTATTTGAGATTATCCTTAGATTTGCATAGGTGAGGGTTGACTCAACAGTGTCAGCCCAATAAGCCTCCCATTTCAAGGGTAAACCGGGTAGATAGCTGGTGACATAGAGTGGAAGACGAAATTCACACCTACCCGATTTAGGGATAGGAGAAAGGTTGTTCTCTTAAGTGCTGAATCCAAGTCTAGAAAAATGTGCCTCACCCTCTCATTGGCCCAGGAGGGATTCAGTTTAGTGATTAGATCACAAACCAATTGTTCATTAGAGGATCAGTGGAACTTAAGGAGCAAGATGTAATTTCGGGGGTAAAACAATATTTGACCCAACCGTTATTACGAATAATTTGTGAAGGGTCGACTTACTAATTATGGTTAAATCAAGTGGACAAAAACATATCTACAGTGAGGAGAGTGCAACTATCGAGCTTTAGTAGTGTGACTCGGTAGTTAACAAATATTGATTAATTCGGTCTAAAGAATTCAACCAATTAATCTTATATCGTTGTAACTCATGATCTGTAGGTCCATTAGATCCATAAGGTCCATCTACTAGCTCATAAAATATGAATACCTTGGATTAGTAAATTGAGTAAACTTGAAATGATTTCAATTTGAAGTGTTCAAATTGAATTTAATTTGAAATGTTCAAATTGAATTTAGGGTTTCAATTTGAAGTGTTCAAATTGCAAATTAGGGTTTGAATCTGAATTGTTCAATTTTAAATCAGGGTTTCTATAATTATACTTGATATAATTAACATTTAATTTATCGAAATCCAACGAAAATATAAGAGTTTATAATATTTAAATATTGATTTAAATATTAATTACATGGATATGATTCATGTTTAAAATTAGGTGTTTGATAAATTTAATATTTGATATTAAATCATTAATTAATTAATTAAAATCAAATTTATTTTCATTTTTTATTCAAATTTTAGAAATTGAAAATTTGAATTTTAAATTTAATTAATTTTGAATTAATTAAATATGAAAATTAATCGTTAGTAGGATTTTCCAATTCATTTTCCAATTTTTGGAAATTTGAAGTGTTTAAACCAAACACAAACACCTAGCCCACTAAACATTTCCAATTGAAGTGTCAATTGGAATTTTATGTCAGTATGGCATACATTGGATCCATAAAAGAACTGAAAATTTTCAGATTAGGGTGAATTTTTTTTACTGGAAATTGAGAAATTTTTTGCAGAAATTTTTCCTCTCTCAAACCCTTTTTAAATCCCTTCACAATTCACTTCAATCTTGAGTTCCACCACTCAAATTCAAGGTTAAAAATAGTAGAGAAGATCTCTTGGTGGTTCATTATGGATTTGAAGCTGAGATTTTGTGAAGAGTAGCTTGGATTTGGAGGATTTTTCAAAGGTTTGTCTTCTAGAAACCCTCTTTGTTAAAAACTGGTTTTGCATGCTTTTAGAACTCAAATTAAATTTAATTAGAGTGCTTATTGATTCTGGTTGCTTCCGTTGCCGACTTATACATTCCATCAATGTGGAAGCTTTAGGATTTGAGAGTGAGAATGGACTTACTTCTCTTGTAGCTATAATGATGTCTTTATAAGAGTAGATGGCCTAGGTTATGCTCCATAAGTTTTATAGAAATTAGGTTAGTCATTTATCTCTCTGGGTTGAGGCATGTGATGCCCATGCCTTATTGACCATTTTGCTAGACTCGGTCAAGGTCAAACACCTTTTCCTATCCCCATTTTCATCATAGGAAAGTGTTCTTAGGCTGGGGCATGCAAGAGCATGCTCGTTAGCCATTTTGGTAGGCTCAACTGAGCACATCGGCTTGGGCCAAGCCCCAAGCTAACCTTCTTTCTAGCCTTGTTTTGGCTTTATGATACTACATTTGGCCTGAAGCTTGTTATTTTCTTGGCCAAGTCATTTATGTTTCTGTTTTATGTCGATTATGCCATGTGGTAAAAAATCACCTATAATATATAATTTTAAAATCTTCTTAAACTCATTTTTCTTCATATACTTATTTTATAATATTATTTGAGATGGAATTTTATTCGTAAAATTTTAATTTTATAATTAAACTTGGTCAAATTAAATAATTTTTATCTTAAAATTTCAACTTTCATCTTATGAAACTTTGCAGTCTAAATATGTTATTGATGAGATTTTTAAATAAAGTACTTTTTTTTACATGAGACTTAGAAAGCCTAAAAACCCAAAGCTTGATGGTGTGACTAAATAATAGTGGGATTACGTGACTCAATCAATTTGCTTAACCCCACAAGTAAGACTATAAGCTTGAGATTAAATTAAACTTAACCAAACCATCTAATATTAAGTATGAGATAACTAGTTAAACTTTAGTTAAAAGTTCGAATTAAGCTTAGATTGACAAATTATCTTAGATTTGAATGTTTTCATTTTGTGAACTTCGATCTAGTCCGTGTTTAGTCGATTGATCGATAATTTACACAATATCATAACATGACATATAATCATTAACTCTACAATTCAATAAATAAAATAGCATGACTTTTACCTTCAATTCAATCCATTAATTTAGGAAAAAAAAAGACACATGTACGTGATCACACAAACATAACAATCATCTAAAACTCACCAATTTCAATGCAAAAGAAAGTAGAACAAATCAATACAAAAAATCAACAATTGTCTTTTTTTCCAAATTCACAAATTCTAGCCAAAAGTTGTATTTAACAAAAGCATACATATATTTTATAACCAATTAGTGAAATTATGAAAATATCACTAAACTTTGTTATTTTTGTCCAAAATATTCGTGTATTATTAAAAGTTGTAATATTGCTTTCAATTTTCATAATTATAAATATTTAATTTTGGAGCAAAAATCCTTAGAATTTCAAACAAAAATTGAAACTTGAAATAATGTGATAGTAACCAAAATGAAAAACTGGATCACCAACAGGTCTTGATCTCTATCTAAAATTAACGAATGTCTACTCCAAAGATAGTTTTAAAACATTTAAGAAAATTCAAGGGTATTGTAACTTTGAAATTACATGGTTATTTTCGAAACAAATGACAAAGAACATATGGACATTTTATGAGGTTTTTTACGAATGACCCAATTCTAAATGCGCCTAATGCGAAATGACCCAAATGTCGAAACCAATAAAAATTAACCTTCTACTCACGTCACATAACACTAAACAACGTGGAATTTCCCTCGCGATTGCAGGTCTCTCTATCGACTATTTGTGGTCATAGGTGTCCAATCACTATGAGATTGTAGCGGATCCCAATCGCAATAATTTTGACATATTTATAGCTTTAAAAGGTATTGTAACTTTTAAATGTATAAAGACGTTTTTTTTAATAAATTAGGGTATTTATATATGAGAATATCTTTTCAAAAGAAAAAAACTTATTAAAATGATCCTTCCATAAGAAAAAGAAAATAAAAAAAAGTGGATTCCATGTTGTGAAGTCTAAGTTTAGAGAGAAAATTTCGTTTGTTTTTGAGGTATTGTTGAAAATAGAAGGAGGAGAAGAGAAATGGTCAGGTAAAGAATAGAAAGAAAGAAAGTAGAGCTACACTTATCAGTTCTCGAATATTCCAATTTGGATCATAGACGGCGGTAATCCGCAGGAAACGCGTCTTTGGATTGGATTTTCCTCTGTTTTCTTCTTCAAACCTTTCTTTCCCATATTTACCCTCTTCCATTGAAGACGAAGAAAAGTTAAAACCACAAAAACAGCGAAACCAGATAAAGAAAAGAAGCGGTTTTTCCATCCAAAAAACCCCCCAGCTGCTGGATTTCCCTCTCTTCTTCCCTGTTCAGAAATGCCCATTTCGTAAAAATCCTTCAAAATCCATAAAACATTCATTAATTTCGCTCCCATTGCCTCTCCTAAACCTAACCCTCTTCCAGTCGAAGGTCAGCCTAAGTTTATCTTAGGCTTTTTCCAGTTGAATATTTTCATCCCCCGTTTAATATCGGTGAGTTGAGACTAAGTCTCTCTTTCCCCTTCGTTTTCTTTCTGATTTTGTTGTCCCATTTTGAAATCGAATTGTTGGGGACTGAGTTTTCTTGTTTTTGTTACCTGGGTTTTAGGTTAAATGCTTTTTCTGTAATTGGGTGATCGTCCAATGTTCTTATTCTTCATGCATTCTGTTGATTGAATTTGCATTTGACCTGTGAGTAGTTTATTGCATGTGCCCTTTTTGATGGTTTGTTTATTTTATTCTGTCTCTCTGTCTTTCGACCTCTTGTTCGTCTCTTTATGACATTATCCGTTATCTCTATTGCCAAGCGAATGTGAGAGCTGAGGATTGCGTTTTTTAATTGATTTTGCTTGCAGTTTGTTAGGTAGGGAAGAATCTGGAGGTAAAGTGAAGGGAAAAAGAAGAATGCATTACAATGCATTATTCAACAATTGTTTAACATATTTATTCTCTTCCTTCTGTTCTTTGCTTTTAAAATTTTTTAATGAGTTCTATTCATGTAAAACTATGAATTTGGAAGTGGGTTTTGTTTTTTAAGTGGATTTCATTTGTTTGGTAGAATAATTAAGATGGATATATTAGGTAATTTTGTTCAGTTCCTTTGAATCAAAAGATAGATCAATTAGAAAAGTAAGCCCCTAGACCGAATGACTTTATTTTATTAACTTTTCTTTGAAGATTTACCTTACTGCTCCTTTGAATGGTGAACTCTCTATATATTTTTATCGAATATCCTTTTGCCTAAAATTAGATTAAACATTACAGATGTAATTTGTTTTGATCTCTTTGAATTAAGGCAACATTTAGGTTATGCATCGACTTGCTGTTTGTGAAAAGCTGAATTAGGAAAATCTATATTTTTAAACCTCTGATCCAGGTGGAAATTGATATAATTTCTTCTTTAGTTGCTTCGGTTGTAATCCTCTGCCTCCAATAATGTGAAGCAACAATTTCATTTGGTTTCAGAATTTTATGGGTTTAATTTGCAAGTTTCATTCTCTGTGCCCTGGCATCTGTCTATGGAGAATTATAAATCTCCATCTACATTAATCTGAGCCAAGAAGTTTTTCAAGTTTATGACAAGTTTAAGATATTTTTATGAAATTGATGTGTTTGTGATTTCAACAAATGAGTCTTGAATGTGTTCATCATTGGATCTTGTTCCAAATAATTTACTTCTGTAGTTTCTCGGGTGTATTGAATTTCAGGTTCTACCGCACTTCCGTGGAAGTTGGGTGTGCGGGGGAAAATCATTGAAGTCACCGCTGTCTAGGTCTGGTAAAGTTTTTAGTTCTAATATGGCCGGTGATCCCTTGACAAGCTCTAATGGCATTGCCAATGTCAATGCACCACCTGATCCACGGAGGACTTATCAAGTTGTTGTAGCTGCTTCTGAAAATATGGGCATCGGTAAGGATGGGAAACTACCATGGAGGTTGCCTTCTGATCTCAAATTTTTTAAAAACATAACCACAACAACATCAGATCATGGGAAAAGGAATGCAATTCTAATGGGTCGTAAAACATGGGAGAGTATTCCTGCTGAGCATCGGCCACTACCTGGTCGTCTGAATGTTGTTCTGACTCGCTCTGGAAGTTTTGACATTGCAACTGTTGAAAATGTTATAATATGTGGTAGTATAACGTCTGCTTTGGAATTATTAGCAGCTTCTCCTTACTGTTTGTCAATAGAGAAAGTGTTTGTTGTAGGTGGTGGTGAGATATTAAGGTGTGCACTTGTTTTCTAGACCTCTTTTAGTGTACTATTTGTTGTTTCTGTGCACTGATTGTGTTCTTAATGTAGGGAGGCTCTGAACGCCCCTGAATGTGATGCTATCCACATTACTGAAGTTGAGACAAATATTGAATGTGACACCTTCATACCAGCTATTGACAAGTCTATGTTTCAGCCATGGTACTCATCCTTTCCTGTGGTGGAAAATAACTTGCGATATTCATTCACTAGTTATGTTCGTGTGAGGAGCTCAACTGAACCCCCCATTGATCAGAACAATGGTCTGGTCTCTCATAACAAGCCTGATTTTTCTAACTTTGAGGCTAAGAAGTTCTCTTTCCTACCTAAGGAGATTTTTGAGAAGCATGAGGAGTACTTGTACCTAAATCTTGTTCAAGAAATCATCTCAAATGGTATTCCTAAGGATGATAGAACAGGAACAGGTACATTGTCAAGATTTGGTTGCCAGGTAATGTTATCTTATTATTTGCTATATCTATTTTTTTACACCAGATGCTCTATTTTAAATGCTAATATGTGTACAAGTTCCTGTCTCGTTCCTGCTATCTGTACAGATGCGGTACAACTTGCGCAAAACTTTTCCACTGCTTACAACTAAGGCATGTGCCGGTTTCCTGTTTTGATTTATTCCGTAGCCGTATTATTGAAGCAACACTGCCTCTTTTCTTGTTTTATTTCCCTTTGCAATTTCTAATAATCTGATGCATCATTTATCATCATGGTTTAGTTGTTGACATATAACTTTATCATTTGATCCTTCAGAAAGTATTTTGGCGAGGGGTTGTCGAAGAACTTCTTTGGTTCATCAGTGGTTCAACCAATGCAAATGTAAGCATTAAGATGCTATGCTATCACTATCACTTTAAGCTTTACTTTACTAGTTGGTGGTTAGCATTGCATCCCCTCCTCCTCCCTGTTGTTTCCTCTATCATCTTGTCGACTCAGAGTTTCCAAGGCTTGGAAGAAAAGGAAGGCTTGGGAATTTGGGACTAAGTGATTAGGTGTTGTCCTTGCTTGGTTTAGTGGCGGTGGTGTTTCCGTTCATTGCTTGTGGCCTTTTATGATTTTGGTTGGTACAAGCATCACACTATTGGGTACCAGGATACTAGTATGGTGTGTAAAGGCACTTTTAGGAACTCATGAGAAGCGATTTCACATTCTCCCCAGGTTTCCTCAATTTCATTAAAATCCCCATTGGAGATGGATTTCATATTTGTTTCTAGGAGGATCATTGGAATGGTGATGGTCTTCTTTGTTTGCTTTGCTTTAGGGGAGTTCTTTTCTTAAAATTTTCATATTAAGAGAACTTTATATGTTAACGAAGCTGTAGATTTGCCCTTGACTCCTTGTATCTCTCTTGCATGGTCTTCCTCTTCAAGCATACTTGGACCTTCAAGTTTTTGGTGTGCTTTGTTTTAACGTCTTTCTTCTCTTGTTTGTTTACTCCATCTTCTTCATCGCCCTTTTCTTTGCCAAGCCCTGGAAGGTTAAAATCTTGAAGAAGATTTGCCACTTGCCTTTTCTGTTGGTTGATTGAAATGAAACATCAGCACCACATTGCTATGTTCTTTATAATCAAGCTAGAATACAGGTCATATTTTGTGGAGATACCACTTGATGATAAAGATGTAGGGTAGGTTTTAGGAAATTTGTACAGTTAGTGTGGCTCTTAGGAGGGGATTTTACTTTATGATGGAGAAGGCACTCTTTCACTACTTCATTCGCTGGATCATGGCTGAAGAAAAGTTATTAGGCAGATTGCCTTTTTGATGATCGCTTTTGGAGAAGCAGATTTGAGTTCCCCCGTTATAAGCACACCGTTGTAGATGTCTCTATGGCCTAGTCTTTTTGTGGTTTACCCTGGTATTCTTTATTCTCAACCATTAAAGCCTCTTTTTCTTTTTCTTTTTTTCCCCCTTTAAATTTATTACTTTTTTTGGGAATCTGGGATCCGTTTTCTGTTTGGCCTTAACATATTTTCGTTCATTTAATGGTAGGCGGCTTTCCATTAAAAGAAAGGGGACAAAAAGAGATATTTCTTCTTACTGAACACAAACATTCCTACGCTAGCATTTCTGAATTGTTTTATATATTGTTTTTTAATTTAAAACAATTTCATTGATGGCATTTTTTTTGGGGTGTGGTTTTGCGCTCTGCAATGACAAATGATTGGAGCCCTTTACTATAATGATCACTTGTTTGCAAGTATTCTTTTTTGGTGACTTTTGCATTTTGTTTTGGCCTCTGTGTTTGGCCTTATTTCCTATAACCTGCAAGCGGTACTTTTAGGGAAAAGACAAATTCTTGCATCCTAGGAATAACACGTGCAAAAGGACATCATTATTAATAACAAATAAAGAGTATGTAGGAACTTTAGATGAATGCCTCATTAAGTGGCTACATGAAAACCTTTTTCCCTGGACAAGTTGAACTGTATTATATCCTAAAGCTCGGCATTATCAACAGGTTCTTCAGGAGAAAGGCATTCATATATGGGATGGCAACGCATCCAGAGATTACCTCGATAGGCAATTACTTATATACTTGAATTTTAAATAAGAAACTATAGAAATTTGAGTTTTTTGATATATAGTTTAAGCTATAATTCGTTTTCTTTTCCCTTTTTTTGTTTTTGTTTTTGGTAACCTTAGTATTGGTTTAAGAGAAAGGGAGGAAGGCGACTTGGGACCTGTGTATGGGTTCCAGTGGCGGCATTTTGGTGCTAGGTTCGTGTATTATTCTGATTATCTCTTTGAAGTTTGTTTCTATTTTATTGCAGGATTTGTGCTTTACTGCTTTCCACGTTTCTTTTACAGGTATACGGACATGCATGCTGACTACACTGGTCAAGGATTTGATCAGTTGCTAGATGTAATTAACAAGATAAAAAATAATCCTGATGACCGGAGGATCATTCTTTCTGCGTGGAATCCATCTGATCTCAAACTGATGGCACTTCCTCCTTGCCACATGTTTGCTCAGGTTGGACTCAAATGTGTGGTGTCTTATGTTCACAACTTATTTCCTTAACATTGTTTATTGATCGCTCTTTGCAGTTTTACGTTGCGAATGGGGAGTTATCATGTCAAATGTATCAGCGCTCTGCTGATATGGGCCTTGGCGTTCCATTTAATATTGCATCATATGCTCTTCTGACTTGCATGATTGCTCATGTCTGTGGTATGCTACTCCATATTGACCAGTAGTTTGTTTTCTACTATAGCGATGGCCTAGCATTTAACTTACAATTACCTAGTTGCATACTTGCATTGCAGTCAAACTTTCTCTTCTTTTTCTAAATTATGTTACAAAGAAGACGGTTTGGTTGGCCATTTTGCGAGCTTTCTTTTGGATGTTATGGGGCGAGCGCAATAAAAGTCTTTTTAGATACTCATTTTCAGTTTTAGAGAGCTTCATGGACTTGGTTCCGTTTTGTCCACCGCTTTATGTTGGTCCAAAACTAGGCACCCTTTTAAGAATTTTAGTCTTTCTTATTTAGTTTCCAATTGGAAATCTCTTTTGTAATCACCTTTAGGTGCTTTGGGGTCTCTCCTTATTTCATTTATTCAATGAAATGTTTCTTCTCTTAAAAAAATAAAAAACTTCTGCTGAGCAGGCTGTTTAATGATACGATTATTTCTATACACACCTCTTTGTGGTAGTCTCTCTGTTTTTCTCTTTCTGTTTGAGTGTTCTTTCCTGTAACTTCCATGTGGCAATCTAGTAAAGTTCTGAACTGGGATTTAAACATTCTGAACTATAGTAATGTGGTTTTCCTCCCCTACAGCTACACTTCTAGTTACATTAAAAAATTATTCTTCTAATGCGCAGGTCTTGCTCGAGGCGACTTCATACATGTGATTGGAGATGCTCATGTTTACCGTACTCATGTTAGGCCATTGCAGGAGCAGCTTCAGAAACTCCCCAAACCGTTCCCCGTAAGTAGGAAAACTATAATTACATGGTTCTTCCATGCTAGCGTTTACTAACCTGCTATTTTCAATATTACATCTTACCTTATTGTAGATTTTGAAGATAAATCCCGAGAAGAAGGATATCGATTCTTTTGTGTCAGATGATTTTGAACTAACAGGTTATGACCCTCATGAGAAGATAGCAATGAAAATGGCAGTATAGAACTTGATCTAACTGTCGAGCAAAGAAAGGAGACTCGGTTCCTTTTAACTCATAATCTCCAAATTTTGAGGCAAGTACAGTAAAATTACCATGAAAAATGTTCTTTGAGTTGTTTTGAACTTGATCATACGAGGTTGAATAATGTGTGTAAGAACGTGTAGTTGATGGTACTGAAGCGGTTTAGCGATATTTCAGGTACAAGCATCAGAGGCTTTGGTTGATATGGTCTGCAAATAAAAAGTGCTAATTGGATATACTTTATACTTTGTCATGTGTAGCGAGAATCCTTTAGTCCCTATTGTTGGTTCTAAAGTGATTTAGTTCGGTTTTGTATTTGCTATAGTTTTCTCTCATTGAAAAATGGAATGGTTTCACACACACAAATACCCCGGTCACTACTATTACAATACCGTGCTACGTACAAATATAATGTAATCTCGATCGATCTATCTCCAACTTCATCTGGTTTTGAAAGGATGGTGAATTTGATGGACTGTGTTGTGACTTGTGTATGCTTCCCATTTCTAGTTTTTGCTACTTTAAAATATATACGTCACCTGCCTTTGCTTGATTAAACATCTTGCATATTTCATGTTAGAGAAACAGTGGAGTCGGGAAACTTTTCCATGTTATGTTTACCGATTAAGTTGAAACCGAGTGATTTGATTTGAGTTCATATGGCAACATCGCTATGGAGGTTGGGAAAGGAGAATTTGGTCGAGTATTATGGAATCTTTATGAAGTTACAGTGGTATTGGATATTTTTTTGGCTAAGAGAATATGAGTTGATGGAAATGGAGTGTAAAACCGTGTCTTGAAAGTGGTATGCGAATCCTATGATCCAAAAGAATGCAGAAATTGTAGTGGCATCTGAGTCCCTTCTTAATTGGGGTTCTTGTTTGGAGACAGGAATTGGAATTGGATGCCTCTATTCCAAGGACTGGTTGTCTTGAATTGAATATTGTAGATGAGAGAGCATAAGATTGTGAGTGTGTAGGATGGAATTATTATTGTTATTATTATTCTGCAACTTCCCTTTCCCTTTATCCAATTAACAGCTCATTTGAACAAATTCCCCTTCCATTATTGCCATTGTCTTTCACATTCAATGAAAACTTGAAGCCTCTCTTCTAAGCTCTTATCCAAAATATCTCATTCCTCTGATTTTAATTCTCCTTGCCATACCGATTAAGTCATAAACATCGTTTTTGGTTGAGATAGAAGATTTGAATCTCTTACCTGGTGTTTACAATTCAATTTGGTAGCTAAATCAAACCGAATGATAAATTTTCTCTTTGGATGTATATCAAATTGAACTAAATTGTTTGTTTGGTTCGGTTCAGTTTTATACATAATATAGGTTCGATTTGGTTAGATTTTTGGGTTTCTATATAATATAAATGGTTTGGTTCATCAAATCTAACTGAAAAAATTCAGTTTCCTTTTAATTTTAAATCAAACTATATCAATGCTTTAGTAAAAACTGAATCTTCAGTTTGTTTCGGTTTGGTTAGTTTTATTGTCCACTCCTACTTATACTAGTTGAGTCATCTTTATGTTGCCTTATATTTTAACTATTTAAAATGATTTTATCAATTTCTTATATATTTGATTGTACATCAATAAAAGAAGAGAGTTGTCATAAATAAATACATACCATGAACCATGGATATTTTTGGCCCATAGTCTGCAATCTTAAGACAAAATTTCCAAATTCGTCTCCTAAAACTATGGATTTGACTACTAAAACTTGAAAGGAACAATGACATGTGAAAAGTATACTAAATATATTCTCTTTTCATTATAAATTTTATTTTGAGGATTCCCAAATCTGATTAGAATTTGATTCAAACCTATTTAGTGGAGGATTATACATGTTATATATGTGTCATGCATGCTTTAATTTATTTAGTGTTATTTCAATTTCCTAAGTACAAAAGAGATGCTCTAGCTAATCAATATAGCACCTTCATTAAGGGGCATCAATAACAAACAATGTGTAACAACCAAATAATTTGATAGTTGTTATAGTTCGTAGACGTACCTCTTAACTAACATAAGCATAGCTAAATTGATATGAAACGTGTATCATCGACCAAGAGGTTTGAGGTTCAAAATTTTCATCCTGCATATTGTTGAACTCAAAATAATAATAATAACAGTAATAAATAAAGACATCCTCTTTTGATCGTTAAAATTTTAATTCATGCTTGAGTCGTAAAGGAGGGAAAAACAACAAAGAGAAACGCCATCAAATATTGATAGCGAGTTTGTATTCTATATATAAGTTTTTAAATGGAGGTTTAGATGGAAACAATCTACTAAGTTGTCTACCTATAGTATAGGGTTTAGGGTTTAGGTAACAAAACTAAAGAGAAGTAGAAAACCTAATTGGTCAATACAAGTTTGAAGTACATTAGAAGATCATGATATCTCCATGAGGAATACATTAGTTTTTCGTTTAGTTGTTTTTTTTTTCTATTTTTTAAATTTATTGTAAAGTTAGGTCTTTTTTGTAACCATTTCGATTTTTGTTTTTTTTATTTTTTAAATATAAATTTTCTCCACAATTTTTTAAAATGGTTTTCATCCCGTTTGAAGTCGTAGTCAAATTGCTATATATATATTATAGATATATTATATATTTTATAAAAATATATTTTTTATAATTTTAAAATTCACTTGGATTTTAAAAACATGGTTGGAAAATGGTGGTTATGAACGCAATATTAAAAAAAAAAAATAATTATCAAACGGGGTTCTAGTATTATTGATGCACAATAATATTAATAATATGAACAAATTAGTATATTTGTGGATTGAGATTGGAAAAAAAGTTATGGATAAACCGTGGATATGTTAGGAGTGATAAGGACAATGGAACCTCCATAATGGTATGATATTGTCCACTTTAGGCATAAATTCTCACGACTTTGCTTTTGGAACTACCAAAAAGGTTTTATATTAATGGAGATAATTGTCCACCCTTATGTGCCCGTGATCATTCTCTTCTCTAACCAATATGAAACTTTGTTTGTACTTCTAACTGGAAGATGTTGGTTTTTTTGTATGAAACAAAATAGAAAAACTTAAGGACAAATGGGAATAAAAAATAAGGGCATAATCTGCTTAAGGAGGATGGTCTTTAAGCCAAATTGTCGAAAATTCAAAACATCAAGCATGGATAATTAACTCATGAGTAATAGAAATACTCCCATGGTTAGCTCAAAGGAAGTCAAGAATAGAACCACAATGATGAAAATCACAAATAAAGTCAAGGAAAGCTTAAACCTCAACGACGAATTTGGTTTTTCCAGCCAAAAGCTTCCATAGAATTAGGGAATCAGTTTCATTTCCAAAACAGGGAAATATTAGCCTGCAGCTCTAGAGAGGCCATTAAACATGGATATGACCACAACAAGCTCAATATCACCATAATTAAGTGTCTTCCCATAGCAAACATGACATCACCATTCGATACATGAATAATGACTCCTATACTAACATCTCCATTTAGGAAAGCCACATTAGAATTCATCTTTAATGAGCCACGAGGTGGTGCCGACCAACTAGAGGCTTCCTCAATCATCGAGGGAGGACTAGGCAACTAGGTTAAGGCTTGCTCAACTTGACGATCCATTGATTCCTCCATGCTCACTGGCCACTAGATGGGATGATAATTAGGCGAGATTTGGTCATAAAAAATCAGAAGATTGCACTTATGCCAAATGATATAAAGAATGAGCAAGAAGATCTGATATCCAATGGATTCAAAATATCAGACTCTAAGAAAAAAAACAACATTAGAGTAGTACATGTAAAAAAAATAAATACTGAGATTAGAGAGACCAAATTTATTTAATTCCCTTGCTGAGAGTATGGATCCAAGATTCAGAAGCATATGAGTATAAAGGATAATCCCCACAAGCAATGATAGAATGACTAGTCAAATCAGAACATGGTGGAAGAGAGTTGAGGCAAGCACGACACAAAAAGAATTTCGTCTTTTGTGGGATTGAAAGTGCCCACATTGATCTTAAAAAATTTTCCAGGTAAAGACTTACCACGATCAAAGCAGAGTCAACTTCTACCCATCTTTGACGAATCAAAAACTCTTTTTTATTTAATGCAAAAAAAAAAAAAAAATCATATGTGCGAGGAGGAAAACAAAAGAAATACTCTTGATGAGTTTAATATCTTTATATCTTCCAGACATAATAACTCATCAATCAGAGCCTGATTCCATTGCACATCATAGATAAGACTATCCGTTGATGACACAATTAGAGACCATGATAAAGAAAGAAGTTTCTTGAAGGTAGTTTCACAAGGAAACCACTGATCAATAGATATCGATCGATCGACCATCCCCAATCTTCCAACAACCACCTGTGAGAGCAAACGCTCATAACCCCATTAAATACTTCATCAAGTATAGAAAGAGCGATATCCCACGACAACATGAATAAAAGATATACTTACTCTTTAATGTTCACAATAGAATGCTCTCTTTCCAGGATGCATTAAGTATGTTTAGCATACAGAAGTTGAATGAAAAGTTGGATAGCATGAAAACCAAATCATATTTTCTTCATAATACTGCCTAGAAATGCCACTCAACCCTATGATATGCGTTGCTCATATCACTTTGGAGGGATGCATTTGCTTGTTGAGAGCACGTTTTGACTTCCTCATCATCGAACAATTTGTCCAAGAGATGATTTATTACAGGGGTCACCACTTGGGCCGTGACTTACAATTTTGTTAACAGCTTGAAAATTTAGGGTAGATGATTTAAAAAGATAGAAGTAATAGTCGAGAAAAGATTAGTAATATCTTCCCTCATTTCGATTTTAGTCTGCGAGGAAAGAGAATGTATTCTTTTTCCTTTATTAGGTAGTCCGTGGATGGAACCCACTTTGTGTTTTTATCTTCTCATTTGGACAACTCTTCCTTAGAATGTTTGTATTGATAGACCCAAACAATATAACAATAATCCACTAGGATTTACTCCAAAGACAAACAACCAAATAATTAATCTCCAAAACACCATAAATAAATCACCAAATAATCAACCAGCAATCAACCAACAATGGACAACAATAAACTACTAAAATATGGAAAACTAAAAATAAAGAGCACACACGAATTATACGTGGAATCTTCTTCAATGTGAAGAGTAAAAACTATGGGACTTGCGAGGAGTCCACCCTTGTCAACTTCTCTTATTATAATTAAATTGAGGGAAAAAGAACCCAAATCAGTCATATAAAGGTTCACTATCCACCAATACTTTCATACATAAAAGATGAACACTTAGAAATAAAAAGAATGAAAATCACCCAGTTTTTTAGATTTTGTTCACCAACGATAAACAATGATACAACCGTTCATTATTCTAAAAAAAACCAAAAATTTGGGAGACGTTCATATTTGAACTCAATCTAATGTTTTTGTTTTTAGTCCCCTTTTGAATAACCCCACTGTGGTTTAGGAGTGTCCAAATTGATGTAGATTTGAAGGAAGCGACCCCAGGACTAGAGATGTATACGAGGCGGTGCGGGGCTGGGGATGTCATTCCCCATCCCTGTCCCCGCTCACCATTTCATTCCCCATCCCGTGAAATTCTCCATGGGAATCGGGGTGGAGATTCCTCGCGGGAAATTTTTTCCTGTTACTTTTTTTATAAAAAAATAATTAATTTAGATCACTAATGTGAACAAATTTTAATTAAATAATTAACTTTATAACTAAATTTTTTATTATTAAATTGTTTATTATGGTTAATTTTATATGACTATTTGAATTTAAAGATAAATTAATCAAATTTTGGCCTAAAAAGCTAATTAATTTTTTTAGTAGAAAGAAATAAATGTAAATCAAATTATTTACATATATAATATAAATTTAAATATTTCAATTTAAACATATTTATTATCTTTCTCTATAAATAATCAAATTTGAAATTTAAAAGTGGTATTTATATAATAATAATAATAACATAACATTAGATAACTATACTAAATAAATATGTAGAAACTAATCGGAGCGGGGATGGGGAATGCATTCCCCATCCCTATCCTTCACGGGAATTTTTTCCTCCACTCCCTCCCCCATTCCCCACCCTGTTCGGGGCCCCACGGGGCCCGGTTCCCGTGGGAAAATTGGACATCTCTACCCATAACTCATCCTCTCGATGTTGTCTCAATCCAAAAACCATTGGCTAGCTAACAAACGAAGTCTTTGACCTCGTTTAGTAATCATTTGATTTTTTTTGTTTTTGTTTTAAAAATTAAGTCTATTTCATCCATATTTCTGATAATGATTTGCATCTTTTTAAGTACAATGGTTGAATTATTAGCCAAATTCCAAAAACAAAAACAAATCTTGGAAAACTATTTTTTTAGTTCTCAAAATTTGACTTGATTTTTTAAACAATTGGTAAAAAATAGATAACAAATCAAGAAATTTGAAGGTAAAAATAGTGTTCATAAGTTCAATTTTAAAAAACAAAAACAAAAAAACAACCATGGTTGCCAAATGAGGCCTTAGTTTCTAAAAATTGAGTCTATAAACACCCATTCACTTCTAAATTCCTTGCTTTATTGTCTAATTTTTACTAATCTTTTCGAAAATCAAACCAAGTTTTCAAAACTAAAAGAAAATGTTTTTCAAAACTTGTTTTTGTTTTTAAAAACGGTCTAAAAAATCAACTCTTTTATTAAAGGAAGATGAAAACTATAGTAAGAAATTAATTCAAGAAAATATATTTAATTTCTAAAAAGCCAGATTTTCAACTCTTTAAAAATAATTAGTCTTATCCAAACACAAAAATAGGGATATGAGACAATAATATCTTGCGAAAAAAGTGAAAAGCTTAAACAACACATTTTAAAAGTTGAGTTGACATGGGAATATATAATAGTATAAATGTAACTACTAACATTAGATTAATATCACAAGAATTTATGTGGAATAATTATGACAGCTAAAGCTATCACTAGGCTTTTGAAAATTTGAAAATGATCCAAATATTTTAATTATCATAATAGTGGAACATAATTAATAATAAATCACAAATAGTTTTCTTTATTTTCTTTTTCAAAAAAAAGTAAAATACTCGTGTAATTCAATTATAATGTAGGGTAGAAACATTAAACTTCTAACTTCGAAATCAATAATGTACTAGCTTAATATTAGTTGAACTATGCTTCTCTTGACGATTACATTATTTATATTAAATTTTACCATTATGTACCACAAAAATTTAGTACATATAATTTTTAGACGATCATATAATTAATTTTGTTAAAATTAACTAAATATATCATTGATCAGATCTTACTATTATTGTTCAATAGGAGTGAAGGATTTGAAACTCTATTGTTGAGAAGGCTAGCAACGTCATAACTAATTAAGCTATTATCATATCAACTGATATACGATTTCTACTCCAATCAAATTAGCAATTTTGTTAATTAAAAATTAACTTAGATAAAGTTATATTTGCAAATTAGAAAATACAAAGACATAATTTATACAACTAGATACAAAATACTCTATAGTTTATTAAAATTGATTAAGAAATTATATTATATCCAACAATAGTCTACTTTATCTATTCTCTTCAACAAACTCTATTCAAGTTTTCCTTCACTTTATTCTTCAAATATAAACTTATAATGAATGATGAATGTCTTCTCCTATAAGGAACAAATACTCGCTTAACTCTTCCATGTAAAAAAAAAAAAGAAGGTAAATTACAAAAAGAAAAAAAATCCATAAAGTTTAATTATTATATATTTTTATTATTTTAAAAATTTCAATATTATCCGTGACTTTTTGTAACTATTTTAAAACTACCCGTGGAGTAAAAATCCATAAAAAATTTGAATAGAAAATAACTAGGACCTAGAGTGACTTGTTGGGACGATCTGGTGTCATCGAGTTCTAATTTTTGAAACACCATCCTAGGTATCAATATTTGTTCAACCCTATGAAACATTTTAAAATTTCTATGAAACGTTAAATATAATTGTTGAGGGTTGCACAAGGTCCAAAGCCCAAGAGAAATCAAGGACATCATGAGGAAACACGTGTCCCAAAAGAGGAAAAAAGTCAAATCTTTGAGTTTCAGGTTGACTAGTCAAGCTGGTGAATTTAGACCAATTGAAAGATAACTGAGTCATGCTCGGCTTGGTACCATGCAACCTTGAGTGCTACAACTATCCCGACATGTGCGTATTAAAAGGAAGGACATTATAAATAATTAACCCGGTTTAGATAACCCTAAAGGGAAAGAGTAGATAACCTCCCAATGAGTGTCCTGACTTTGTTTTTGTGTGCTTAGTTGAATTATATGCACTCCCTAACTGTGGTGGACTTAACACCACATCGATGCGAGGAATTCTCATGCATTTAGAAAGTGAGACTAGACTAGGAGAAGCTAGTCAACAAACAAACATGCGGAACAATGATGAACACGTACGAACTTTCCACACCAACGATAATATTGCAACTTTACATGATTATAATAAAAATAATATCTCAATTGTTTTGAAACTTGAACCTCAACCTCGAGGTTGTATTGAGGGAAAGTTACTTTTATATGGTTAAACAAATTGAAGCCTAACTAAAAGTGTGACAGTTTAAAAGAGGTTAAAAAGTTTACAAAGGACTGTGAGGTTATTTGAGTTTTATAATTTTCATTCAAATACGTAAAATGAAAATTAAAAAAGAAAAAGAAAAGAAAGCTGTATAAAAAGAAAATATACAGAACTTATTACGACTTTTTCGAATTTCCCGTTTTCTTCTTCTTCTTTTCAATTCAGTCCGTAGCCCTAATCACTTGCAGGATTTACGAGATCGTGAAAGCTTTGATTTACATGTCCTTAATTCCTAAAACCCACAGAATTCTTCCTCCCTTCGCAACCTCTGCTGCCGCGCTATGAACGCCTCCACCGTCTGCCGGAACTCCTCGTTGCTCATTCCATCTTCCGGATACGAGCTATTTCTTCTGTCTTCCCTCAATCCGACGATTTTCTTGAATTTCTCCGTCTCCGATCGTCGCAATTCACGATCCAGATTCTCTCGCTGTACGACCTCCATTTTCTCCGATTTACTCCTTTGATAACGCTTAATTTCTTGAGGATTGACGATTTTCTTGACAGATATCGAGGAATCACCGCGGCTGTCATCGATCTGTTTGATCCGATACTCGATCTCAGCGCGTCGAGTTTTCTGATTCTTCTCGCTGTTTTGGATGAACTCCTCGTAAAGATCGGCAACCGAATTCTTCTTGCTCGGATCCTTAGCAGAGAACTGTCCAGATTTAGCGAAAAGAGTGATGACTATTGCGTTTCCGATCAGAAACACGAAGCGAGGACTGATCAATGTCACCGACAAGTAGCGGAAGTACTCGCTGGAGTTCTTGAAGGCGGTCGGCAAATGGCTGGAAAATCTCGAGATCACGACGAGAATCAAACATAACTCGATGAATCGAAACAGGTTAGCGATCTTTCTGAGCTGTCGATACTTGAGAATCGCGTTCGCTTTCTCCGCTCTTATGTCGTAGAAATTGACGGACTCCATTTCCAGAAAGAACACAAAAATCAATTAAGCGAAAATCACAGCAGAATTTACAAAGACGATCTTATAAAATTCAAAACAATGTGTCACTGGTAAACAAACTCCTTCTGCATCAAATTCTTCGATCCAACCGTGAAGATCATCTCCGGTGGAAGAAAATTCGACGGTGCTGCTAAGAAATTCCTGATCGGAACCATGGAAACAGAGAGAAAATCAACAACAAAAACAGAGTAAACTCCACTTTTTTTTTTTTTTTTTTTTTTTTTTTTTTTTTTTTTTTCAAGTGAGAGTGTTAGTTTTATTGTTTTGCATACTTTTAGTGTGATAGGTATTTATAGTTACATTAAATTGAAGCTTTGAAACTTTTTCTTTTTTCTTTTTAATTAATATATTCCATTTACTTTATATCTTTAAAAATTTTGCAATTTGAAGCCTTTTTGTCTACACGACCATTTTAAAATTATTAGTTGAAAATTATTAATGGGATAGAATATTGGAAAATTATTTTAAATGACCACATTTTTAAAAGTATTTACAAATAATAGTAAAATATTATTGTTTATTTGGGATAAACTACTTATTGGTTCTATCATATATATAAATAAGTCTATCGCGATCTATTATAAATAGACAATAAAACTTTTATATTTTCAAATATTTTGGTTCATTTTCTATATTTAAAAATAATCTTAAAATATGGCCATAGCTTTAAAGGTTGGTAACATAGTCCTTGGAAATAATTTTTTTTTTTTTTTGGAAAAAAGGAGAATTTTTTTTAACAATTACCACAACATGGTATTAGGATAATACTTTTCCTTTTATTTTCTATTCCAAAAGTACTGATTTTTAACGACCATAAAGGTAAAATAGAATATTAATTCATTCTACTATTGGATTTGTATACTAGTGTGATTCTCAAAATGTTTACCGTTATAAGATGGCTTAAAGTTTATGAGATGAAGATTGAGTATATCTAAGATGAAAAAGTTTTTGGGATTGTTGTAGTTTAAAATTGTTAGCAGCTATGCTTTTAAAATCAATTGTAACAAAAAATAAAATAGTGTCTGGTAAATTTTAATTAAAAATTAGAAAAAAATTAGTTGGTATATTTGGTTAATTAATACTAAATTAGTGTAGTTTAGTTAGATGAGTCAAAATAGCTTATTATTTCAATTATTATTATATTGATATAATTTAAAATTTATTATAATATTCTTATTTAAAATATTATATGACATGAATTTGGATTAATTTTGTTTAATCTAGATTATTCAATAAAAGTTTAAGAAAAATAATTGTTGTAAAAAATTGAAAATAAATGTGAAAAGATATATTAATATGAAATGATATTATTGTAATATATTTATTTAAATGGTTAAGAGGATAATATATTTTTGAGAAAACTAGATATAAAAGGTTTTGTACTTTAGTTAAGTGATTCTGAAAAATTGGTTAAGATTTCCCCCTAATCACTTTATACTATTGTAAATACAATCCCAAATGGAACTTTAATCTTGATTGAGTTCAAAATACATAACAACTCCTATCACACCATCAGTCGGCATTTGAAATCAACCTGACGTAATGATTTTAATTATTTAACGAGCCACTGATCTAAAATGCTTATGTTGGCATAACCACTTCGACTTAACACTAAGTTAAAACACTGAATAGTTAAAATGAGCATAACTTAACTGATGTCAAGTATGAACTTAACTGATGCCAAGTATGTACTACCGACCTCGAGAGGGTCAAACCTCTAATATTTTGATGTGTATTAACAAAATTTTCAAGTATTATTTAAAAGTAATTTATTTAATTGCTGAGTAGAGAGACAAATATTAGTGGGAAAAATGCCAAGTGGACAATGGGTGAAGAAGCACTTGGAGAAAATTGGAATCCAAATGGAGATGCCACATCGACTTTCTTACTCACTAAGAAAATACCACGTGGCACTTTTTTTTCAATCAATTATTTTGTAAATTTCTTTTTCCCTTTTATTAGCCTTTTAACGGCCATTGAATTTACTTTTATATCCCGTCAGTCACTACCAGTACTACGGCGACAACTTTGTCTCCATTGATTGTGGATGCCACGTGTCAGCTTATCACCTCTCTATTACTTCTTCGTAAGATACAAAATTAATATCTTGTGTAATTACTTTTAATATTATTACCAAAGATGAGCATAATCGATAATTGACATGTATTATTGTTCTTAAGAATAGAGGTGACTTATAATAGACTTATCTCTATTGAAGTTTGTAATGATATATTTATAAGAGGGTTGGCCCAAGATTTTTGTTACTACTTGAATCTAGGTTAAGGAGTTGAATTTGGATGACCTAAAAATTCTTCTGATCAGAGGCATCCGTTTTGCATGTTACAACTATAATTAGGCTTATCTCAATCTCACCTTGGTCGAGGCCAATGCTATCTATATCTAGTTTGGGCCTTTCGCCTAAATCTTTGTTTCCTTAAGCCCAATTGTCATGTAAAGGTTAGACTTTTTTCTATCCAAATTTTGGCATTAATTTTGAATTAATTATAGGTTTAAATTCCATTTTCGTCCTTCAACTATATATTTTGGTCTTTGAACTTTTGAAAAGTCTATTTTAGTCCCAATTTTTAAAATTTGTCTATTATATTTCTTACTATATAATATATTAAAAATTTAATGAATTGGTGATGTGGCCAAGCATCCATAATTTGAAGGATTGTGTTTCTGTTGAGGATGAAGATGAGGACGTAGATAATTTCTCAACTTTATAGCAAAGAATTAGAGGCAAAAGATGCAGTTGAATCCATGACAACAATGAGAGCAAGGAGCAGTAGTGAGACGACTTAAATATTACTGAATTACCTATATAAAATGTTGAGGATCCCACATTGCAAAAATCAAGAGAACTCATATTCTTAATAAGATAGATGAGCTACTCCTCTCACTATCAATATGTTTTGAGATAGAACTCCATGTTATCTAATATAAAGTATAATTGCTTATTTGGCAGCTAGATAACTAATCTGTTAAGTTTTTAGTGATTATTGACAATAGAGACTAAAATGGACATGTTTTAAAAGTTTAGAAATTAAAGCTGACTTTTTGAAAGTTTGAAAACCAAATTAGAACAAAATTCATAGATCATGAGTTTTTTAAAATAAAAAAAAACATTTTTCAGAAAAATATTACTTTATACAATTAAAAAAATGAAGTTGTCCAACCAAAATTTCACAGTTAGATTCTAAATGGATATTATTTGTTAAATTTGTTTTGTTTATTTTCTTCTTCTTTGTATTAGCTAAACTAATCACATGAAACCATAAAATTAAGAGCAACCTAAAGATTAATTTTAAATTACTTTTTCCAAACCCTTTAAAAGCTCAAATTAAAATATAAATTAAAAGTAAAGAAAAAGCCTTAACATTTTTTTCCCGAGTGGTGAGCATTTTTTCAGAAATACTGATCACTATAGAAGTTGACATGCTTTATTTGGTATACACAAATAATTTATTTTATCTTAAGCTTCTCATTTCAAAACTCTTTAAAAGTAAAATCTTATTCAAACACACAAACCTATATAAATGCTTTATATCTTTTCTTTTTCTTTATCACCTTTTTAATATTATATGATATTATGGGTTATTATTATTATTATTATTTTTATAGAAAACCATTATTGACACTACAAGAAAACACCCATTTTTCGATATTCAGAATGGTTAGAAAATGGTTAAAAAGGCATCAGAGATCAACTCCCGATGACTAAATAGGTTTTGGGAGTTTGGTCGAGATATACTCGTTGGGAGATCATCTCCCGATGTGCGTATACACACCGTCGGGAATTAGGATAACTCCTGACGCCTCATGTACAACGTCAGGAGTTTATTTACTCCTGACGGATGTATACATCTGTTAGGAGTTCTTTGATGTCCCTGCGATGTTACTATTGACGGGAGATAATAGAACTCCCGATGTCCTCGTTGGGAAATAGTGCACTATCCAAGCTATTTTTTGTTTTTTTTTTTTCTTTTTTAAATTTTGATTTGAACAACCTAAAATATTAAAAACATTATTAAGCAAATCAAACGCATAAAGAACAAAACGTATTCACATATAAATAAACAAAAACAAAAACAAAGTTGATAGTATTCTTTATTACACAAAAGAGAGAAAAGTTGGCAAAGATGGTCTACAAAACAAACATGTCTTGATGAATGCATAGAAGAAGGTGTGATGATATTTCCAAACGGCATCTCCAACAACATCTCCAAACAACATCTCCAAAATAGTAGTTTACCTACAATTACATTAATTAGAGAACATTATTATATATATGAATATTAAATGTAAGAAGAACTCTCAACCTCTCATTTGAAACTAATCTAAACCCACCCAACATAACATTCAAAATTCATAAACTTCTACAAACAAACAAAAGCCATAAGATGAATCATACAATCCTAAAAAAAAAAAAAAACACAATTCCAAGACTACATGTTCTCAACCTTAAACCTCCACAATCACACAAAAACCACAAGTTGAACTCGAAAAGAAAGATAACTAATCTCGTGCAACTCATCCCACGCAACATTTAAAATTCATAAACTTCCACAAATAAACAAAAAATTTCAAGTTGAACTCCAAAACAAGTATAATTAATATCAACCCACCCTACACAACATTCAAATTTCATAAACATCTACAAACACACAAATGAGGGGGATATTCCATATGTAACGAATAAGTTGTATGACATTCAAAGCCTCTAGATAAGTTGACTGGCTCTCTAATGATATACCCATTCACAGTATGATGGGGATATTCTATATAATAATAGATGTCGCTCCATACCCTCTAATGACTCCTACATTGAATTCATCCAATTCTTGCATGGGCATCTTGTTTGTCCAAAATCATTAACATGAAACCTTGCCACTTCTAAAAATTGAGATATTCCTTCTCTATACTCGACCGACAACTTATTTCTAAGTTTTATCCATTCTTTATTCATCTTTAACAATAAAACTTTTCTGTCCCAATTTGTAATCCAAAATAAATTATTAACTTGTGTTGTATACATAATGAAAGGTGGTTAACATTTAGAGGCCTATATACACTCAAAATAAGAATAGAATTACAAGAGACTTATGGATGCATTTCTCAACTACAAAAGTTTAACTTTAAGACAATTTATCGATAAGTCAAATTGTGCTCAACATTGCACTTTTCACATAGACTCATCAAACTCATCTACCAAACCTACAACAGACTCCCAGAAAAAAGAAGCCAAAATTCCATCATGCATAATCACAATCCACAACTCAATTATAGCTTCTTACAAACCAAAAGAGAGATATAAGAATTTCTCAATTAGAAAACCAAAGTTATTCTAAATCTAATAATTTCCTTCTCTAAGCTCAAGCTCAGGTTCAGGCTCAAGTTTAAGCTCAAATGGATTCATTATCACAGCTAGCCCTAAGACCCCCTTAACTCAAAGTCCAAATCACATTAGTTCTGAATCTATAACAATATTACCTCAAAAATAGTTCATACAACTCAGAAATTCGATTCAAATAGAGAAAGATTACCTGAAGTAGGCTTTTGATGGCGAAAAATCATCTTTTTCAATGACAGAAGAAGGTGTTCGACCTGCTCTGAAGATGACCTTCGATGCAAATTGATTTCTGATTGATGGAGTGGAGGGAGAGGCAAAAGAGATGAAGAGCGAAGCGGAGGGGGGAGAGGCATCATTGAATATTTTTAGATCGCTTATTAGGGTTACTAACTCCAGACGAGTACTATATATCGTTGGGAATTAGTATCCAAACTCTTGATGAGATAAAGTACCCATCGGGAGTTAGACCATATGTAAAGTCAAGCCCACACGTATCTCTCGATGAGGTGGAAATGGCGTCGGGAGTTATGCCTAACTCCCGACGGGTTAATTCTTGACTAAACGTAACTCGTTGGGAGTTAGGCCATAATTGCTAATGAAACGTAACCAACATTGGAAATATAAGTAACTCCCTACAGTTGTTGTATGACGTTCGGAAATAGGATATCTTTCGACGATTGAACTGCCGACGGTCGTATTTAATATCATGATATCGTATTTTTCTTGTAGCGTAGATAACTTATGTTAGATTATATATAAAAAAGATATCAATATAACATAGTATTATAAATGAATTAATTATATATTGTCACATCAACAATAAAATAAGAGGTAATTAATAAAAAATAGAAATAACTAAGGGCACATAGACCATTTCCAAAGTAATTTTAAAAACTTGAGAGTTTAAATAGTAAAATTTTAGAATTTCTGAGCCATAATAAAAATATTTGTGAAACTTTAGGGACTAATATGATATTTATTCCTAAAAACTTGAGTTTGAATTATTCTTCAATAGAATTATATAACAAAATCAATGAAGAATCGTTAAATCTCATCTCATCAAATCCTTTTGTGTGGGTAAAAATTTGGTATGTAAATTAGTTTTTTTAGAAAGAAGAAAATTATTTTTTGTTTTAAGGCCAAAATCTTAAGACCTAAACCTAAATATATTTAAACAAGAAAAATATTGGACAAAAAAGGGAGAGAGAATGCCTTTTTAGAGCTTTCATGTTGGTCTATTTGACAAAAGTTTAAATTTTAGGTTGATCTTTAATTATAAGATTATTTTATTTTAATTTGGACTATTTTCAAATAAAAGAAAATGAACCAACTTATTTATAGATATAACAAAATGTCATTGGTCTATCAATGACAGACCACGATAGACCGTGTGATAGAAGTCTATTGCTCAATGATAGAAGTCTATCTCGATCTGTTATATATACTTGAAAATATTTTCTTTAATTTTTATATTTAAAAATATTTTACATTTTCTTCTCTTATTCTAGTTGAATTGCATCAAAGCATAAATCATAAATTAAACTAATTTTGAAAATGTGTAACGTTTGAAATTATTATTATAGAGAAGTAAATAATTAGGGATAAAATAGAATTTAAATCCACAATTATACTAGAATATTTATTAAAATTTAAACATGAACTCTTTGATTAAGTTATAACAAAAGTAAATAAAGACAAAACATATCTTGTTAAATGATTATATATATGCTTTTTGTTTACCCTCCATGGCAAGGATCCCTAGGGCTCCACTAAAGAATAGTTAATATTATCCATCTCTCTTTTTCTAAGGAAGAGTTTTTTAATTAATTTGAGACTAATGTTTGTCACAAAATAATAATAATTTTTGAGGAAAAATCCAAATGACAATAATTGAAGATTTGGAAGGAAGCTGATAATTTATCCAATGGGGAGTGGGGTTGTTGCCTTTTTATTTGGAGTGTTTTTCTTGCTTTGCAAAGGCTTTACACATTTCAGACATATATGGGTTTAGGGTCTTTCAATGCTCTTTATAATCTAATGGGATATATTTTTTAGGAAGAAAAAAAATCTAATGGAATATATTATCTAAACTCTTTATATTATATATATAATATATATATATATATATATATATAAGTCTTGTCCTTTCCTCACAGTTTTAGATTGCTTCTTTGGTATATATATGTTTAATTTTAATCCCTAAATTTTAAGATGTTATATTTTTAGTTTTTTCATTTTGAGTTTAATTTTAATTTAATCTCTAAGTTTCAAAATATTATAATATATTACTTTGTTTCTCTAAAGCAAACCTCAATAGATGAGAGAGTACATCGAAAAGATAATACATTGGTGGTTGAACAACTCTACCATCTAAACATATCAAGACAAATATCACTGGCACCTAAAAAACTATATCATCGGCTTCTCCTTCCACTCCATCTCAATCGCCTCCCGTGACATCAAATTCCCTAGTCAGTACTCTGTCATAGTTGCCGCCGCAACAATTGCCTCCTTTGAATCCATTAGATTCCGCAACTATTATCTCATCTCAACCTTAAGTTTTTCCGTCACATCGAAATCCCCACCAATTCTCCGTCGCTGTCACCGCTGCAGTAGTCACCTCCAAAACCGTCTTACCCTCGAGACTTGAGTATTGTTTGAATTTGGTCTTTAGATTTCAATTTTTTACTAAATATCTTCATTTTATCTTTTGTCTTTAGCGTTTTTTTTTAAATGATTTGAGTTTGGTGTTAATGTCTATTAATTAATGTAAAATTATAATATTTTGAAACTAAATTGAAACAAAACTCAAATCTCAAAGGTAAAATTACAAAATATTTTGAAATCTAAGTACTAAATTGAAATCACTAAATTGAAATCAAACTTAAAATTTAAAACTACAAGTATAACATTTTTAAATCTAGGGACCTAATGAAAATCAAACCCAAAATAAAAAGTATTTTTTTTTCTTTTTGGTAAAAATTTCAATTTTCTTTTTCTTAAATGAATAATTTTTATGATGAATGAAGAATTATAAACTTTTTGTGGGTGAGACTTTTTAGTTTCATAATTCAGCTCTCTTTGACGTGCATAAAATGAAAGTTCCTAAACTAATAGCAAGATAGACAATAATTACCATTTCAAAAGTCAATCTTTGACTCACTTTCACAATTTTATTAAGCTAAAATGATAAAAAAATCAAGAGTCTATAATGTATTTATAACTTGGTTTAGTTACTAATTTAATCTCTAACTTCGAGATTGATTATATATGTTTTATGTCAATTAAACTATGTTTTTTTCGTTGTTTCTTAGGTTTTTGAATTTTCAACTTTGTTCCAATAAAGTCTTTAAACTTTATAATAGATTCTTAAAGTATCCAATATAAGTCCTTAAATTTTCAATTTTATGTTTAACGAGTTATTGACTTTTCTAACATTTTTTAAAATTCAAGGTTTTATTAAACATAAAATTCAATTTCATATTAAATAAATCAAATTTTCAAATAAAACTGAAACTTTTAAGAAAATTTATAACATGAAATATATCTAGATGGCTAAATGTAAATGTATCTCTTTAAATATAGCCATTTTGAGTATAACTATGAGATATTTTGAATAGGTCAACAATTGTATTATATATAATATATAAATATGTTATAATATATTGAAAGTGATAACCTTTGAAAAAAAATAGTTTTCTGAATCTTTTTGTCATTTTTGTCAAATTTATATTTACAAAATATGTTACTATTAAATATCAATAATTAGCAAAACATAAATTTGTCAGATCATGAATTTTCAATTAAAATATGAGAATATGTTTTTTTTTTATTAATTACATATCCTATTTAAAAAAAAAAAGGTTAAATTATAAAAAAATACCTTAACTTTGTACTTTTGTGTCAAAAATACCCTTTAAGCTTACAAAAGTTTTTAAAATACTATTTAACTTTAAAAAAAGTTCAAAAATACTCTTCTCGTTAGTTTTGGAGGAAAATCGTTAAAATTTTATTTAAAAAATATCCTTGAACTTTCAAGAGTTTCAAAAATACTTTTAAACTTAAAAAGTTAAAAAAATTTACTCACGGTTAGTGTATGAACAAAAATTGTTAATATCTCGTTGCAAAAATAATTTTAAATTTAAAAAAAAAGTTTAAAAATGTTTCTACCATTAGTATGACGATCAATTTGTTGAGTTTGAAAAGTAATAATTTTCAAGACAAATTATATCGATATCCTCATTCTTTTTCACTAAACACTATCATTTTTCTCCTATTTTTCAATTCTTATGCCAATTTTTTTAGCAACCAAAACAAAAACCAATATTTTAAATTAACAACATAAGATTCTAAAAAATCTCACAAACTTCTAAAGTCAAAATCTTTTCTTGGAAAATACCAAAACGATAAACAAACCAATAAAAAATTATTATTTAGCTATTGACACACACTCGACTCCTAACGTACAACTTTATTGAAATATTTAAGTTCTAATATCCCTTAGTGCTTTCATTATTTCTCTTTCTTCTTACTATAGTTCATATACTCTTACTAAAATGTGCAGTTTTATTTATTTATTTAGATAAACAAATGTCAAGTAATTAAAAAAAATTGGGGTAAGAGTATTGAAAAAGAGAGGAGAAAAAGAGGAAAAATAAAGAAGTAAGACGGTGATTTCTTTTCATATAATAGTAAGTTTTTTAACTTTTTTTTTTAAAAAAATTTATTTTAAGGGTATTTTTAAAATTTTTAAAAGTTCAAGGATATTTTTGACACAAAACACTTATAGTTTCCATCCAAAACTATTGTAAGAATATTTTTTTTTATTTCATTTTGAAATTTTAAGGATATTTTTGAAACTTTTGAAAGTTCAAAAATATTTTTGACACAAAAAAAAGTTTAGGGATATTTTGTATAATTTAGTTTTTTTTAAAATTTCTAGTTAGTCATATAAAAGTAGTCTAATTATTTACAATATAAGTACTATATTGATATAAAATTTATATTATCAACCTTGATATTAAAGAGTGGATTCCCTCAAACCACACATTATAGTGAAAAACTAATTATTCATTGAATATTATAATAAACAGATGATAATATACGAACGTCCATGCAACTCGGAATGAATCATGAGTGCAAATTTAGATACACGGTAAAAGTTAGATTAATGTTTTAATATGTCCATTTAAATTCTAATAACTTAAAAGCTTTTGTATTTAATTATAATAATTCTACATTTTCAAATTATTCAAAATCGCCAACAAGAAATAGTTCACTGGCATAGTGTTTGTACTATCGACCTCGAAGTTTGAGGTTTGATTATCCTATCCCAATTTAATTACAATATATTTCAAAAAAAATTATTCAAAATTATGACAATTTTTATAACAATCTTATTTTGTATAGTTCGATTGTCAAAGTGAGCCTGATTTATTAGTATTAACATAATTTTTATACTTAGAGGTCGGAGATTCAATTTTTCATCATATAATTATTGGACTATAGTATAGTTCAACTAGTCGAAACATTTATAATTAAATGTTAGAACCTTACCTCCCTATATCGTTAAAGTGAAAAGAAAGGAAAAAAACCATAAAATGGATTTATTCCACCATTTTTTTAAACTTAAACTCAAGTACTAGATCTTCTCTACACGTGTGCACGTGATTTTTCTTTTTAATATTTAATTTTAACAATAATAATATATTTTGTTAAAATTAGTATAATTCTTAAAATATAAAATTAGATGTAGATAATTATTAATAATAAAAATTATAATAAAAAATTACATATAAATATCTAAAAAATTGGCTTTAGTTTAATTGTGTGTATATATATAATTTTGGACATAATTGCTATGATGTCTATCGATCTAAAATTCAAATTAATGATTGATAATTAAGATATAAAGAATTATTAGATATTTTATGATTTATTTTTATACATTTAGATATTTTTAATTTTCTTTCTTGTTTTTGTTAAAAAAATATATACTATCGACACTTTATTAAAAAAGCATTAAAAACACTCTATTCCTTGGTAAATTAAAAAATACTTGTCTTTATTAAAAGAATGATCTAATAGGATTATTTGTTTATTTAACATGAAAGTAAAAAGAAACAAATAATCCTATTACATCGATAAGATTAAAAAAATTAATCAAAACTATATATATATATATAAAAGTATAAATTCAACTTGTCCCAACGTCATGATGGAGGACGACCAACTTCCTTCTCTAAAGGTCTTTTTCGAGGTTGATAACTTAAAAATGAGCTATTATTCCTAATTTAATTCGGACTTGTTATTGGATTTTATGCGTTTATTGTGTTATTTTGTAGGTACCGAGTAATCATGAGGTAGAATTGGTGATTTGGAGCTGAACGGGGTTAGTTTGAAGCAAATAGAGTTAATTTGAGTATCCGGGCTTTAAAGGAGTTAAAAGAACCAAAATGCCCCTACTTCAACATTGCAATGCTCATCCTATACAATGCCCCAACGACTCACTTGATGCCAAAAGATAGAATGCTGGTGTGCAGGGCAGCGTCGCAATGCTGGCAACAGCGTTGCAACACTGCGAAGTTAACACTACGCCAGCGTTGCGACTATATGCTTGACGCTCGAGACCAGCCGCATGAGAGTGTTGCGACGGTGCGATTAATCCTATAAATATCCCTCTTCGCCTTTAGGTCAAAGGAAGCATCTTTTCTTTTTTATTTTGGGTTGTAATCAATGAATCAAATGTTTATCTCGAGTTTGTCTATGAATTAAGAGGTAATTTCTGTCTAGTTTCTTTGAGCAAGAGTCCTATGTTTAATATCTTGAGATTTCTATGATTAAATTGTAATGTTCTTCAATTTTATGTTTTCTTTGAATCTTGTTGTAATTATATTTGCATTTGTGTATTGGACTGACGACCCTATTATAATTGCATATCTTTATTAATTAATTTCGAGCTCTCGCGTTTTCTTGTGTTCGTTTGTACTTGAATTTACCCACGGTAGCAAAAGATTAGATATGAATGTTTAGATTTATAGGTTGACCTTGAATCTTGGTAATGCATATTTAATCCAGATTCGAAGGGTTAATTGAATAATGGCTTTTCTTGACACTTAATCTAGGTGATTGAATCCTCATTCTTAATGCATATGATTTTTAATTCTATATGATCGCTAAGAACCCAATAGAATCAAGAGCATATAGTTTAATTAGGGTATGGTCTTTTCCGACCTTAATTAACAGTTAGGACGTTTGATTGATTTTGATTTAATTGATTGTCGGCCCTTGTAGAGATTAGTTAAGTCGAATCAATTTAGTTGTCGTGCATGCATAGAATGAAATGTTTGTTTAATTGTCGGCCCTTGTAGACATTTATCCTTTTATTTTAATTTCACGCGTCTTATCTCTTCCACACCCCCCCCCCCCCCCAAATTTACCGCTCTAGTTAGGAAATTGGCTTAATGAAATAAATTGCACTTCCGAGGTCGAGCTCGGACTTACCACTGTTGCTACGCCTTTGTAGTGATAGGAGTAGTTCGATTAAATTTTCTTTTGACCAAGTCTGTTCTTATTAACCACGTAAGTTTCGGATTTGTCAGAGGTGAAAGGTTTGGATTTCGCCACCAATCATCTTTTGAGATGTGATTGGTCACCCTTTTAAAATAAAAATGGTTTGCAAAACTAAATTTAAGGTTCGAAAGTTGATTAAGTGTAGGAAGGAGTTAGCACCCCTACAACACCCATTTCGAAAAACGGTTACCACATTTTAATTTAAAATTATTTCATTAGTATTTGATCTTTTAAAAAAATATTTTTGAAATTTTCTTTTGAATGTCCCAATGCTATTAATTCATCCCAATGAAATTAATTCACACCTAATAGCAAAATATGAACTAATAATTATGAGTAGTTTGAGGCCATTGAAAAAATATTGGAATTTACTTTTAATTTCAAAATAATATTTGGTCATCAAATTTTTTAAGGAAAATTTCATGTATTTCTAGTATTACTATGATACTATCCTAACATGAGAACACTACTAAATCTCTAAAACAATTGTTTGTTTGAAAATAAATCAATTGGGAGAGTTTCATGTATTTCTGACAAAAAGAAATAAAAAAAAAAAAAACTACTTTTATTCCAAGTTTAAAGCTCCAATTTAAAAGTATATTCGAGTTAAACTTTAAAAATAAAGAGTTCTTACTTCAAAAATTTATTTTAAAAAGTAGGCAACTTATAGTATTTTAAACTTCATTGTCAAAATTCAATTTTGAAAAACAAGAGGGATCTTATTTTAAAAATCCAACTTTGAACAATTATCAATTTATTTTATTTCAAACTTCATTGTCAACAAATTAATTTTGGAAAGAGACACTTTGTTTTATTTAAAAACTTTGTTGCCAAAATAATAATTTTAAAAAGAGACAATTTATTTTATTTCAAACTTCATTGTCAAATAATAATTCTGAAAAGTGACAATTAAGGGACGGATGGGGTTGTACATGCAATCATGCGTTAGACATGGCTTAAGCTATGCGTTTACGCCCATGCGTCAGAGGTCATGCGTCGGAATGAAAATGCGTTAATCTAGTATGCAATGACCACGCGTTCCTATCACAAGTTTTCTTATGCTCGTGCCAAGTATAACGCGAACGCAAGTTTCTCAAGTAATCCGAGGTCGAACACAGGGACTTGTCACTCAATAATGCTTGTGAAGCAATGAGTTTGAGGCGATGAAAAGAAAAAAAATAAAAAGAAGAAGTTTAATGGATTTACACACTACTCCTACTCCTATCTAAACAGATTGAGCAATAGAAGACTTGCGATGAGAATAGATAGATACACAACAACCATTAACGCATAGTGATGTTTATTTTCTTAAATCGCCCGAGTAATCCCAGCTCATTGCACTAACGCATCGCACACCTCTTGGTGGTCAGCCACATGACTATATCTTTATAGTGCATGGTTGCGTCAAACATAAGATTGTGCCTATCTCTAGGAACAATGCATACTTTGCTTTAGTGCATTCCATCTATTATCTTTTCAGGCAGTTAGATGCGGCTATTTAACTTATAGACAAACAATGCAACAACACATAGACAAGCGTTGCTATAGCCTTTCACCAAGCAAAGAGGATTGACTCACTATACTGGCACAACGCACACCTCTCGATGGGTTGCTACATGCGTCCTATCTCTAGGCTACACGATTAAGTATGCGATCACTTTTGATAAATAAACGCTGAAGATAAGCAATGATAGAGATAAAGATAATGAAGAAGATGACATTGAAGGAATCAAGAGATGCATTGATTTCAAATTTGTCTTAATATCGTAAGCTAAAATGTAATACAATACAGATGTTAGAAGAGAAATGAAGGACTCTGAGTCAAGGCTGCCGGTGGTGCCATGGATGAATGGTGGAGATGTCTCTCTCGAGCTCTATCTCCAACGAAAGCTCTGGTCGTCACTCGGTCTAATTTGTGGAGGTGAAGAATTCTCACTAAAAATCTTGCTCAAGTTCTCATCTATGATCACAAACCTCTGCCTTGAGGCAAAAGTTCGGATGTCTTGAAATGAAGGTCCAAAAGGCTATTTATAGAATTTAAACGTCGACAGCTATCATGATTGCGCTATGGCTCACTGCTGCTTTTGTCGCGGTATGGGCAATGTCACATCGTCTTATCTTGTTGATACTCCCAAGGTATGCGTTTGAGCTTGATTCAGCTGAAGCATCAATGCGTTCTACCCATCTTGCGTTCGTCCTTCTATTATGGTTGTCACTCCATGGTCGCAATTTTCAAATGATCACCGCAATCTTCTGCAATGGACGCATTCGATCACTGCAACTTCCATGCGATGGACGCATTCGATCACCGCAACTTCCATGCGCTGGATGCATGTGATCCAACTTTCAGCGCATGTGTTTGTCTTTGCGATCGCCTGGCTTCAGCGCATGCGTTTGTCTGTGATTGCTTATTTCAAACGCATGGGTTTGATTCCTGTAATAGCTACAAAAATACACACTTTGGCTTGGAGTAACACATAATATTGGGTCGGTGAGGATTTAGGTGCTAATCGACGCAAAACTCAAATTTTCGCAAATGCTAAGTATTATCACCACATTTTCTACTTATTCTAAATAAAAGGCTTATAATAACTGGTATTTTTGTCAGTTATCACTCTCTCTAAAATTTTTTTTCTATAATTTGTTCTTGAATTTGTTTATGTCAATTTATTGATTTTTTGGGAGTGAATGTATATGTAAAATTATTGATTAAATTACTTATTAGCAAAAGGTTTGTTAATTTATTTAATTGGGTCACATTAGTGAAAAAGTTTTCATTCAGTTGAATAAACCTATTCACTCCTTTAAAGGATTGCCATATCGGTCCTATAAGTTTAAATTGACACAATTAAAATAAAAGGAAGGAATTGAAATTCAATTTAAAAAAATCTCAAATTAGACAAATTAAACAAAGTTAAAGAAAAACTCAATTAAAGTTTTTACTTTTAATATCCTAAATTAGAAATCAAACTAAGAATATTTATTAGCAAAGTTCGATTAAAACATTTTGGTAGATAATCTAATTAAATTCAATTTGGATTCCAATTAGAAAACCAATAAAAAAAAATTTTTAAAAAAAATAAAATTAAAATAAATTGAAAATTAATAACAAGAAATGACAAAAGTAAGATTTAAAAGAAAAAAATAAAATAAAAGTGGCGAGACCCACCAACTTTATCAATTTGTAATTTTTCTCTTTTCTCCACTTTTTTTCTTCTCCACCATTTTCTCCATCTTCCTTCAATCTCTCCATTTTCTTTTCTTATTCTTTCATCTTTGCAGGTTTCTGTTTTCTTTTTCTTTTTCATTTCCTTTCATTAAAAAAGAACTAAAGTTTATTTGTGTGTTTCTATTTTCTTTTCATTAAAAAATAAAAATAAAAATTACAAAGTAATGAAAAGATATATAACACAAATAAAATCGAGCAGTCTCTACTGTTTAATAGAAAAAAATGTAGTAATTTGATCATGAACCTGTTAAAAAATCGGTGGGGAGTTGCCTCTAAACTCCATCATTAGAGTTGTCGATTAGTTTGGTTCTCACTTGTAAAAGAATCAGTGCAATAAAATTTTTATTCTAGGTGAAGTAGGGATTAAAAATTTTGTATTTATCTTTTTCTTTCTCATCTTAAAAAATTTATTTTTGTCCTTTTCTTCCTAATCTTAAAAATTTTCCACCTTAATTATTTTTGTTTTTAGATTTAAGCTTATGAAAATGGTTGAATATCTATGGCCTATTTTAGTGTTCTTATTTAATTAATTTGAATTAAATTATATTCGCTTAATTTCTAAAAAGGAAAAGAGTTTAATTTTATTAAATGATCTTATTCAAATTTCCAATGTTGTCAAACAATTCTATATGAAAACCAACTAAAAATGTGTTTATATGCTTATCTTAATTCTTAAAAAACAAAATCAACAGGATTGGAACTAAAGTTTGAAATGTCCATGCAAACAAAAAATAATGAGTTCTCAATTTTAGGAAAATATCGATAAAAAAATATATAAAAAAGTTGATGTTGATGAAATCTATGAAAAAAATTATAAAAACAAAAAATTAATAAATAAAGAGTTTAATTTTTTTTTTTAACAGATTAGAATGTTTTTATATGACAATTTTCAAAAACTAACCTAAAGTATGATAGTAATTGTAGTTATATTTTTAAACTTTCAATTGGAAAAATTGAACCCTTAAACTTTTAAAATGTTAAAATTGAACCCAAACTACATTAATTGTAAAATTTTTAACAATTGTATAAGTTTAAGGGTTCAATTTTGGTCCAATTTCTACAACTATTATCAGATTAAGGGTCTAATTTCAACATTTGTGTAAGTTTGATGACCCAATTTTTTATAATTGAAAGTTTAAGGGTGTAATTGCAAGTACCACCAAACTTCAAGGGTGGTTTTTGCAATTTTCCTTATTTATATATTATATTCACATTAGCAATTTTTTACTGCTTATTTGTATGTTTCATGGACTTTTGTATGATATATTGAAAATGTTGATTCACCTGACTTTAAGTTGATGTCGAATCCATCAAAAACCTTAAAAAATAACTTATATTTATTTTTAACCTCATTCACACCTTTTAGAATAAATCTTCACATCATTTCACCTCAAAATTGATTGAGTTGTTTTCAAATATAGGAAAATGAGCTAACTTATTTACAAATATAGCAAAATATTACTCTTTATCAGTGGTAGACAATGATAGACACTAATAGACATCGATCATGCCAGTGATAAACACTAACACTATACTGATACATGTTTATCAGTGTCTACCACTGATACACAGTGATATTTTACTATACATGAAAATATTTCCAATATTTTTGTCATTTAAAATAATTACCCAAATTGAATTGATGTGAGTTTTTTTTTTTTTTACCATTAAAAACTTTCAATTTCACACCATTTCAGCTCAAAATATTCCTAAACTTTATATTATTTTGTAATTAATTTTTCATTTCTTTTTAAATTTTTTGCTCTCGAATTGGCATTTATGCATACATTTACAATATACATATAAATATCTAAATGTTACCTTCATAGAAATTAATGGTCAATTATAGTCTAATTAAACTACAATCAAAGTTTCATTAACTAATTACAATAATTTCCATCTATCGAGATCAATATTGTATGTTTTAACTTCCTGATTATACAATAAAAACCTAGTTTTGTATAAAACAATAAATGTCATGCTTTTAGAACAAGATAATTTTCACAATAACATCATTTAGAATAGCATGTCTTGATCCATGATAATGGTCTTCTAAGGAATTGTGTTTCTCTCTCTTGGCCTTCCTTTATAAATTAATTAGGTTTCTTGATGAGGAGAAAAAAAACAACTTAATAAGGTAGATAGAGAATCAATCCCTAAGGTTTTAGTCTGTAAGAGTTAACAACGCACATGTGGAAGCAATTAGGATCTTAAGAACTCTAACTACATTAATTTTAGGATTAAAGCATGCATGTTCATATCAAGAAATTAGGGTTTGAGATACAACCTTTGTAGAAATTCTAAATTGAACAAACCATTTGCTTGAATCTGATCACGAACTCGTGTGGACCACCTCTAGAGTCATTCCCGCTATTCTCCGACCTTAGAACGGATGGTGGAATCCAATTTGTGATGAGATTGAAGGGAATTTTGAGGGTGTTTTAGTGTACAAGGAAAAGATAACAATTTCTTTAAAAAAAAAACTCAATTGCATGAGCTTATTTTCAGCAAATATTTCTTTTACTTATAGAAGAATTCATGCAAAATAAATAAGCCTCAAGGTGATACCACATTAAGCACTAATTTGGAGTGGAATTGTGAGGTGTTTAAGAAAATGGGAAATGTGGGATAAACTCACTATCTCAAAATTAATTGATTTTCACAAAATCAATTAATTTTTTTTTAATTTTAATAAAATTAATTCAAATGATTTATTTTAAATAAAATCAATTTGTTTTAAAATAATTTTAGATAAAATTAATTCAGATAATTAATTGATATAAAATTAATTTTAAATAATTAAAAATTAATAAATTAATATCAAATATTAAATTAATTAAAACACCAATCCTGAACATGAATCACTATTCATGTATATAATATTTAAATCATATTTAAATATTTCCAACTCTCCAATTTGTTTAATTCAACAATTAAACTATATAAATACGTTAATTAGATCGCATATAATCAACGATAATTTCCTAAATTGAATTTGAACGTTTCGATGTCTCTCATCACACTGTCCTAAGGTTTAGTCTGATATAAGCTAGCAGGGGGACCTAATGGACCTACAGGTCATGAGCTCCAACGATCCGAGATTAACTAGCTAAACTCTTTAACCTAGTTAACCAACATTCGTTAATTATCAAGGACTCCACTAAAGCCTAGTAGCTGCACTCTCCTCACTGTAGATATATTTTTGTTCACTTGATTTAATCATGATTAGTAAGTCGACCCTTCACAGGTTGTTCGTAATTACAGTTGGGCCAAAAATACTGTTTTACTCCTGTAATTACATCTTGCTCCTTAGGTCCACTGATCCTCTAATGAATAATTGGTTTGTAGTCCAACCATCAAATCGAGTCCCACTCAAGCCAATGAGAGAGTGGGACCCCTTGTTTAAGACCCCGAGTTAGCATTTAACAACCCATCTACTATCCCTAGAGTCGGATAGGAGCGAATTCCATCTTGCAGAACTATTTCCCCAACTATCTACCCAGTCTTACCCTAAAATGGGATGTTTATTGAGTCGAAGATGTTGAGTCACTCTCACCCATGCGAATTAAAGGATAATCCCGAATAAACAGGAGTTCATACTTAGCTCAAGATTAAGATTGAGTTATCTAGGTCATCGAATTGAAATAGTCAGTCTTAACAGTAAACGACCTTATAAAGTAAAAGTGACTATTTCGTGGTTCGATCTTATGCAAACTCATTGCATAGGATGCCACTCTCGCATATCTCCACATGAACGATTAAGGATCACACCGTTTGTATTAAATACAAAGTGGGATGCATGCATAGTGTCTCCAAGATAAGGTAACCAGCCTTATCCCTATACTATAGACCATTTTGGCTATTAATCTAACTTGATCCACTTTTATGTCTCCACATAAAATTCAATTTTTCATACTATAGCCAGGGGTTCTTAGTTTATTGGATTTAGGATAAAAATATGCAATTCACATATTCAATAACATCTTTACTAATTAAACCTCAATAATATCTTTATTGCAAAATAGAATATGCTTAATGTTTACAAACCACGAGTTTTAGGACATAAACCCCAACAAACTCTCACTTGAACTAAAACTTCAGTAGGGTTACATATATACAATGTTGAGTGTGAGAGCAAAATAATAAATACAATAAACTAGAGCATCACATACCCATAACTTCTCCTACTTGTTCTAGATTTACATAACCCATAATCTTAGACTCACTAGGTGACCCTCAATTACTTTAGCCATGAGGGCCTTAGTAAATGGATCGGCAATATTGTCTTCTAAGGCTATCTGAGTGACGATCATGTCTCCTCGATGTACGATCTCTCTTATAAGATGGTATTTACGCTTAATGTGCTTTCTTCACTTATGGCTTCTAGGTTCTTTAGAATGGGCAATTGCTCCACTATTATCATAATAGAGGGTGACAGGCAGATGCATATTTGGAACTATTTCCAAATCGGTTAAGAACTTTCTAAGCCATACTGCTTCCTTTGCCACTTCGCATGCGGAACCACATACCCCGCTTCCATGGTGGAGTCAGTAATACAACTTTGCTTTATGCTCCTCTAAACTATAGCTCTTTCGTTTAGAGTGAATATTGATCCTGAAGTTGATTTCCTCGGATCTATATCGATTTGAAAATCAGAGTCATTGAATCCTGTAAGGATCAGATTCTTAGTGTCATACACGAGCATATAGTCCCTCGTTCTCCTAAGATACTTGAGGATATTTTCAACGATAGCCCAATGATCATATCCAGGATTGGACTGAAACTTGCTAATGATTCCTTTTGCGTAACATATGTCAGGTCTATTGGGGATGATGCCCTAAAGTCTCGTGTCCTGTAGTTTGTAAACAGTTTGTACCAATGCTTGCGATGTATAATATATGATATTTACTTCACTTCTTGACTTTTCACATTGGATGTTTTATTTGCTTTACCACAAACCAATAAACTAAACTCCCTGATTTTCATTATGTAACTTAAGCATATAGTTGGTGACATACAAGTGGATCATGTCTTAAATGATAACCAAAATGGTCTGTAGTATATAGATATAGGAGGGAAACCTTATCTTGGTAACGCTACGGATGCGGCCTGCTTTGTGGAATGGTTACAAGTGTTGTAATTTGCCACAGATGGTCTGATCTTGATTATTCATGTGGAACATGTGAGCGGGGCCGTCATATACAAAGAGTTTGTATAAGGCCTGACCACGAAGTGTTAACGTCTAGTTATATAACGGCGTTCATGACAGAGACTTCACATCACTAGGATGACCAAAGGTAACATGATCTCAATCCCGAGTGAGTTAGGAACTCCTTCCATTGAGGGCGGTTCTTTGATTTGCATGAGTGCGAGTGGCTAGACCACCGACTCAAACCTACCACTTTGAGGATTCGTCTGATTTAAGAGCTAGGAACTCAGCTACACAAGATGGAATTCACTCCTTCCCCGAAGTAGGGATAAGTAGATAGATTGCTCTCTTAAGGGCTGATCCCGAGGCTTGAACGATGTGGCGACACACATCTTCTCATGGTCCGAGAGGTGTTCACACATAGTAGACTATGTTGTATTGTTCATTAGAGGGATTAGTGGTACTTAAGAAGAAAGATGTAACTACAGGGGCAAAACATTAATTTGGCCTAGCTGTACTTACGAGCTTCTGTGAAGGGTTATCATATTGATGATTGGTTATATCCGATGGACACATAATATATCTGTGGTAAGAAGACTTAGCTATTGATCTTTAGTGAAATGCCTGACAGTTAACGAATGGTGGATCTCGTGGCTAAAGAGTTTAGTCAGCTATTCAAGTACCGTTGGAGCTTCGAGCCATAGGTCCATAAGGTTTCCTTGGTAGTTTGGATACAAGTTGAGAATAAGTTTTTGGGTCAGTTTGAAATGTTCAAATTGACAAGAGGGGGTTTGATTATATATGATATAATTGAACTGGTTAATTATATATGATATGATTGACTAAATGTATGAGATACATTAATTTAGAGGAAATTGGATATAAATATGATTTATATCAAGTGGAAGAGAAACACTATGGTTGATATATGATATCAAACTATAGGTTATGAATATAATATGATTATATTTATTATTTTATTAATTAGACAGTTATGGGATAATTGCCCAGCGTTTTCTCGTAACCAGACGATAGTGGGAAGTTCAATTCGGTTTTCATAACTGAAGAATAAATTTGGTTTCATTTTGCAAAGAACATGCTAAAATTGCTCACGGAGTTTTTTGCAATCAATCACATAGTACAGAGCCTATACGATAGTGCATCTTTTACTAAACGATCACTCACCCGCACACACTACTTACTAAACGATCGCTTACATTTTACTGAACGATTGCTGATAACGGGAAGAAATGCACATTATTACAGCGCAAAGTTATAAAAAAATGCAGGATTGCATTGATAAAAATATACAATATTGCTTCTAAAAGCATTAAGTTCACAACATTGCGGTCGTATGCGTCAATCGCATTAAAACAGTTAACTTATGTAATTTTGTGTAGAATATGCGTTGACGCAAGGCGAAAAATGAGATCCAAAGAAATCAACGGCCGAGCGCATCAAGAGATTGCGTTAACGCAAGGCTATATCTGTGCATTAAGAGATTGCGTTAATGCAAGGCTATGCGATCATTTGCGCTCGCGAATATCTGCTCAAAAAGCCGCATAGAGCCGGTGCATCTTGGTGGGCACATCTAGGTGAAAAAGCATAATAAATCACGATGGGACAGAAAACTGATGACCGTTGATTTCGAATTAAGCTGATAAGCCGTTAAAGACCTATTGTAGCAAGTAACTCAACTTTTCGGTGCCAAATATTTGATGCTTTAGACAGAGAATTAATGCCAACCCATCAGTGCAATCATAAGAGAAAAGAAGCCTTTCACCCCGAAGCTCTATAAATACCAGAGGCCACCTTCAGTGAAGGAGTTCGACAGTTAGATAATTTTTCCCTTTTAGATAGAAGTAGCCTTGTTCATAGTTTTCATATACTTAGAAGGCGGAGCGAGAGAAGGGAAGAGATGCTAGAAGATCGCTCTGGTCAGCTCGAGAGAGAACTCAGAAGGCGTGGAAAAATAGAGAGAGGGCCGACTCTTCCGAGAGCAAGATTATCTTTTGAGCAAAGTAGAGAAGATAGTGTAAAGGCCTTGGGAAGTAAGAGATTGCTACCAGGCTCTTTATTCTTAGTCTGCATTGTTACTCTGTATTTCAATTATATCTATAAAATGGAACTTGCTTATCTACATTTGTTCACTCTCTTAAAAGTATGGATGAGTAGCTAAATCTATCGAATGGGTTGAGAAGAACTTAGCTAACATGACATAGGATATTCATTGCATGCGATCATCTTGTCTTATGTTGTGCCTATCACCCCTTTAGAGCTACTCGAGAAAGAGTCTAAAGAAAGAACCTAAGACTTGAGAGAGCTAGGTTAGAATTCAGACTCGAGAGAGCAAGATTAGATCTGCATAAGCAAGAGATAGAGACTTAGAGATAAGCTCTGTTTGTCAACATGCATCGCATGCACCCTAGAGATAGGTTATGGTATTATGCGGTCGCCTTGTATGTGTGAGTGTCAATTGTCATTGCATAGACAAGAATAGAGGCTTATGTGTAGGTCCTTTAGACATCATCGCATATATCACATGTGTTCTAAAACTAGAGGCCGTAGCATTTGCGTTGAGAGATGATTTGCTATTCTATGTGTGTAGCATGATCGCATAACATGAACGCAATCCTAGGAAGTGTTAGCTGAACCCCTTCTCAACCCGTTCGCCGCATATTCATCGCATCTTCCATAGTATTAGCTCTTTTCTTAACTCCACCGCATACATTTATATTGTAAACAACAACCCAACAACTTTTTGATTTATTGATTACTGCAAAATAATCTAAAAAGTATTGCCGCATACTGTTTTTCTTAGTTCCTGAGTTCGACCCTGGACTTACCAGGAAACTCAGTAGGATTTATACTTGGGTTCTACTGAGAAAGCTTGTTGCACAATGCATTTTCCATCACCACAATTCCTTTCATTATTTCACCACTTAAAATAACGCATCAAGTTTTTGGCGCCGTTGCTAGGGACTTCGGCAATACTGTGTGCTAACGGTAATTTTTCTAATTTCTTTGAAGCTTTCAATCTTTGGTGCATTAAGACCCAGAGATTGAAAGAACGTTCCGACAAAGATTGAGAGATAGCTGCCAACAATAACCACAAGAGAAAGATATTATCGCGGAACAACCTGGAAATGGAGCACCAAATGAAACAATGTCACGGCGAATCCCATCCTATTACCGAACGACCGCAATAGGCCCATTCGAGAGTACGCGTCGCCCAACCTCTACGATTTCTCCCCAGGAATCATGAGGCCCTCTCTTGATGGATTGAGATTCGAAATGAAATCGGTGATGCTGCAGATGATCCAGACTGTTGGACAGTTTGAAGGTAGTCGTGGCAAAGACCCGCACGGCCACTTCTGGAGCTTCATAGAAATCTGCAACGCTTTTGTGTTCCCGAATATCTCCACCGAGGAAGTTCGACTAACTTTGTTTCCATTTTCGTTGTGTGATCAGGCATGAAAATGGGCGTACTCTCTTAAACCAGGGGAGAGTACTTCATGGGAACAAGTAGTAGAGAAGTTTATGAAGAAATATTTCCCACCAATGGAGAAAGCCAGAAGAAGGAAGTTAATAACCAATTTTGAATAGGACATGGATGAATCGCTCAGTGATGCTTGGGTGAGGTTTAAGAGGCTGGTAAGAGATTGCCCGTACAACGGATTACCAGACTTCTTACAGATGGAGATCTTTTATCACAGATCAAACCCTGCTTCGAAGACCGCTGCCAATGCGGCAGCCGCTGGAGGTCTGCTAGATAAAACTTATGATGAGGCCAAGAACATCCTTGATCGCATTTCTAAAAACCACGAAGACTGTAGAGAAAGCGATCAAAGATTGAGAATAAAGGACAGTGACACGAACAATGGTGCTATCGCATCTCGTCAGAGTCAGATGACTGCGATGATGAACTTGCTATAGGGAATCGCAATTAATAACCCAACAACGCATAGTGGGCAACTGAATGCAATCAACCAGACGACCGCAAGGTGTGCTACTTGTGCTGAAGGACATGCAATGGAAGAATGCCCGCAAAACCCATAGTCAATTTATTTTGTGAAGAACAACCCGTTTTCCAACACGTACAATCCTGGGTGGTGAAACCACCCCAATTTTGCATGGAAAAATCAGCAGTAGAATTTCCAATCAGTGGTGCAAAAAGAANGCAATCCTAGGAAGTGTTAGCTGAACCCCTTCTCAACCCGTTCGCCGCATATTCATCGCATCTTCCATAGTATTAGCTCTTTTCTTAACTCCACCGCATACATTTATATTGTAAACAACAACCCAACAACTTTTTGATTTATTGATTACTGCAAAATAATCTAAAAAGTATTGCCGCATACTGTTTTTCTTAGTTCCTGAGTTCGACCCTGGACTTACCAGGAAACTCAGTAGGATTTATACTTGGGTTCTACTGAGAAAGCTTGTTGCACAATGCATTTTCCATCACCACAATTCCTTTCATTATTTCACCACTTAAAATAACGCATCAAGTTTTTGGCGCCGTTGCTAGGGACTTCGGCAATACTGTGTGCTAACGGTAATTTTTCTAATTTCTTTGAAGCTTTCAATCTTTGGTGCATTAAGACCCAGAGATTGAAAGAACGTTCCGACAAAGATTGAGAGATAGCTGCCAACAATAACCACAAGAGAAAGATATTATCGCGGAACAACCTGGAAATGGAGCACCAAATGAAACAATGTCACGGCGAATCCCATCCTATTACCGAACGACCGCAATAGGCCCATTCGAGAGTACGCGTCGCCCAACCTCTACGATTTCTCCCCAGGAATCATGAGGCCCTCTCTTGATGGATTGAGATTCGAAATGAAATCGGTGATGCTGCAGATGATCCAGACTGTTGGACAGTTTGAAGGTAGTCGTGGCAAAGACCCGCACGGCCACTTCTGGAGCTTCATAGAAATCTGCAACGCTTTTGTGTTCCCGAATATCTCCACCGAGGAAGTTCGACTAACTTTGTTTCCATTTTCGTTGTGTGATCAGGCATGAAAATGGGCGTACTCTCTTAAACCAGGGGAGAGTACTTCATGGGAACAAGTAGTAGAGAAGTTTATGAAGAAATATTTCCCACCAATGGAGAAAGCCAGAAGAAGGAAGTTAATAACCAATTTTGAATAGGACATGGATGAATCGCTCAGTGATGCTTGGGTGAGGTTTAAGAGGCTGGTAAGAGATTGCCCGTACAACGGATTACCAGACTTCTTACAGATGGAGATCTTTTATCACAGATCAAACCCTGCTTCGAAGACCGCTGCCAATGCGGCAGCCGCTGGAGGTCTGCTAGATAAAACTTATGATGAGGCCAAGAACATCCTTGATCGCATTTCTAAAAACCACGAAGACTGTAGAGAAAGCGATCAAAGATTGAGAATAAAGGACAGTGACACGAACAATGGTGCTATCGCATCTCGTCAGAGTCAGATGACTGCGATGATGAACTTGCTATAGGGAATCGCAATTAATAACCCAACAACGCATAGTGGGCAACTGAATGCAATCAACCAGACGACCGCAAGGTGTGCTACTTGTGCTGAAGGACATGCAATGGAAGAATGCCCGCAAAACCCATAGTCAATTTATTTTGTGAAGAACAACCCGTTTTCCAACACGTACAATCCTGGGTGGTGAAACCACCCCAATTTTGCATGGAAAAATCAGCAGTAGAATTTCCAATCAGTGGTGCAAAAAGAAGGGCCACCTGAATTTTTCCCGCGAACCAACGGTCAGACGAGTAATCAAGCTAGCAGTTCGCAGGCACCGCAATCTTCCTCTTTGGAAAGTTTGTTGAAGCAATAAATTGAAAAGAACGAAACTGTGCTTCAAAACCAAGCAACGTCCATCCGCAATCTGGAAATACAGATACGCCAGATTGCGGGCGAACTCAAGAATCGATCGTAAGGGGCCCTGTCGAGTTCAACAGAACTCCCACGCAACCCAGAAGGTACGGGTAAAAAGAAATGTCAAGTCATGATGTTGCGGAGTGGAAAGACTGTGGCAGGGGAAAAGAAGGAGTCTAGCCGGACTGCTCTAATTGCGCTAAAACTAGAGATTGGTGTGACTCGAGAAGAATCAGAAGAAAAAGAATCAATGGAACCTGAGGTTGCGTCCACCTCGGAGCCAAAAGAACAGAGGACCGTAAGAATCAGTTGCCATCATTCCCACAGAGACTCAGAAAGAAGAAAAATGACGAGTTTCTAAAGGATATGGTGACAAAGAAGAGAGGCACTGGTAAGTTCGCCATGGTGGCTTTGACGCAAAGCTTAAAATCTATAATCCCACCGAAAATGCGCGACCCTGGGAGTTTCACTATACCTTGCTCCATTGGAGAATTATACATCGGGTAAGCGCTATGCTATCTTGGAGCCAACATTAACCTAATGACTTTGTCAATTTTCAAGCAGCTGGATGTGGGGCAACTTGCGCCCACGACAGTGACTTTCCAATTAGCGGATAGATCTCTGGTTCATCCAGAGGGGAAGGTGAAGGACGTGATGGTTACAATCGAAAATCTATATTGCTAGCAGACTTCATCATCTTGGACTACGAAGCAGACAAAGATGTGCCATCATTCTGGGGCGACCATTTTTATCAACTGGTCGTGCCCAGATTGATGTGTACAAAGGAGAGATCACCTTGAGCGTAAATGGACAGAAGCTCAGGTTTGACATTATCCGTGCCATGAAATATCCTGTGAAGAAGACCTTAATGAATCCGACGATGAACAGAGTTTGAATGAAGAAAGGAAGCCTGAAGATGAAAACGAAGATGTGCGATCACAAAAAAAACAAACAAGGAAGATGAGATGATCGCAACCCAAGAAGATAATCTGATAGTAAATGAAGAAAGAAAAACAACGCAACCGTCCTTAGAACAACCACCAACAATAGAGCTGAAGACCCTTCCTAACCACCTGAAGTATGCGTTTCTGGGGCAAAATGAAATGCTACTGGTAGTCATTTCCTTTGCATTTAATGAAAACCAAGAAAATGCGCTGCTGAGCATTCTGAGAAAATATGTAAAAGTAATTGGCTGGACGCTCGCAGACATTCGAGGAATTAGCCCTGTATACTGTATGCATAGAATTCGTCTTGAAGAAAATCACAAAGGATTGATCGAACATCATCGCAGACTCAACCGTGCGATGAAGGAGGTCATAAAGAAGGAGATAATCAAGTGGTTAGACGTGGGCATCTTCTATCCAAAAGCAGACAGCACATGGGTCAGCCCCGTGCAATGCGTGCCAAAAAAAAGAAGGATGACAGTAGTCCCTAACGCAAATAACAAGCTGATATCGCAAAGGACCGTCACCGGTTGGTGGATTTGCATGGACTACCGCAAACTGAATGCGGCAACAAAGAAGGATAATTTCCCATTGCCTTTTATTGACCAATTGTTGGATCGTCGAGCTGGAAATGACTTTTACTGCTTCTTGGATGGGTATACCAGTTATAACCAGATCATGATCGCTCTTGTAGATTAAGAAAAGACCACATTTACCTGCCCGTATGGAACATTTGCTTTTCGTCGCATGCCGTTTGGCCTCTGCCATACGCCGAGCACTTTCCAAAGGTGTATGATGGACATCTTTTCGGAATATCTCGAAGACTCTGTAGAAATATTCATGGACTACTTCTCTGTATATGGGCACACATACGAAGTCTGTCTTGACAACTTGGAGAAGATATTGAAAAGATGTGAGGAGGCGAACCTCGTACTTAATTGAGAGAAATGCCATTTCATGGTGAAAGAGGGCATTGTGATGGGGCATAAGGTCTCGAGGGACGGGTTGGAGGTGGACAAGGCAAAAATTGAAGCAACTGAAAAGCTCCCAGCTCCAACAAGTGTAAAGGCTATCAGGAGCTTCATGGGACATGCTGGATTTTACAGACGTTTTGTCAAGGATTTTCCAAAGATAGCACGACCACTGAGTGCGTTGATAGAGGTCGATAGAAAATTTGACTTTGATGACAATTTCCGCAATGCATTCATGATTTTGAAGAACGCATTAACGACCGCGCCCTGTTGATCGCACCAAATTGAACACTTCCCTTTGAATTAATGTACGACGCGAACGGTATGCAATGGGAATAGTGCTGGCACAGAAGAGAAAGACAATGCTACATCCCATCACATATGCGAGTAAGACATTGAATCCTGCTCAAACTAACTATACCACTATATAAAAAGAGTTGCTTGCGGTAATATTCGCGTTGGAGAAATTCAGAGCATATTTGCTGGGAACAAAAGTACTCATCCACACAGACCATTCGGCGATAAAATATTTGATGACAAAGAAGGATGCGAAGCCGAGGTTGATTAGATGGGTTCTCCTCCTCCAGGAATTCGATATGGAAATAATTGATCGCAAGGGGACGGAGAATCAAGTTGCGGATCATTTATCCAGATTGAAAAATCCTGAGGTTGACCGCAATCAGTTAGAGGTGAGCGTAGTGTTCCCAGACGAGCAGCTATTTCAGATTGAAGAATTTCCATGGTACGCAGATGTGGTAAATTATCTAGTTGTGAGAAATTTCCCGAAGATTATACCGACCACCAAATGAGGAGGCTCAGGCATGAATGCAGATCATATTATTGAGATGAGCCAAATCTTTATAAAAGGGGGTCAGACCAGATTCTGCAACTGTGTGTACTAGATGCTGCTCATCAACGCATATTATTGCAATGTCATGATTCACCATATGGAGGGCACTTTGGCGGATATCACACAGCAACGAAAGTATTACAAAGTGGGTACTATTGGCCAACACTATTTAAGGATGCAAGAGACTACACGATGAAGTGTGACCGGTGCCAGTGCACGGGTAATATTTCATGGAAACATGCGATGCCCATGAACATCATTTTAGAACTGGAGTTGTTCGATGTCTGGGGTATTGATTTCATGGGACCATTCCCACTATCGAATGGTCACAAATATATTTTGTTACCATCGATTACGTGTCCAAGTGGGTAGAAGCAGGGGCATGCGTCGCAAGCGATGCGGTGGTAGTCTCCAAATTCCTGAAGAAAAACATTTTCACTCGTTTTGTCACTCCATGTGCCATAATAAGTGACGAAGGCTCCCACTTTGTCAATCACACTATCAAAGAATTGCCGCGCAAATATAATATCCTCCATAAAGTGGCTACCGCATACCATCCACAGACGAATGGACAGGCTGAAGTGTCCAACCGGGAGATAAAGCTGATTCTGGACAAGGTGGTAAGGCCTTCGAGAAAGGATTGGGCAACAAAGCTGGACGATGCGCTGTGGGCATATAGAACCGCCTATAAGACACCTATAGGCATGTCTCCGTATGCATTGGTGTTTGGTAAAGCATGTCATTTACAACTTGAGTTGGAGCACAAAGCGCTGTGGGCGGTGAAAAAGCTTAACTTTGACTTAAAGGCAGCGGGGGAAGCAAGAAAACTTCAATTGGTAAAGCTAGAAGAATGGAGAATTAACGCATACAAAAACGTAAAGTTCTACAAGGAGTGTGCAAAGCGCTGGCACGAAAAACAATTATGCGGAAAGAATCTCCAAGTCGGGCAAAAGGTCTTACTATTTAATTCACGGCAAGTCACATTGGTCCGGACTCTTCATAGTCAGAAAGGTATTCCCGCATGGTGCGGTCGAGTTATCCAATGATGACGGAACCAACATATTCAAAGTTAATGGGCAACGAGTGAATTGCAGAGAAGACTGGCATCGCAAGGTCGCCTCCGTGGACCTGNCATATTCAAAGTTAATGGGCAACGAGTGAATTGCAGAGAAGACTGGCATCGCAAGGTCGCCTCCGTGGACCTGAGAAACTCTGAATGAGAAAGAATTGGGCAGTCCCTGTGCTATCATACGATTCAAATTCATCAAGGATGCAGGATGCAAGTTTTGGAAGTATCCGTTGAAATCTTGAATTCATGAACTTATTTCTATTCCTTTTTAGTATTATCATTTCACTTTCTTAAAAAAAAGAGAGAGAGAGAAAAAAAAAGAACAAAAGAGAAAAATTTTGTTAACTTTGTTTTTTTGTTTTATTATTTGACCATCTCAATGTTTTATTTGCAATGATCGAGGTGAACGATTGCGGAGGCAATATACGAAGACGCAACTACTTTATTTCGTCACCGCAATCCAAAGAAAGTAGATTGCTGCAAAGCAGGATGCGTCAACAAATAATGCGAGCGACAACGCAAATTTGGGGGTTGTATCTTTCCTTGACTTTATTCCAAATTTTGCACTATCGCATCACATTTTAATTTTTAAAATTTTATCACCGCATCCTCTTTGGTTGCCGCAATCATTTAACATTGATCAATTTAGTAAGTCACCACATGATTTCTCTTTGCCAATTATGATTTCAATGATGAAACACATACTGCTATCTTTTCGTGCACACTAGAGTCAACTTAATTTTAGGACAGTCACCTCATGAAATATTTCTAGACGTTTATGGTCTGCTAGCTTTCTTTCAAATTGACCCTTTACGAAGCTTCCTAAGAACATCAAATGACTTCTTTCAATCTTTTAGCAATGAGAACATTGCCGCATTTTAAATTTGGGGGTGCGGTATTCATTTTTCGACCTTGCTATTTTTAGCCTTACAAAAAAAAAATTTAACGTTGCGATCGGATCCTACTCGTAGTTGGATGTCCGCATGACACACGTGGGGCCAAGCCAAAACGAAGGTAGGAATCGTGATCAACGCATAAATAAATGACCGCAACTCCGCTGCCAAATGGGCGTGAGTTTAGTCTGAGAAAGAGCGCCTTGCTTGTAGTTGGATATTTGTATGACACCCATGGGGGCAAGCCAAAACGAAGGTGAGACTCTTGGATCAACGCAAGGTCAGAGAAAAAATAATGTCTAAAATACGCAAGGATATAGAAAAAAAATCGTTTAACACCCTAGTGAAAAAATTTGTGAAATAAATCATGCGATGTCCTGGAATCTAGTAAAGTCTTTTTGAAGGTTAAACTTACGGTCCCTAAATTTTAGAGATATCTTAAGAAGAGACCTGGATAAGAATTAAGGAAATTTTGGTGTATAGGATCTAAATAAGGCATCCTTGAGAAATCTAGGAAAGAAAAGGCAGTCGGCTTTCTAAAGGAAATCTTTAGCTTATGCTTGAGGACAAGCATTGTTTAAATTTGTGGGTGTGATAACGGGCAGAAATGCATGTTATTACAGCGAAAAGTTATAAAACAATGCAGGATTGCGTTGATAAAAATATACAATATTGCGTCCAAAAGTATTAAGTTCACAACATTGCGGTCGCATGCGTCAATCACATTAAAACAGTTAACTTATGTAATTTTGTGCAAAATATGCGTTGACGCAAGGTGAAAAATGCGATCCAAAGAAATCAACAGTCGAGCGTATCAAGAGATTACGTTAACGCAAGGCTATATCTGAGCATTAAGAGATTGCGTTAACGCAAGGCTATGCGTGAAGGATCTCAAAACGAGAATTCCATGAGCGGGTTTAGATCGCTCCGATTTTCACAATGACCGGAATATAAACGATATACATTCTATATCAACAGTTATGCATAATAAAACTCAACAACAACATTCTCTGTAAAGGATAAGACATAGAGAAGGGGTTCATTACCAGAGGAAGGCGATTTTCGCACTTCTGAACCCAATGCAGTGGAAAACCTCCAACGATCTACCAGCACCCGACGAATCTCTCGTCAGTTACTGCACGATCTGAATGTACATGAACAAGTAATCGGGGACAACACCACCACCAAGAAGACCTAAGTATCTTTGACGTCGAAAACCTAGAGAGTGGGCTCTGGTGAGTTTGGTAGAAGACGAAGGAGAGAAAATCGTGTAGACGACAAGCATGCACAAAAGGAACTTTTGCTATTGTATAGCAGGGACGCTCATCATATAGTAAAACTACGCGATCGTTTAGGAAAAATTGGACGATCGTTTAAGAAATTGGTACATGATCGTTTAGGGAACGTGCGAGTTAGACGATTGTTTAGACAACTGAGAATCTATCGTATAGGCTCTTGGCGATCAATCTTTCACGATCTCTTTAGGGCGCGAGATTTCGATTGCACGAACTAAAATTACATATCAATTGAAAACGATTTTCAACTTTTAATCTCATCGGTTACCCCAACGCTCGCTTCCCACGTTCCCACGTTCAAACGTGAAAAATGTTTAATTATTAAATAATTAATCAATTAATTTATTTAATAAATATAACCATATTATATTTATATCCTATAGTTTGATATCATATATCTACTATAGTATTTTTCTTAAACTTGATATAAATCATATTTATATCTAATTTCCTCCAAAATAATGTATATCATACATTTAACCAATTATATCATATATAATTGTACTTCCTCTTGTCAATTTGAACATTTCAAATTAACCCAAACACTGGTTCTCGACTTTATCCAAGCTACCCAGATGACCTTTATGGACCTATGGCTCGAAGCTCCAACGTACGTGAATAGGCTGACCAAACTCTTTAGCCACGAGATTCACCATCCGTTAACAATTAGTGATTCCACTAAGAACCAACAGCTGAACTCTCTTACCCACAGATATATTTGTGTCCATTGGATATAACCAATCATGAGTACGATGACCCTTCACAGATGCTCGTAAGTACAGCTGGGTCAATTTACCGTTTGCCCCTTTTAGTTACATCTCACTC